>NC_134835.1:59390222-59990222 GCF_004210375.1 Tachypleus tridentatus
TTTTCCTTCCTCGGTGGGCATTACTTTTTCAGAACAGATGGTCTGTCATTGCTCCTTTTGGCCTTCGCATCCAGGAGCAATTGGAAGAATTGGGTCTGTCCTTGGATAACATTGCAGATTCCACAGATCGGCCCATCCCACCATGGCTTATTACAGCCCCCAAATGTGACCTTTCTTTCAGTCACCTAAAAAAGGCAGATACTCCAGATTGGAAGTACTGTCTTTTATTCAATGAATATCTTTCAAACAATCATTCAGTTCCCATTTATACAGATGGTTCCAAATCAGGTAATTCAGTGGGCTCTGCTATGGTTTGCTATGGGTCAGTAGTTGCGCGCAGAATCCCTTCTACAGCTTCTGTGTTCACTGCTGAACTGTATGCCATATCTCTTGCCCTGGATCATATTGCAGCTGAGGAGTATTCCAACTGCACTATTTATACTGATTTCCTTAGTTCTATACTTACCTTGGAATCGCTACACGTTAGCTCACATCCTATTCTCGCTGATATTCGAAACCGACTGGCCCATTTCTCATTAGCAGCTACTTCAATCCAGTTTTTCTGGATACCAGGCCATGTTGGTATTCGTGGGAAAGAGCTTGCAGACATGGCAGCTAAATATGTCTGCTTCAGCACCATCACTCCTATGCCTATTCTGTACATGGACTATGGTGTTGTCTTCAAGGCTCGGCTCCGTGCCAGCTGGCAGTCCACTTGGAATGAGCAACGTGACAACAAACTTTTTGAAATCAAACCCAAAATTGGACTTTGGCCATCTAGCTTCTGTAAAGTTCGGAAGGAGGAAGTTGTTCTCACTAGGTTATGCATTGGTCACAGTTTTTTAACTCATCATTTTCTTTTATCTGGAACTGATGCACCAATGTGTAGTTTGTGTAACACTCAAATCACTATCAGCCACGTTTTACTTTCTTGCCATCGTTACAATTCTCAACGACGGCAATATTTTAAACATTTTTTCCCAGGGTCAGTCATTTTTTAATGGCCATTAACCTTTTTAATCTCATTTAAGTGTTGCATATTTATTCATTACACCTTTTTAAATGTGGTTCCTTTTTTACAGTTTTAATCTCTCCTTCCATTTGACATTGGACAATGGCCAGAACATTAAATAACTCGACACCAGGACTGGAAAGGCCAACTTCAGGTGACTAACGCTCCTGTTTGAACTACTTGTTAGTCATCCTGGCGAGTTGTTATTATACTTTTGCTGCATATCATTTCACACTTTTACTACTTAACTTTTTAGTACTGGCCATATTGACTCAAAACCCGGAACCAGGACTGGAAAGACCAACTTCAGGTGACTGACGGTGGTGTTTATACTTACCTGTTAGTCTTCCTGGCGGGTTACGATCATTACCATTCTGCTACAGGTAGTTCTTTACAACTTTGTTGACTGGAAGTCAACATTGGTTTTTACGCCATTTTCTGTTTTAATTGCCGTTTTGCTTTTATCTTCAATTACTTTTACAAATTTTACTCCATTTACTTGACTTTATCTTTTACTGGACATTTGGCTATTCATTATTACGATTTTGTGGAGTGTCTTTTAAAACTTTTATTCTTTTACATTTTGATAATAGCTGCTATGACACAACCCGGAACCAGGACTGGAAAGGCCAACTTCAGGTGATTGACGGTGGTTCTCGAACTTACCTGTTAGTCTTCCTGGTGGGTTATGATCATTACATTTTGCTAGAGTAAATATTTTACAACTTTGAAGACTGGATGTCACCATCTATTTTAACCATTTTCTGTTTTAACTGCTGTTTTGTTTTACCTTCATTTACTTTTACAAATTTTTCTCCATTTACTTGACTTTATCTTTTACTGGACATTTGGCTATTCATTATTACGATTTTGTGGAGTGTCTTTTAAAACTTTTATTCTTTTACATTTTGATAATAGCTGCTATGACACATAACCCGGAACCAGGACTGGAAAGGCCAACTTCAGGTGATTGACGGTGGTTCTTGAACTTACCTGATAATCTTCCTGGCGGGTTATGATCATTACCTTTTTGCTAGAGTAAATACCTTAGAACATCTCATACTCTGCCTTCTATCTTAACATTGTAGACTAGGTGTCAACATTGGTTTTATTTTTTTTACATTTTTACCGAATGTCTGGCGCAGATAGCCTTGCTGCTTTGTGCCATAAAACACTAAATCAATCAATCTATGTTGATGATTTTCACATCTCATGTCAGTTGCTGAACATGTGGTTTAGTGAGTAGCAGCTACAGACTGCCCTCAGTTGTTTACTAAGGTGTATCACAGCAAATGGCTTTAACTACTCTCTAAATCTGTTTACATGCACTTTTGCCACCAACAGGTTATTCACCCAGATCCTGAACTCTGTGTTGAAGTTGTGGTGGCTGTGATCCCTGAGACAAAGTTCTTGAGGCTTATCTTTGACTGTAAGCCAAACTTTATACCACACATCAAGCAGATAAAAGTCAAATGTACAAGAGCACTGAACATCATCTGTGTCCTTTCTTCCTCTACTTGGGGAGCATATTGATGTTCTGTGCTCAAGATATATCATGCTCTTATTCAATTGAAACTTGACTATGGAGGTCTGCCAGGACCTCAGCCTTAAAGATGCTGGACCCCATTGATCATCAAGGACTTTGGCTCAACACTGTAGCTTTCTACACTTTCCCAGTTCAGAGTTTACAGAAAGTTTCATGAAACTTCTTTGCACCTCTGCTGTTTGGAACTGTCTTTATGCTTAGAAACTTAATTCCTTACCAAAGCATCCCACCTGGGGTTATGTTTTCCTTCCTTGGTGGGCCACACTTTTTCAGAACAGACAATCTGCTATTGCTCCTTTTGGTCTTTGTATTCAGGTGCAGTTGGATGAATTGGGTATGTCCTTGAATAACATTTCTGTATTCACTGGTCAGCCCATCCTACTGTTGCTTTTTCAATCCCGAAATGTGACCTATCTTTAAGTTATCAGAAAAAGCAGACACTTCTGATTGGAAATACTGTCTGCTATTTGCTGAATATTTTTCAAACCACACTTCCATTCCAATTTATACAGATTGTTTGAGATCAGGTGATTGTGTGGGCTCTGCCATGATTTGTTGTGGTTTGGTGGTTGCATGCAGAATCCCCACTACAGCTTCTGTGTTCACTGCTGAACTGTATGCCACATCTACTTCCATCCAGATTTTCTGGATACCAGGCCATGTTTGTATTCATGGGAATAAGCTTTCCAACACTGCAGCTAAACGTATCTGCTCTGGTGCTATCACTACTGGACTATGGCCCTGTATTCAAGGCTTGTCTCTGCCAGTTGGCAATCAAATTGGAGTAAGCAATGTGAAAACAAGCTTTTTCAAATAAAACCCTATATTGGACCTTGGCTGTCTTCTTTCTGTGAGGATCGGAAAGAGGAAGTTATTCTCACAAGACCATGCACTGGTCACAGTTTTTTAATTCATTGTTTTCTTTTATCTGGGATAGATGTCACCAGTGTATTGTCTGCATAACACTCAGGTCACAATAAAGCCACATCTTGCTGTCTTACCTTCATTATAACTTTTGACAACAGCACTGTTTTAAATGTGTTCTATCCCAAGGTTTATCAGTAACGTGGTGGTGACTCTGTCCACTTTGGAAATGTTTTTAGTTTCTTAAAGGCCATTAGACCCTTTTTCAATGTGGTTCATTTTTAAATCAAAGTCCATCTAATTCAATTTGAAATTATAAAATGGTCGTAAGATCAAATAACTTGAAACCAGGATTGGAAAGGCCAACTTCAGGTGACTGATGCTGCAGTTTGAACTACCCATTAGTCATTCTGGCAAGTTATAATTAAAATTTTGCTGCCAGTCTTTTAAAACTTGAATTACTTTCTGAAAATGGCCATAATGTTAAATAACTCAATTTATAACACAAAAATACAAATGTTTATTTTAAGAGCTTAAGTTTCATAACACTATTTATATTGACCTTCCAGTCGTGCCTAACTTGTTGATGTGGTGCACATCCATTTATATTATGTATCCTGTTATATAGAACTATTTCCTCTCATGGCTAGGTTACATTGGACTAGTATTTTGTAGTAGAAAGACAATTTAAATTATACATTTATGTATATAGATTTTCTACTTGAAAATGAACAATTAAATTTATTCTTAAAACATAGAACATGGATCAAGGAGTACAACAATTACCTCTTCTAGCTATGTTTTGAAATTGATTGCTGCTGGTCATGGGTTGCTAAACCTTTTAAAATTTCACACATGGTGGACATCAAACAAAATTGTTTTTAGGTTTTATGTATACAGTTCAATAACCAAAATGCTGTAAAGAATTACACTAGTCTATTCTTTGTGACTAAAATGTATTTCGGTTTAAAACAATGAAATTTCGAGCATACTAAAGACACAACCTACCTTGCAATCTTGGCTTGAAAGAATGTTTTAGCCTTTCTGCAGATTAAAATGGCTGATAAAACTATTAAGGGACATTCTGAGCTGTCAGTTGGTTATTCATGTCATTTATTGAAGTAAATGTATATAAGGGACTCTTTTCCAACAATGGAAAGAAGTTTGATTCAATACCTCAGCAGAATAAAAAAAAAAAAAAAAGATATGGGACTCTTATTTTATATTTTAACTTTTAAATATTTGTAATTTGAGTACCTAATTTGTATGAAACTGTAGACTTGGTATTTTGACATCTCATTCATCAAACTTTAAACAATGCTGCATTCAACATACCATGCAACTCACTAAAATCTACATTTAGGTGTGTTCTATTATACTTACTTCCAAATTATGAAATTAACACACACATAATAGGTTGAATTGTTTCCAGTTTTATTCCAAACTTGACACATTTGTAAAATAGTGATTCAATAAAATTTTGAATGCAAGTCAATAAACATGATGACACTGGTTGACCCATGAGTCATAGAGAAAGGGTTAATTGTGTAAAATCTTATTTTGTCATGCAATTCCTAAATATAATTTTTTGTATTTATAGCCTCCAAAACAACAACCTAAAAAGGATCCAAAAGCTGCAACAGCTAAAAAGAAGAAAGAAGGAGGTTCTGCTGGTGGGAAAGCTAAGAAAAAGGTTTGTAATATTAGTGAGTCTTATTACATTTAGGGTAATCAAACTCATTATCTTAGAATTGACAATCAAAGAAAGTACATTAGTATACTAAATGAAGCGTTCACATTTGACATTTTGTTTTTAATGTATTTGTTTGTTTTACACTGTAGAAGTGGTCCAAGGGAAAAGTGCGTGACAAACTTAACAACCTTGTGTTGTTTGATAAAGCTACCTATGAAAAACTCCTGAAAGAGGTGCCTATGTACAAGCTGATTACACCTTCCGTTGTGTCTGAAAGGTTAAAGGTCCGTGGATCACTTGCTCGTAGAGCCTTGGAAGAACTTCATCAGAAAGGTGGGGAACACATCAAGTTTTTAAGATAGTGTATAATAGAAGGCAAACATGGATACCCTTGTAATTGAATTGATTGATTTTGGTATCTTATAAAGTATATCTATCATACTACACTTGATATTCAGGTAGGATGCTATCATGAATTAATTTCACTAGAAAAAGGTATTTTACAGTCACTTCTGATGCAAAATATTTGTTATATGCAGCAGAACAAACATACAATACTATTATGTACTGAATGGCATTGGAAAATTAAATATGGATTAACTTTTGGCATCTGAACCAGCCTAAAAAAAAAGACACGCAAAAAATTGTATGTATTTCATTTATGGTAAGTAAAGTGTAGTTAGTGCCTTGAAATAGTTTAATCTACAAACAACAGTTGGTAGCAAAACGTGATCATGTTCTCCAGGCAATAATACACAAGATGAAAATGGGGGTGGAGTGGCAACAGGGTACAAGTTTGTGAAGGTAAGTCTTCTAATTATACCTTCCCTTCAACTAGTGTATACATTAAGCTGCTGGAAAATAAAATAAGTGAATTGATATGCATGATACTTCATGTGAAAACATACAGGGTAAGTTCCCATGTGGAGTATGTGGATTTCAGTTTGATTAGATTAGAAACAACCACTAACAAATTGTCCTTTTAAACAAGCTGGATTATGAAAATTAAGCAGGAAGGAGTGATATACTTTGACATGACAGCCTACACCCTTGTGCAAATTAACTGAAACAAGATGGAAAATTATGATTTTTTCAATTTTTTGCTTATTTCTGAGAATCCAAAAATAACTCAATACATATGACGGTTTTATTTTTCAGAAGATCATTAATCTACTTTGGCATCGAGTCCACGAGTTGACTGCAATTTTTACTAATTTTTGATTGCAGTACCACACCTCAATTAGCTTATCTTTCGTAGTACAGTCTTTTCCCCGAAGTCTTTCTTTACAAATTGCCCAAAGAGTTTCAATAGGATTTAAGTCTGGAGAGTTTCCAGGCCAGTCCAGCACCTTTATTTGCACTGTAGTCATAAAATTCTTCACAAGTTTTGATGTGTGACACGGAGCCAGATTTTGCTGAAAAATACGAGATCCATCTGGAAATCTTTTTCAATTCTGGAACGACTCTTCTCTGCAAAACTTCAAAGTACTGTGGTCCTCGCATCATACCTTCTACAATATGTAAGCCTCCAATGCCATAGTAGCTGAAAAAGCCCCAAAACATCTTCTTCAAGGGATGTTTTATGAACTGATTCATGTGAGATTCTTGAAGTTTCTCATCTGGAGATCTGCAAACATGCAGACTTCTTTGACCCTGTACAAAGAAATGAGTCTTGTCACTGAATAACACCTTCTTCCATTGTTCTTGCATCTAGTTCTTGTATTTCAGACCCCATTGGTACTGTTTTTTCTTCATTGAGTTAGTAAGTTGTTTTTTGACTAGTCTTCTTGCCCTTCTAATGCAATTTAAAATGATGTAATATTCCTCAAAATTTCATCATATATCCCGAAAATAGATTGACCGTACTGCAAAACACAGCTAATGACGCTGTCTGTGTGAAAAAATGACTATTAAAGGAAGTCAGCAGGTCCAGCAAGCCTACACTGGCTGCCATGTTGAAAATATTGTAAAATGACCATTTGTTTTAATTAATTTGCACAAGGGTGTAATTATGGAGATCTTTGTAATGAAAAGTATACTGCAGGGCCCTTGTCAGTATTAGGTCATCAGTCAGAGCATGATTGGATGTGGCAATATAAACTGTAACAATTTGGTGAGGGATCAAAATCAGAAATTTATGAAAAGGGGTTCATATATAATATATAGCTGTTAGGTGAAATACATGTTTTGTTTTCATCTTTGTTTTAACATATGAAGTGTAAAATCGTTATTACAGTTTATTTTTTGTAATTTTGCTTATGATCCCCAGGGTTTTAGATATCACATTCCTCATGGAATGACATGTTTTTGAACTTTCTAAAGGCTAAAGTATGATTTTTTTTTTGTTTTTTAATTCCACACTTATAAGTGTGCTTCATATACCTTTATGAAAAGAGCCATAATTCCTAGATATGAGAAACTTTGTTTAGGCCTAAATCAAATTTAATTTAGTTAATGTAGAAATTTCCTTCTATAGAAGAGAAATAAAATTTGCTATTGATATCAATAGGAAGTGTTCAATGCAAGAACAAACTTTTCTACTCCATTTACTTGTATTTATGAATAATTACAAACCCTTTATTTGCATCATATGAAAATGATTTGTATGCAAGGTTGACCTACATGCAGAAGTATAAAACTTACTAAAGTAGAAATAAAATGTGATGTAAACATGTACAAATAGGGTGACTTCCATGAATATAAGTATTTTTCATATCTGTTTCAGGCCTCATTAAGCAAGTGGTAAAGCATCATAGTCAACTTATTTACACAAGGACCACAAAGGGAGACGATGCTCAGTGAACATTGTACTTTCTCTTGTGTGAAATAAATACTTGTTTCCTTTAATGTTTTCCTGCTCATTTCTAAGGGTGGTTTAAGGTGTGTATTATCTGGTCACCATTCATACAAATTTATTTTAAAAATTGCAGTAGCAGTAACACTGAGTTTTGTGTACAAATAATAGCATTTTAGATTCAAATTGTATAGAATATTTTTTTTAAAGCAACACATTACTAAAGTAATAGTGGAATGGAACATGAAAGAGTTAAACTGATTTATGATTTCTAGTTAACTATTTTATGAAAATTTCAAATGTTAAATGTACATGGAAAATAAAATGGGTTAACATCAGTTTCTTGATTATTTTTCAAACTCATAAATTGAGAATTAAAGAACTTCATTGGCTTCGTGTTTACTCCTACATATTTACAGTGCAACCACTTTTTAACTAAATTATTATTGTTACCTACAAGTCCCACGCTAGTACAGTAGTAAGTCTATGGATTTACAACGCTATAATCAAAGGTTTGATTCCCTTTGGTGGACACAGCAGATAGCCTGATGCTGCTTTGCTAAAAGAAAAACTTGCATATAATAAAAACATAGATGTATGGGTACTGATACCCAACGATGACAAGGATTGGATTTCGTTTGAACGCTGGTTTTATTTAGTTTAAAACTTCAGAGTGAAAAGTGATTTTCTCTTGGATAATTGCTGTGTAGTTAGTTGCCTAAGTGTTCAGTTCTTTTCATCATTTAAGGAATAAATGGATCTCTTATTTACATTTAAAAATCATACTTGCATAACGCTGAAACGTACTGTTCATTTCATTAACTCAGTTTCAAAGAACAAATAGATATACGAAAAAAACTCCATATAGTCGACTAAAAATACAAAAAGCAACAATGGACCAGTTGTATTTAAGTCGAAAAGGTATTAAGGAACAATATGTAATAGTTATCAATTTTTTATACTTCAAATGTAGTGATACTCAAGACGAAAGTATTTGGGTGATTGCAAATATCCCTGTTTTATAAAGACTAGTTTTATTTTTGTCAGCAGAGGGAGGTAAGTGTCAAGAGTATTGAATTAGGTTATTTCAAATTGGAGTTTTGTTTCAAATGCATAAAATCATTTGATTTATTAACATTAATTAACTCTTCTTCAACCATAAATTGATGACTACAATAATATTTTCTTAAATAAATTTTCCTTCAAAATGTTAATGTGCGTTTTTGAAAATTTTTGCTGACAAAGTTAACAATTTAAAACTTTGTTGTACAACATCGACACGACCTATGTGATTGGTTTGCAGAAATGAAGTTCTTTTGCCATGTACTTTAAAACATTTTTTTTTTAATTGATCTGTACTACACATTCTATTATGTGTAAATTTCTGTTCCTACGTTTTTATTTTTATATTCAGTGTTATAATAATATACCATACATTAATAACTATTATTCTAATTTTAGTAAAAAATCAATTGGCTTTTAACTTCGTTGATAATATGAATCATTTTTGGCATTCATGAACCTTATGGGGGACTAATATAATTTGAATAGCAAAAGATATAAAAGTCAAGATATTCGATGAATAATGTACATTTAGTTTATTTCATCTGTACTCTTTTTTCTTTTTTTTTTTTAAAGAAAAACTTGTATTTTGCTTTGGTAATTTTCACAGATACCTTTTCTTCGGTGACGTTTTTACTGTACACAAAATTAATAAAACTTGAGAGTACCCAGATTACCAGTTGTAAAGAAATATGAGTTCTTAAACTTAGATTTATTTAGTCCACTGAACTATTACAGTATTCTATGTTGTTATGTCAAGTAAAATATGAAGAACACGTGAGGGAAAGTCGTGAGCGACTTTATCTTAACGATATCAAGTCAGTTATGAAATTGCTATTAAAAGTTAAGTTGTTTAAGAGCTCTTAATTTTTGCGAAATGACGTATGGCTGTTTAAGAGTTATAATGATACTGCGTGTGAGCATTAAATACATTTGTAATGTTATCAAAATAGGGTAATTTCCTACGGGGGGTTAATAATGAATTTAAGCGAAAATCTCGTTGGTTACTAAGAAAAGTTCAAAAAGAGGAACGGTAATTGGGTGCAGCTAAAGTATTTTAGTTTGCCTTTTCCCAACAAAATCCATTTCTGTTAAGGCTCCGAGAACGTGGAGGACCACTGACGTGCAATGAAGTGTTAATGTAGACCTAAAATGAATTTACTCTCGGGTCTGTTAGTGTGAAGTGAAACCGTATATTTACATGAAATTGAATAACGCGAAGTCGTGGAGCGTTCAGAACTGAAGGGCACAAATTTTTCGTAGGAAGTTATGTACCAGTGGATGAAATGCAATAATAGATAGAATATTGTTCTATATTCTAAATATTTATTATATGTCTTGCATTAACATTCAAATGAAGAAATTTCTTTACAAACTGCTTGCTCTTGATAGGTATCTCAAGTTGATTGAAATATAGTTTTTTTTTTTTTTAAATAATCGGTGTGCAAATGACAAAATGCAATGAGCGTAGTATCAGGTTTGGATTTGGTGTATTAGTAATAAACAACGACGGTATGAATGTCTTGATCAATTCTGACATTCTGGACGTCGATGAAATTATCCAGGGGATAGACGTACAGTTATTATCATAATTGTGTCATGTTACATACTATGTCAAAAAAGTGCTTGACGCAACAGAATGTCTTGACGATACCAAAGTTCTAGATTTAGTCCAACTGAGCTGATGTAAATTGCTGTTTGTGGGACAGTCCTTGAAATATTTCTACACTTGGAACTTCATTGGAGATGTTGATGTATTCCACCAACTTGTGCCGGAAGTCTGATTAATGCCGATTTTGGGGTTACTTCATATTGAAATGGTAAGCAAGACTATTTCCTACCATTCCAGAAGATATACTATTATGATGTATTTTCCAGAATTTGATTTAAAAAATTTTACACAAAGTAAACGCTGCCACAGAAATTAAAAACCGAAACGTAAACAAATTATGGTTTGAAAAGATATACAGGATCTGATTCAAGTGATTTTTTGTAATTAATACCATAAATTTCTAGTCATTTTAACTTTTAAAATCGCCTAATGTGTGACTGGATTTTTCAGGTTCAAACATTAAAATTCAATACTAAAAGTCAAACAAGAAAGTTCCAAAACGCAACAATCGTCTCCTTGAGGTGATGTACATGATGGAATAAACAGTCTTTAATAACCAGTTAAAGGCAACTCAAAATACAACAAACAAGAAAAAAATAACAGAGGAAAATCGGAATTAATCAAAATAAGTTTAAACAAGGTGAAATTAAAAGGCAGAATTACTTGTGTGAATATATACAACTAAAAACAAAATTGCCAATATATTTCACATTAAAAAAGTTAAAAACTCGTGAAAAAGATTGAATTAATTTTTCACACCATATCCTGTGGTTGCCTTTGTTTTGCAGTCGCCACATTTTAAAGAAAAGCACATAAAAATACGTCTACCTCGCTTTTAAAAAAATTGAAAAGTGAATGAATGGTTATTTCATGCATACCAGCTCTATCTTTAAAATTACCCTGTCTTACGCCCATCATAAACTAGAATTCTCTCTATTTATGTCTATCTCTAAAGCATTTTGTATCAGTTTCTTAGTGTTGAATTTTAACTGTATTTTAGCATGTTGTAAATCGTTACCATTATAACTTTTCTCATCACAACTCTCGCTTCTCATACTTTTTTACGAAGCTCGAGGTAAGAAAAATAAATATTGTGACTCCCTCTCTAATTTGAACTTCATATGTATTTTTTTCCAGTTGCTACCAAATATTATATCCAGTTTCCTATATTTATTTACCAATTGGTTTATTTGCTAGTGGTTACCATTTTTCATCTCTTTTTGTGTTATTTTTTTGCTCTTAAGCAATGAACCATGCAACTTGTAACTTTATCTTAATGTAGTTTTACACTTTAATTTATATTTTGGCTCTTTGATCTCAGCTCCTAACCCATTGATTAATCCAACTGCAGATGTCAGTTTATTGTATGTCGTCTGCCAACCCCATTTTATTTTAAAGCACTTCTGGCACCACTTTATTGCAGTCAAACTGTACTCTGCCATTGCTTTTCCTTCAAATTTTATTAAGGTTTTACCTAGCTGTATCAGGAATATACTCATACGAAGACAAGCATCACAAATTGCTGTTTATTACTGTATCAATAACACATCAGAAAAATATATTTAAAATTAGTTTTGCTTCGTTCTCTCCGTTTACTCATCTGTCTTCGTATCTTCTCTCCCTTTCTCATTGGTCTCCTTGTCTTTCATATGTTTTTGCAAACCACGCCAACACACGTTTAAGGAATATCAGATTAAAACGTGTGATAACAGTAGAGGTTTTTGCAGCTTTTAGATCTGCAGAACTTAGGCGGCTGTGCTTTCAATAATCCTCTAACCACTTAGACCAAAGACTGACCAAAAGTCGACTGCTTTCCCACCTCTCTAAACCCAAAATGATTCTTTTATCGAGCTTCTTGATAATTCAAAACCCCAGTATTCTTTCTCATACAAATAAAATTTCATATGAATAAATAATGAAATCACGCTTAATTTAAAAACCCAATCGAGAAAATAATTTTACGCAGCCCACAAAAAAATCATGTTAAACGACTAGAATTAAATGTAAATAACACCAAATTTGTGACTACCTTTTTCAGAATTAACACTCGGGTAAGACGCTAAGTAATATCAGCAAAGCTCGAAAATGCTCAGTCTTATAATTCAAACATATTTATAAACCAAAACTTTTTAAAAACAGCAAGCACCCTAAGTTTCTTTCATCTTGACCAATTGTTTGATTCAGATATTTGTGCAGCAAAGTTTCACAGGGCCAGTTGAACCTAGACCTTCCTATTTCGTGGAATAAATGGAAGAAAGTGAACAGCATCAACTGTCAACTTTAGAGTTACTGTAATGGAATAGTACGTCATTTCAATAAGATAACTATGTCCAGAAAGTATAGTGTTTATGGCAATTGGACATGCACCATGAACTCTGAGGTTGGCTGTCAAGCATGCTAACAGCTATACCATGCATAGACCCTTTTTCAACATAACTTGCGAAGATTTGAAATATCTTAACTGCAAGCTATTCCTTCACTAACATCAGTGTTTTTGTAAAACATTGGTACATTTTTTCTCAATAAGAAATCAAGTAATTGTGAATATTTTATTTTGAGATTGAAATGAAAATATTTTTTGCTTGCGTTATCTCCTTAGTGGTAAGTGTGAAGACTTATAAAGCTACAATATGGGTTTCGATAACCGTAGTAGGCACAACACAGACAAACCACTGTGCAACTTTACTTAACAATAAACAAATATGTGCCTGCGTTAAGTAAAGCATAGAAAACAAAGTTTCTTTTTAAATATAATCTAAACGAATTACTTCTGTTTTTATTAAAGTAACATCTCTCAATATTTCAAGAAAAATTCTTTATTAGCCCTTAAACTTGTAGCTTCATATATATCACAAAATTGTAGCAAAACACTTGTATTGCACTATCCACGTATACATCATCACATATTAATCAATGTATACTTTGCAGTATATGATGCTACTTTTGTACGGTTATTATCTCTTTTCGTGGTGACGGACAAAAGCATCATTCACTCTCTCCATATGCGCCACAGTGTATGTAAAAACAGAAGGCACTACTTAAATGGTTTTATTCTAACTCGAGCAATATTATGAAAAGTATCAACTGCTGTAGATATAAACAAGCAAAAATACTCACTATTCCTAAATCATTTATCAATATCACATTTTATATAACACACGAATATCATTAAAGTTTAATAAAGTAGATGCACAAGGGTTGCCAGCAAAATTATTTTGGTTGTCATAATAATAGTCAGCCATAATCGCCATGATTATCTTATTTTTACTTCCTTCTTCGATTCATGAAAACTTATTGTACACAATACATTAGATGCATCTCGTGTTGACGTCATGTGTATAACTGTTGACCTTTACCTAAATATAAACCTGCTCCTTGAATTTGAAACTTAGCAAATACGAGCTTAACAGCCTTCACCATTCTTTAAGCTAAACCATCAACAAAAGTTCTTAATTTTATATTTTAAACTAATACTCAGTGTCATTGTTTACCAACCGCTATTAATATTTATTTTTTATGCTGTTATGTGTGCATATACATACATATGTGATGAGAAAAATATGACGCGTGCTTTGTAACAGATAATCTTTACAATGTTTTTTTCTTTTAAAACATTATACAAAATAACCTATTAGACAGTATCACTTCTTATTTATCAAAACGTGAAAGAATGAATGCATAAAAAATTATATGAAAAAATGCAAATTAATAAGCTGTTTTATCCCTGTAATGATACTAGGTAAAAGTGCAAAGCTCGCTAAGTGAAAAGATAAGACCCGATCAATACAAATGATCACAAACTGACAACTTTAAGTTAGCTGCCATCTATGAGATTTTATGTGAACTATGTCTTGATGCATTTTCTTACAAAAATTGCATTACTTAAAAAGATTTATTATTTTAAAAGTAAATCATAAACACAATTGAAGTAGTTAATATTGTATATGTGAGTCTACTCACGATTGGTATTATTTTATGGTATTTTAAAATTACGATAAAATTATATGTTTACATGATAGAAACATTCAAAACTAATTAGTTTGTAAAGAAAAATAAAATAAAAGATTAACCACTCATATGATGTGATGAGTAACTAAGCATAAGAGATAGAAAACACTTTAATCACATAGTTTGTAAGTAGTAACTGAACAGTACTAAAAAAAATTAATAAAACGGTCTTAATGACACAACAGTATGTCTGTAGACTTACTGCTCCCCGCTAGTACAGTGGTATGTCTCCGGATTTACAACGCTAAAATCAGGGGTTCGATTCCCCTCGGTGGGCTGAGCAGATAGCCCGATGTGGCTTTGCTATAAAATAAACACACAAACACACTGTAGACTTACTACGCCAGTAACCAGGTTTCGATACTCTTTGTAGGCTGAGCACACATAGCCCATTGTCCAGCTTTCTGCTTAACTACAAATAAGAATTCAATTAGTGGCCTAATTTCAACTTGTAATTAAATATTTTATTTAGCAAACTCGACAATCACGCATGAAACATCCTTTCATAAATAAAGCATCGTCTTGCATAATTCGGATAAGTTCAAATTGTAAGCTTTCTGTTAGCTCTCCAGTCTACATAGTTTTGCAAAAATTATACAATAATGGGCTTAGTGTTCGTAATACGCCCCTCTCAGGTTACACTCTAGCCTAACTACAGCTCTGATAGTTTCTAACAATAAGAGCCGTAAGAGCGTTATAATGTAACAGCCAATCCCACTATTCGTTGGTAAAAGATCGGTGGGTGGTGATGACTAGCTGCTTTCCCTCTTGTCTTACACTACTGAATTAGGAACGGCTAGCGCAGATAGCCCTCGTGTAGCTTTGCGCGAAATTAAAAAAACAAACAAGATTCACTGATATTCCAACCAACATATACAAGGCAGAAACCTGTAAATTAAATGGACAGAAGCCTCCATGAACTAACACTGACTTGTATAAATTTTACTTAAAGGAAATGGTTGAAAACACGTTTATGTCATTTCTACATTCAATTAACATGTATTCTAATACAATCAGACTACTGATGTAAAAATAAGTGAATATACCATACTAAAGATGTATTGTAAACTAGTTATGAAAAGGTTATATTAGAAGTTATTTCTACTTAGTACAAACACTGTCTTTGCCAACTAAACACTTTAGTAACAGAATACAATTTTCATAAACAACAAACTAGCCATTTAATCTGCTTTTGATGCTGTGTATTTTTCGTAGTTAATTATAATTAAGTAGTTTAGATTGCATTTTGTTTAGGTATATTTAAGTATTTCTTTTTAAATTTTCTGCTTGTAGGTATGATATTCCTTTTAAGTGTTTATTTAAAGCTCGTAATTATTTTCCAATTCTTACAAGTAAGTGAAGGTTGCATATGACAATGATTTGGAACTTATATTATTTTGTCCCTCTGTTTCCACTCGTTAGCGAAGAGTATAAGCCCATCTAAAGACATGGCAGAGACACTTAAACAAATTGGTATAAGTTGGGATATTTCTCTACTACAAATATTATGTGGACTAGTTGGTGACATATGCAATGTTAGATTCTGACGAAACTGAGATTTAACGTTTTGTTTGAGTTTTGGGCTGTAAGATTCATTCTTATCCACTCTTCTGTATGAACATTTCAAGAAAGCACTCCTTCACCCCAACTAGCACTACAGTCTCTAAGGGGGCAAAAGCCGATCATTCTGGTAAATAGATATTTTATACAATAACTGCTTATTTGCTCATTTATATTCGTTTGTTTCATTTGCTTTCCTAATTTCATGGCTTATTCTTTGTTTTAATACTTTGGAATCTACCTACATATAGCAATTTCGATGTGTTTACTATTTTACATTGAGCAGTTGTTTTCCTAAGATCCATCCACCCACATATAATTATTCAACAATGCTCACTTCACACTTCTGCACTTCCTTACGAACGTATTAGTTTGTTTGTTTCTTCAGTCAGGATTGCAACTATCCACATTTCTTTTATTGTCCTAATTTCATTCTAAGAGATTGGCGATGAATTAGTCAGTACAATAATCGAATCTAATTTCAATTGTGCATCCTTGTAACAAACCAAACGATATATTCACTATGGCGATATTCGACAAAATCTATGACTTAATTTCAGACTATATGCATCGACAAGGGCTGTAATCAAATGAGACACGTTTAGACATCTCGTGGAGTTTTTCACCCTCAGTTCAAACATTTTGTCACTTTCTTTTTATCTTGAACAAAAGGTCTGCATGCTTTATTAAATTTAAAAAAAATAGCTGTTCGGGTTAAAATATTGCAATTTCTAATTATTTTGTAAAAGTAACTGTCATTAAGGTTAAACTTTTTTTTTTACATGACCAACACAGTTCGTCAGGATATTCAGTCTCATGCCTTTTTACCAAACTTTAAGTTTGTTACATCATTAAAACTAGCTATTTTGAAGTGACTGGTTAGAGATGTATATACCACTGACTGTCTAGTATAACCCTTAACCTTATAAAGCCTGTTTCTTACCTTTAAGTGTTGATGTATAGTTTATTTTATGCTGGGAAGTTAAACGTCAATAGCTTGCATATAGAGTCCATATTGGGAGGTTGTCCAAATGGTCTTCTCCTTTGATGGTCAAGACATCAGTCCACATTTTCTGAAAAATAAAGTCCTTTTTCAGCATTTGATGTTTCACTACTTCCAGGACATTAGGGTTTCAAAGTATTTTTTTTTTCTTTTTATGTAAAAATGAACAATGTGGTACAATTTGTTCTTATGTATCTGGTCGTGTGATTGTTCACCCATTGTTCGCAAATCATTATTTTTCTTGAAAATATGTATTTGAATCAGCCCACCTTATTTTGTTCTAAACATATATACCACTTGAATAACTCAATTCTCCCATTAAAGTAAGCTCTTTCTTAGTCGGTGCTTAACATGCTTAATATTACATGTGAAGTGTCTGGATTCGAGTGTCTAACCTTTGAGACATATGCCACCGAACGCATGTCTCACTCTCAGCTGTGGAATGACAATAAATCTTATTATTTGATTCAAAGAGCCTGACTTAGTATTTATGATAGCAAGTGCTAATGGCTAACTGTTTTCTCTACGATTAGTTACTCAAAATCAGGAACAATTATAGTTAGTATGCGTACTTAACCTAAACATCTAAGTCAAATACTAATTATAATTGTTCTTGATTTTGAAATTTCAACCGGTACGCCAAAGTTTTTAAGAAAATCAGGACTTATTTGAATAAAATAATAAATATTCAGATCTAAAAGGATTTTTACCTAAAATGATGGTTGATAATGTATTTTATTTTACGTTTTGTTTCTTCGTTGATAAGAAAGAGCAAAGCTACAAAATGGTTTATCTCTGCTGTTTCCACAACGGTGTCTTAATCCAATTTTTAACACTAAAATTACTGATGTGTAACCAGTTAGCTTATATGTTACTTGACTTTTATCCGGCTTATAGCAAATTTCCCGTAAAAAGCACTTAAAAGTTACTTTGATTATCATATATTTTTCACTCAATATCTGAACTTTTAAGGCCTGTTTTCAAACTACCTACATGGTATGATAAGTCTGTCTTTTTTTTCTCAGATATTAAGTTGTTTAATGTGTAATGACATCTCCTTCAGTGGCATTTAATTGAAGACAGGACGTGATGCTTCGCTGAATTCTGCTCTATAAATTTTACATCGTTTGTGGTACTTTGTATTATTTTTCTAGGTTATTTATTGATTTTCTTTTGTTACATGCTTTTATGTCATTTATATCTATTTAGAAAACCTTTTGTAATTGTAGTTAAAAATATAGAAATAATAATAATTATATTTTCCAATGGTAAGTTTGAAAACACGAAGAATACGAAACAGTGCGCACGCAAACACACGTAAAAACGTGTATGTATGTATATATACATATATATATATATATATCTTGAACCAAATGTTAATAATTTTGCAGTCAGTGGCGGGCAGAGCACCGATAGCTCATCCTGTAGCTTTGTGTTTAACTTCGAACAAACATCACACTTCTTATTTTGCCATTTTCATTTTAACCCAGAAACAAATCATCAAATATTTCTAGTTTGTCAATTCGCTAGTTTAGACCAAATGATTAACCTTAGTTTAAGAAAATCTCTTTATATACTTATAAAAAAGTGAAGGAATCAAGTTCACTGAAAAAAATTGCATTTATGTGAATAAATTGTTTTGTTTGTGTTTTTTTTAATTTCGCACAAAGCTACACGAGGGCTATTTGGGCTAGCCGTCCCTTATATAGCAGTGTAAGACAAGAGGGAAGGCATTACCACCAATTGCCAACTCTTGGGCTACCCTTTTACCAAAGAATAGGGATTGACCGTAACATTATAACGCTCCCACGGCTGAAGGGGCGAGCATATTAGGTGTAATGTGGATTGGAACCCGCGACCCTCAGATTACAGTCGAGCGCCTTAATCCATCTGGCCATGCCGTACCTCCTATGTGAATAAAACGTGATACTACATGTCAGCTGTAGAATTATGCACTTAATTTGTTTTTATTAAATTATTTCTTTTTAATATTTGAAAGACAATATATTATGTTTGCCTAGAAAAAGCCCCACGCTAATACATCGATATGCCTACGGATTTACAACGCTAAAATCAGGAAATTCATTCCCATCGATAGGCTCAGCAGATAGCCCGATGTGGTTTTGCTATAAAAGACACACATACAAACACACATGCCTCGAAAAATAAAACCCTTGAACATTGACGTTTTGAGAAAGTCTAAAATTATGTACCTACATCAAACTTCAGTACACAAATAACATTTATGCAAAACAAAATGAAGTTCTTAAAAATCAGGACATTACAGAAATTGAAAGTTATGTAATCATACATGACTCTAATATTATGCAAACTGGATTATACAAGAAGCATCGAATCTCCTTTGCTTATCAAAAAGTCATAATAAATGTGACTGTTTACGTAATTAAATAATTCTCTCATGAATATATTACCATTATCTTTTGTTCAGCTATTTTGGTGATGTGAATGCATTATGACAAAATTACATATACGTATATGTACACGTATAAGTGTTTTATAAGGTCAAATTTATTACTAAGAGCAATAATCAGAACAAACAAAAATTAATGTTAAATTACTGTTTATAAATTATAATATAAAACTATAGACAATTACAAGTAATGTAAGGTGTAATATATTACATTCTTGGAATTATGTTTACGCTGAAATATCACAGTTAGATCCATTCTGCAATTATTACACCTTACAATATAAAACATTTCGGCATGAATAAATAAAGATAAATTTGACAACACAGTTTTATAATTTTATATCTCAATGTCTCAATAGTTGATAGGGCCGGTCGTGGCTCAACGGTTAACGCGAACTGGGATTGTGAATCCGAGGATTTATTGTTTGCTGCCTGTTGTGAAAAGAATGTTATCTGCAGGTGCACGACAAACGTGGGTACATAATATACTGATATAAAATAACACCTAGACCTGTTAATTATTTACGTAAGCCACATAAGGTTTCAAATGAAACTCTTATTTTAAAATAGACATAGTTTTTTACTCTAAATATCATAACGAAAATAACCTGATATAAACTTTAACTCTTGGTCACTTTCCTTTGTGTTTTTACTGTGTAGAAATCAAGTTAATAAATACCCAAATCTTCTTTCCAGTAGTTACAAAAACCTATAACCAGCATATATTTTTTGTGTACTAACCTGAGTTGTAACGAGAACAGTAATTATGTTTCACTGTGAGTTTACAACAATTAATATTGTAGTATTCACAAATAAAATGATTTCTCCACAAGTATGGGATCGGTTCGCTAACAAAAGCAGGGTCAAACCGAAAATTTACCGTCTTATTTGGATCTGAAAACTTGACTGAATATTTATTTGAGCGAAAAACAAACAAGCTGGGAACGTTTTAATATAACCGACGCAGTTTTTATTACTTACACAGCAACAGAAAAGTGTGCAATGCGTACTTGCGGTAGGAAGTCACAAACTCTGAATCTGTACTGGAGTATGAGTAGAAGTGAAGTTCTTATTCTATAAAGGCGAACTCCTGTAGAAATAAAGGCTTGGAAAACTAAAGAGATGCTTTATAGTCAAAAATCAAATAGCAACATTGACAACAACATTCTGCATAGTATTCCCAGACTCGGGACGTACAAAGATTGCTAACAGAGGGACTTCACAAAGAACAGGTGAGGGTAGATGAATTGGTTCAAATACTGGAGATGGAAATGAAAATCAAGAATATTACGTCACGACAATACCAAGAAATTCCAATAGTACTGGAGAAAGTGTCTTAGTGCTAAAAACTGTATACAATTAAGCTGCACGAATATTTAGTACTATAGTACTAAGAACTGTGATGAAATATATAATACACTCGTCTTTCGTACTCTTCCCATCTCTTTTTAAATCTAATGAGTTTTAAAACTCGTGACCTGGTCAAGATGCTCGTTGACTTTATATTTTAGTCATGTACATGAACAACATAACGCTTTAGTTCACAAAGAAATACATAATAATGCCTTTAAACAAAGATTTAAAATGGATTGGATTCCCATTCAACCTACTTTATCAGAATAAAACCCTTTAACTGAAATTTTGGAACTAATATAAGATATGATAATAAAAACACTTGTGACTTTAATTCACAAATACATCTCATGCTAACCAAAACGCCATATTTCAGTAATGTTTATTCAAACATAATAGTTTATAAAGAAAAGAGCCGTAGGAAGCGATAGAGCCAGTCAGACCATGTTCTGACGATTTTCCATGGCACGTATTGCCACAGCTTATGTATTAAAACTTTTTTTAATTAAATACATACGTTTATTGTATGCAATCACTGTTGCTAAAATGGTTCAAGATTCAATCTCATAATATTAGCTTTTCAAACATTTTCCTTTGGGAGGAGCATGATCCCATGCCACCTATAGATGGCATAAAATGAACTCCGCTGGTGTGTTTTACAAATATCGCGTTTAGCTGGGGCAGTGGTCTGACCATCCAAAACTGCTTTCTACGGCAATCAAATGCATCCTTGGCATATACTAAAATATTATTCATTCGTAAATTAGAATAGCAACAATGAAGTAAGATAAAAAATAATAATTAGTATAAATTAGTCAGAATAATAATAAAACTAGTAATAAGAAAATATAAAAAATTAAGGGCTTCTCCTTCACACACAATCGTTTGCAAGAGCAAGAAAGGGTGTATTACACGTTCAGAACACAAACACATTTGTAAAACACTACCTCCTCTTAATTCTTATGTGTTTGTAAGAAAGAAGGAGTGATAACACGTCTTCCTTCTATGAAAATAGTACTACCAAGAAAAAAACCCGAAATGTGCCTCAAAAAAGGCCCCGCCGTTATATAGTGGTAAGTCTATGGATTTACAATGCTAAAAATCAGGGGTTCAATTCCTTTCGGTGGACTCAGCAGATAGCATGATGTGGCTTTGCTATAAGAAAACGCACACCTCCAAAAAACGTTAAAGCTCTCTTTCTCACACGTACTCGTGCATCTTATATTTAAAATAATATTTCATATTCTACAGGCGTGCAGATCACGTCAACATCAAAGCAGCTACACTGTATTTTCCGATAATGTTTTCCAGTCATTATGTTATTTATCAGTTCTTGAACTTCTTCTCTCGTTCACTTACTTTTTATTTGTCTCTTCTTTTTGTTGTCGTGCTTCTCGTGTAATTGATTCTTTCGTGATATAAAATACTTACAAATGACAATGTGATGTTCATACACGCACAATACCACATGCGTGCATTTATTTATATCATGAACCATGGTGGTGGTTCATAATAGGAATCGCCCGATTGTTCTTATTATTATCATTGTTCTGTTAGTTTAAATCAAAAGCTGGTACGAGTATTACTTTTAAACTTGGGAAACATTAGTAAACGGATCACTAAACATAGCGTTAGAATACTTTTATTATGACCAGCTGAGAGAAGGGAAGAGTATAATAATTATAAGATATATTCAAAGTACTTATGTGTGTACTTATATGCTATTATATTAACATACATTTTATATTTGTAACATGTATATATATGCAAGTATTTGCACAACATGAAAAATTCTTACTACTATCTATATATAATATTTTATTACAAGTTATAAAAACAGTATAGCCTGCGTGTGTGTGTATATATATATATATACTAGCCAATATACATTACATGTGTATGCATGTATATAACTCGTATGGTTACAAAATTTAGTCCATGTTTCTTAAATACAGTAGCTACACATATATTTTACAAGCATATACATAACAGGTGGTATATTGATCACCATGTATCATCGTGATCATACATACAGATATCAGGAGCAGTAGCTCTCTAATCTGAAATAAGGCAATCCAAACGTTGTCATTGTTTTCAACAGAGTATGCGTGATATGCCCATGTAGCTTGGGTGCTTGACTTTTTCACTCTAATTTTGTAGGTTCGAATCCCCGTCACACCAAACATGCTCGCTCTTTCAGCCGTGGGGCATTATAAAATGATGGTCAATCCCACTATTCGTTGGTAAAGGAGTACCCCAAGAGTTGGCGGTGGGTGGTAATGGCTAGCTGCCTTCCCTCTAGTCTTACACTGCCAAATTAGGAACGGCTAGCGTATATAGCCCTCGTTATACAAAACTAAAACCAAAATATTTTGACATAAAAACAAGGAAACAAGGTTATTAAAATTGAAAAGGGAAATAGGATTGTTGAAAATGTAGAAACAAGATAATTATCTTAAAGTGAAAGTGGAGTCGCAAAAATGTAAACAAAGAAGTTTATGTTTCAGACAAGATGAATAAGAAACGGGAGTTTAAAAACCTGCAAATTGGGATGGTAAATAAGGTAATTATAGATGGCTGAAAATACTGTAAACATCATATACTCAAGCAACAAATCACTGTTTTGAATACACCAAATGTAATTCTAGATAGAAGTATAGTGATAATAGAGGTTTGTAGCTTGAATAAATAATGTGTACAATATTTCTAGTCTTGTATGTTTACCTTATTTGGAGATTTTTATATTCCCAATGTTTTAGTTATGTTGTCTCAAACCTCAAGCTTTCTTGTTTACATTTTACGACTGTGTTTTCATTTTGATCCATCTATATTATTTTTATAATTTTATGATCCCTATTCCCCTTTTTCAATTAACAGATTCAATAATACTGTATATAAAGAAAATGCGTCGCTACATATAGGTACCGATATCACAATAGTAAATACCTCAGTAGTTCAATACAACGTATTTTCAACCATTGTACATAACTCAATTACCTCTCAGATCACCTTTCAAAACCACAGGTGGTTGTGACAATAGTGTCACTGCAGAGTTATCAAACTCTTCTCATATATATTTCTGGCTATTAAGATAAATAACTGTTGACAAAATTCGGCCAAATTCTAATAAGTAAAGATTAAAATCTCGTGTTGTTACTAAACTATCTTCTCTTTCACTAAGGAAAAACACAATTCCTTCTATTATACTTTCTATGCAATTAGATGATAAATCTAATGAGTACAGTGTGACGTGTTCTCTAGAGCTCTTATTGCTCAGCTGGGTTATGATTGTGATTCTTGAAATGTCAGTTGACGTTTCACATCAAAAAATTCACTAATTGGTTTGGAAAGCAAATGATTACAACATTATTTTCAGTCACTGATTTGTCAGTTATACGACAGTTCTAATTTTACAACGACATACAGATCAATGACTGTCCAAGCTGTTGATTCTCAATTAAACACCGTCCAACATTCTATGGATATCTCGTATATTAAAACTGTGTTTAGAAAGCAGGTAATGCTACTTCTCTTCTATCATTAGTCCAAAAAACTATCTTAACTTATGTAGTAATTCAAGCACATAATGTCTGATGATCCGTGGATATATCAATCTATCATATTTTGCTCAAAGGTTCAGAAAATAAGGAGCGGCAATTCCGTTCATCCAACAATATTTCAACTACCCAAACATTCTAGTTGTTAAATACCAATTCAGAAAACCCATACTAATTATAAGGTTTACGTCAGATTGTCCTCATCTGATTCTTTATTTGATTGATCATAGACTTTCACATATGTAGATTTAGCTCCTTCTACTTTGTTAGGTGAATCATCATGACTTCTAACAATATTTTAATTCTTCCCTGACTTATGGGCTTCGTCTCCAGACTACTGGTCAAACCCGGGCTTCGAAGGAACAACTATTATTTACTGTTCGACCACAGCTCTTCTTCTGTCATCAGACAACCTTCTTTAGTTGTTTCATGCATACGGTTATTATATAAATTAACAATCATAGACCTTAAAGTCTCTCGATTTTTCTGTGGATATTGTTGAAATTTTTTTAATGTAAAAAACGACCACACATAACATAAACAAAGAGTAATATTTAATTACAAGTATTACAAGTGTGAGCATATTCGGTTGTGTTGTTTGTCGTTAAGTGCAAAGCTGTATAGGGGGATATCTGAATTATGTCCACCACAGGTATCGAAACAGGTCCGCATATGTACTATTGTGCCATTGGGAGGGAGGGAGCATATTCGGAGAATGGCCTATAGATTTCACATACGTTGTTTTATATACCATCATTGTATATAACAAATATTCGTTCCAGTTGGTTCTGTTAGGATTAACAAATTCTGCAAACATCCATATTGTAGTTTGTTCTAACCATTCTCCTAAGCCATCAGAATGTGGTTGATAAGGTAGTATTCACATATTTACCACACTTGAAACTTTGCATAGTTCAGTGAACAATTGGCTTTTAAAAGTATCTCCTTGATGCATATGAATTTCTTCAAGATATTTATCAACTTCTGTAGCAACACATTAACCACAGCCTATCTTAATGACTTGGAGTCACTTTGTAAAATAGTTTACAATGACAAGTATGTAAGAATGACTTCTCTTAGTCCTTGGAAACGGACCACAATACAAAGGACTACTCTTTGCAGACGAGAATCAACAGTTTGTTGTTAGAATTTACCGTGTCACTTCTGGTTGTCCATCTAGGCAGTACACACAGTATAATATTCACACCAGTAGTGAACATCTCAACTCAAATTCGTTCAAAAGATTTACTATTAATTGTTATCACAGGTATGGCTGTACTTTGGTGTCCTCAGTGTTTGCGTGGTACAAAGTCTAGTTAATTCTTTCTCTAGAGCCATGAGAACCCCTAGCTGTACTACAGAGTGATAACTACTTGACAGAAGTCGGTAGCAACAGTACAACACATCTTCTTGCACGTGTAGCTATTAGTAACAGTTCCATAGGTTACATACATACGTACTACATTCTTCAATATGAATCAAACAAGTTTTACCTTGTTGTTTGGTAAGACGTGCGCATATTAGATGTATGTCCTTTAGTGTCTATTCCCATAATTCTTGACGTGTAAATCATGGTATTCATCCACAAATGCATCTCATACTTCAATGCTTGATGGTGCCATGAATTTCTATAATCCTGGACTTCTGAGGAAGCATATTGTTTTCTACAAAGGGAGCTTTTGAAATGACTTTCTTATATAAATGGAATATATTAAGGATAAAATAAGGGAATTATTGCGTCCAAGCTTTTAAGCAACAGTGTCCGTTAGAATGGAGTGCTTCTTTTGTGTAATTCTAGTTCCAAAAGTAAAAGAGTTCTTGAATATCTAGGAAGAAGATATATCTTGATCTTGTCCACATAACAACAACAACTGAGTCATTGCTACAGCACAACTCGTTTCACATTCAATGTTTCGGGTGCACAGCTCATATGTCAAACATTCTTCAGTCAGCCTCTTCATGGTTCTCCAGTTAAACAATAACCTTAGTTTCTTGGAGTAAGTTTTATAGGACTGAACTATATTTGAAGTAGAGCAATACATAAAACATAATAAAATAACCTTCATGATATTTATTACTTATTTATCAATCATTCTATTTTATAATTGTAAGGCCTTGAAATTTAAGTATTTTTTTCAATATTAACATTAACAATAGAAATGGCAAAATATGAATGTAACATTGAACAAAACAAATATATTTTATTAATAATCACCATGTAACAGATGCTGTGATTTGCTAAACACTGGGCAGATTCAAACTGAAAGAGGTTTCTTTCTCCATATAGTAGCTTAGGAGCTATAACAAAATGACTTATTATTAGATAGAGTATTAAACATAACGATATTGAGAAAATCATTCTTTTTAGGTTGCCATTTTGAGGTACCACGTTCTTGAGTAAACCCATCTGTAAACACAAACTGTACCAAGTCGGTAATCCACTCATGGCACCATCAGAAATTACCCATCTTTAACAATTTTTCCTCCTAACTGTTATAAAATGTGTGACGCAACGTCTAGGCTCATGTTTTAATCCATAACTAAACAGCCGAGCATTGTACTGAAATACCTTTTTCTTGAGATAAGTCGAATTTGATATATTGAATATTTCATTGTATAAAGTCCTTTACGGTATCTTCTCTGTATTTAAGGCTGGAATATGTTTTCAACACAACTGAGGTAAAAAGAGTTAGATCTCTCACTTCTATTGCCATAGACCCTTTGAGGATGTTTAACAGCTTCATTCAACCACAAATAGGAAATATAAGGAACCCGGTACCTCAAAATTGCCATCTGAAAAGAATGGTTTTCTCAATATTGTAATGTTTCACACTCTACCTAATGATAATAAGTCGTTTTGTTGCAGAAATATAAGGATCTCACACTTATCAGTGCTAATCAAGAGAGTTAACTTTAACAATCCATAAAATGTCTTTTATCAACATTCGGGTGATAACCATCATAATCTTTCTGTTTCAATCACACTAAGAAAGATATGGTGAGAATGAAGTAGTTCGGGAAGGTCTTTTCTGAGTAGAAATGCTACCAAACGTGTCACCAGTTCAGTATTACCCAGTTACACACCAACATGGCCCACTTAGTATGGATTCAAAATTTCAAGTTTATAAGTTCTTTTTTTTTTAGATTTGGCAATCACACACAGACACATAAAAACACCATTTCATTATTATTGACAGTCATTACTGTGTTAAAGCACAAAGTTTGAGGATATTACTCTCATTAGGACTTACACAACATGATTTTTTGTTGTGTACATGACTGATCATGCATTCCAGATTACATATAGTTGCAGAAACCATATTTTAGAAAGTTAATGACACTTATTATTTTTTATTTATCTCCATTTCTTGAAAGAACGTAAGGGCTTAAAGTCATTGAGAAAACTAAACATATATTTATCATCCGAACTGGTCGATAGATGCTTGAGTTCTAATATTATTCAAGCCTCCAGTTTACATCGGGATGTAAAATGTGATTTATTTTCTGAAATGACAATATATGTAGTTTTATTTTCCGCTCCATAAAATAGTCCCAACAATCTTAAAACTTTTCTTCTCATACTACTTAGTTTAAGTTATCTCAACTTTATTATTTTTTTATCCATTTCTGGTCTAGCTCAGGTAGACGACACCTTAAACTGTTTAATCAATACACGTTTTGTGGTGTACATTAGTTTTTCAACATATGAGGAATCTCCATTATTGCCATGGAGATAACACACAAGCAAAGTATAAATACGTCATACAAAGGGTTTAACAGAAGCACTTCTATAGTACTTGTACAACATAAATAACTTGTAATATTCTTACATAACACAGTTTTACTAATGTGTAACATTGTATTTTTCTGTGTCATTGCAGTAAACTCTCTTTGTTTTCTTAAGTATTATTCCTTATTTCGGACGAGTCCTCGATTTATTGTATTACGTACGTCGTGTAATACTATTTAAAATAACCCGAAATTTGAATTTAAAAGTTAATAAATGTTAACAAACCCTATTCAAGCTACTTGCCTATTCTGTATTTTAATTTATTAAATTAATCTGAGCTGTACAACTGGTTTTGCCCCCCAGTGGCTCAGCGGTATATCTGCGGACTTACAACGCTAAAAACCGGGTTTCGATACCCGTGGTGGGCAGAGCACAGATAGCCCATTGTGTAGCTTTGTGCTTAATTCAAAACAACAACAACAACAACAACTGGTTTTATCTGGCTTTGTAAAAGTAACGTTCATTTGTTTCAACGCAAAGCTGCACAATGGGTTACCTACACCCTGCCTATCGAGCCTTGAATTTTGACATGTAACTTGTCGCTGACTCACCAGCGAACTACGAAAGTAATACAACACGGATAACAAATGTGGCAACAGCAAAGTTAATTTCGAAGTGTACTCAAGACGTTCACCACACAATTCCTTCCCTTCGACAAGTGTTAAGTACTTCTGTTCATTCTCCGTCATTAATCTTACGCATCTACAGTCGTAATAACCCATTTACTAGTTTCAGGATCTATTTCAATTTGTTTGCTGTTGTTGTTTTTTAATATTAACGCAATGTGAGAGGAGTTATTTTTTGTTGCGAACGGTTCATTCGTATGAACCTTACAGTTGACTTGTGTACGGTTGTTTACGTTCCATATAAGTGAACGTTACGGTTTGGTATACAAGTTAACCGTAATGTTCATTTATAAATAACGTGAACAACTGTACACAAGTCAACTGTGAGCTTCATTCGAATGAATCGTGCGCAACAAAAAATAACTCCTCTAGTGTATACCAAAATCAGCTCGCGGACTCCAAATATACAGGTCACCCAAACAATCACCACCACGGGCGGGTCGAAAAGAAACAAAATTTCTGAGCGCCTCTGGTTATATCTGATCCAGAACTTTGGCTTGAGATGAGGTAATTTTAAACCGAAACTTCTGCCACGTTCTTAGCTCTTTTGTACCCCAAACACATAGTTTGTGTGAACGTGCTTTATAGTCTCTGTGAGATACATGTATACACTGTGAAGAAAAAGTATCA
Source organism: Tachypleus tridentatus (assembly GCF_004210375.1). Taxonomy (NCBI): domain Eukaryota; kingdom Metazoa; phylum Arthropoda; class Merostomata; order Xiphosura; family Limulidae; genus Tachypleus; species Tachypleus tridentatus. The sequence goes on from NC_134835.1 coordinate 59,419,764, forward strand.
TTGATCACTGTTCAGTTTTTAGAATAACAGCAAGAATAATAAATAAACTTAGCATTCCAGAAGTTGTTTAAACAAGAATTCTAAGTTTGAAATTTTACACCGTGATACAGGTCCAGCTTATCTCTCTTTGATTAGCTTGTGTTCATGATTCCTGATGAGGGCCCACCTGTGGCATAGCGGTATGTCTACAGACATAAGACCCTAGAAACCAATTTTCGATACAAAGCACGTGTAACCCGTTGTGTAGCTTTGTGCTTTACTACAAACAAAAATACTGATGAGAAGTGGAATTCTCCAAAACTAGTATAACACAATAACACACGTTGATCAAAATGTTGATTGAATTGGACTTTCCTTGAACTTTAAAATTAACCAATTTTCGGAATACTAATTTCATTGAAAAACTTGTATCTTACTGTATAACGTTAGTGTTAACTGGTATACCGCTACCCATATGTTGAATTCGAGTGTTTGTTCCTCGGTGGCTCAGTAGTAAAGCTGAAGACTTACAAGGCTCAAAATCGTGTTTCAATACACGCAGTGGGTAGAAATCAAATGAGCCATTGTGTAGTTTTAAGCTTAACAACAAACAAATAATCGAACGTTTATTATGTTTCTTGACTGTCCGTTTGATTCATCAGTAGTTAAACTGATTCTAAAAATTATTTGTTTGTTTTTGAATTTCACCCAAAGCTACACGAGGGCTATCTGCCCTAGCTGTCCTTAATTTAGCAGTGTAAGACTAGAAGGAAGGCAACTAGTCATCATCATTCACTGCCACCTCGTGGGTTACTCATTTACCAACGAGTAATGGGATCAACCGCCAAATTATTATGCCCCCACGGCTGAAAGGGCGAGCATGTTTGGTGTGACGGGAATTTGAACCCACATCCTTCGGACTACGAAGAACGGTTTCAAGCTAAAGAACAATAAAGTTTTATTCTTTGAGAGCAGATCCACGTCTTACATTACAGCTGCTTGGACCCTTTTATCCGCGTACTTGCTCGAGAAACACTTATCTTTGCTTCAAACAAATAGTTCTTAAGTATAAAATCCTGTATCCATTCGTCAATCAGTTCTCAACAATGTTGATTGTAAATCACAAAGCACTTAAAGCAGCAAGTAAATTCACTTTTATTAAAATGATATCAACTGCAGGGCTATCATAATGATTCTTTTTTTTTAAATTCATTTTAAACATATTTTTTTGTCTATTTCAAACAAATGTAAGCAACTTAATACAAACAAGTGCAGCTGAGAAATAATCAACCCTCAGTTATTAATGAATAATGAGAAATTTCTCAGAATAACGTGCGTATCAGACAAAAAACACTTACACATTCAACAAGTTTTCGATATCGTCATTTGCTTCATATTCACACTTGTATACTGGGCACTTTTGTAATTTGCAGCGCATTTTATAAAACAAATTAAACCGAAGCAGAAGTAATCGTAGCGGTTTTCCAACACAATAATTTATTTTACCTAATTCAATATCTGGCGTAAAGCTAATAACCTAGCATACTGTAATTCAGTTTTCCATAGCTCATTGTTTAGTTTTTTTTTAATATTTGTCTTTTAATATTTTCATTATTCTTTTCCAGTTCTTAAATATGAGCGTTTTTGATGCCTCAGTGGTAACTATGATGGTTTGGTTTGAATTTAGCGCAAAGCTACACGAGGGTTATCTGCGCTAGCCGTCTCTAATTTAGCAGTCAGTGTAAGACTAGATGGAAGGCAGCTAGTCATTACCACCAACCACCAACTCTTAGGTTACTCTTTCACCAACGAATCGCTAGTGGGATTGACTGTCACGTTATAACGCCCCCACGATGACGAGCATGTTTTGTATGATGGAGATTGGAACCTGTGACCCTCGGATTAAGAGCCGAGTGCCTTAGCCACCTGGCCATGCATGTAGTTTTGGACTTAAACAAGCATAAAATCATCACATCAACATATTCGAATGTTAAAAGAAATAAAAAAGCAACATTAAACGATTTATATGCTCGTTAGACTAAGTAGAAATTTGAAAAAAGGAATGTTTACTTCATGTTAAAGAATGGGTTTCATATGATAAATTTCATGAGTAAACTTGCTTTATTCGACAGCTCGTTACTTCATATATATTTCTTTTTCACAAACCTAGAAAAATATATCTTAAAAGAAATGTTAAAAATTTATAGAAAGTTCCTACTTATGAATAATACTTTATACGCTTTTCTATGAATTGTACAGTAAGCTCTGTGCTTCAAAATAGAACATAATAAGAGGCTGCACGTAATCACATGGAATATTTACTTCGAGTTGTACGGTGAAATTAGCAAAAAAATAAAATAAAATTAATATAATAATAGAGCTTGTAAAATACGAAAGAAAAACTAATCCTGTATAAATAACAATTAGACCAAGACTATAATTTTATTTTTTGTCCACCTATGTACAAGAAGTGAAACAATTCTATAGAAATATATTACATGTAAAATACATGAATCAGAAACGGAACCAAACCGCAAGTAAACATTGAATTACCTAATAAATAGCATACAAACATAACGTAACTGTACTTGTAAATGTGGTACAAAAACTAAATAAAATATAAATAATCCGGACGCTTAAATTACCCTAGAAGTTCAGACAATGACTAAAAATAGCATTGTAACTTCTACAGGTAAAGAAGTTAGTTAATAGCTTTTGTGAATAATAGAAGCGACTCACGTGATTCGGTGCGAAAGAAAGACAAAGCCGAAAAGAAAAAATTGAAATGGAGCGCTTTTATGATGCAATATTATTTTGCATGCTAACATATTACACAGGTATAATAAAATGACGTTCACCATGGTTTTCATTCGTTTTATATTGATGATTTCGCTATTTATTTGATGTTAGGGCAAGGGTTCCCAAACACTGTTATTTGAGTAGAAAATAATTAAACTTTTGTCTACCCGCTAAAATTATTTTCATTTTTAATTACGGTTTATAGAAATGTATAAGTAAAATAGAAAGATACTTTTGCAACATATCAAGGGGAACCGCTCAAGGGTATTATATTTAATCTGGTAAACTTCGATGTATACCTGTCAGATTCTTAGTGTTTTTCAATGTTGAGTAAGTATATAGTTTTCATCACGAATACAGAGCACTGATGATTCTCGTTCGAAATATCAAAAATGCATGAGACAGAAACGACAAAATAAAACAGTTCTGAGTACTTAGGTTTTGGTTTCGGTACTACTGTTGTTACGTGTTCGTAGATATAACTTCCGTTTAAAAGATAGGTAAAAGTGAACTATAGAATAATACACTATTCCATATTCATTGTATTTTCACTTACTATCCGATATCGTATTTTTACGTTAACGTTTATATATTATTAATCAGTTTAGTAGATATTTCTTCATTATAAAGATTAAAAGATTTAATTTGCACTTGGTAGGAAGAAAACAGAATGATACGTTTCATATTATCATGTCTGTGTTACAATTTGTAAAATTACATAAACTTCTGTTTTTCAATAACAAGTATATTTTCAACTTATAGTTGCAGTACACATTGATTTTATTTTAAACATTCTGTAGAATTAATCAACTAAACTGATGCTTTATTAACCGAAGTTTGATGTGATTGAAATATTCTTCTTTTAATATTTTCATTATTCTTTTCCAATTCTTAGACATGAAGGTTTTTGATGCCTCAGTGGTAATTGTGAGGGTTTTGTTTGTTTTGAATTTAGCGCAAAGCTACACAAGGGCTATCTGCGCTAGCCATTCTTAATTTAGCAGTGCAAGACTAGAGGGAAGGCAGCTAGTCACCACCACCCACTGTCATTTCTTAAGCTACTCTTTTATCAACGAATAATGGGATTGACCGTAACATTATAACGCCCCACGGCTGAAAGGGCGAGCATTTGGTGTGACGGGGATTCGAATTCGCGACCCTCGGATTACGAGTCAAGTGTTTTAACCACCTGGCCATGTCGGGCCCAACTGTGAGGGCTTAAACGCTAAATATTGGGTTTCTATATTCACGGTGTGCACAAACAGACACCCCATTTTGTAGCTTTGCGTTTAACGACAAAACAAACGAAATCTAGATATAGACCATACACAAAACAAAATTATGTAGATCATACACAAAAATTTAAACAGTTTTCAATTAGAGAAAATTTATCTCCTGTTTAAGAGAAAGTTCAAATAAACTATAAGTTGATCGCAAATACAGTTAAAGCTTTTGAAACATACATGCTTGTGAATACTAGTGCAGTTGTTTTAAAATGTTAGCTATTTTTCAATCAAAAATGTACTTAGTACATTATTATTTCGAATAAAACGTAAAACAATAAAATTAGAAACTCTGTTATCTCATATTTAATTACTAAATAAAAACATTGAAGCCATGGTTATCTTTGATTCTAATGGCATATTCTTTAAGCGTTTTTCACCCATTTATAACACAAATGCTTCACAAATTAAGTCTAATTACTATTTATATAAGTGTGCATTTATCAATGTTTATAAAATTTCTATTTTTATTAATTTTGTCCTTTTCTTGAAAAGAAAAAGATCGTCTATTGCCATCTCAATATATCTAAAACAATTTAAGAAAAAAACACAAAGCGTTACTTTTGATTCTTCTAAAAAAGTGACAATTATTGTAGGAATAACAACAACGAATATTTCATTTTGCCGAACCTAGATTTAACTGATATGTAGAGTGTAGTCAAAGTACTATATATAATATATATATATATACTCCCTGGAGAGAAGGATGGTTTCTGTTTAGTTACTCTACCATGCTGTTGTAGCGTCCGTTAGGCAGATACTTTCAAGGATATTGGGCATAGTTGTATCTCTCGTTCAATTTCAGGACCCAGCATGGCCAGGTGGTTACAGCTCTTAATTCGCAATGTTAGGGTTATGCGTCCTACTCCCCTCCTTTCATACATATTCGGCCTTTCAAGTAGTGGGAGCGTTATAATGTGACGATCAATTCTACTATTCTTTGATGTAAAAGTAACCCAAGAGTTGGCGATGGGTGGTGATGATTAGCTGCCTTCCCTCTCGTCTCACACAAAGTAGGGACGGCTAGAGCAGATAGCTCTCGTGTAACTTTGCGCAAAATTCAAAACAAACGTACGAATATTTAGTATATTTTGGCAAGTACTGTTGTAACTGTGTAAAAAGGTATTAGTGATATATTGATTTATAATTGGCTAAATATATGTAACTAAATATAGCTAATCAGTTTTATACAAATAGGTGTGAAAAGTTGTCTATCATAAGTTGTAAGTTTTATGAAAGTTAAGGTTCATAGTACACGAAAGAAATAAGCAATAAATAAAAATTATATTTCTGACAGACATTGTTTGTTTTGAATTTCGCGCAAAGCTACACGAGAGCTATCTGCGCTAGCTGTCCCTAATTTAGCAGTGTAAGACTAGAGAAAAGGCAACTAGTCATCACCACCCATCACCAATTCTTGGGCTACTCTTTTACCAACGAATAGTGGGAATGACCATCACATAATAACGTCCCTACGGCTGAAAGGGCGAGCATGTTTAATGTTACGGGGCTTCGAACCCAGAATTTTCAGATTACGATTCTATCGCCCCTAACCACTCTGACAGAGATGAAACGAATGGTCAAAGACTACTGATTCCAGGATCTGAATAAATTACGAAAAATAGCTTTACTGAATATACAAGGTGATTTGCAGATGACATTATGGAGTTTGTCGACTTGTTAACTAATTTAACATCACAAAATTAGTGCATATTTTATTTTGTTCATTTATTATCATAAGCTACTTATTTATTTACTGATACTTCTATGCCGTAGGAAAAATACCTTATTTTGTACTTTTCTCGGAAACACAATAAGAGTGGGCAAAAGTTTATACTTTGTTTAATTTCGTGCAAATTTCTGTTGTTTTCTGAAGTATCGATTATATCAAATGTTTGGTTTCTTTAAATTCAATAATAAATTGAGGCGTATACGAACACTAGAAATTACAAATATTTAGATATAATGAAAAGGATCAGTAATTTTGTTTTCGACCACCCCTCAGTCGTTGATATGTATTTCGAGTAATCTGTATTTATTACTAAACATAGTAATTCTACTTTGATAGATGTTTATTAAATTCATGCACAAAAGTATGTTACTTATGTAGGTGTACTCGAACTTTTCTTACTGTACCGTATACTGTACAACTGCTACGTATGTTATCTCTGTTATCAGAACGTCATTGTTTCCAAAATCGTATACCGCTTTTTGTTTTCCGAATGAAACTAAGAGAAACAATACAAAAGTATTATAATAAGTTAGAAAGCAACGATTTATAAGTACAATGAAGTGATTTATTTTTGATGGAACATACTACATATTACTACAGAGCAATGGTTTGTTTTATTGAGAATATGTCTTTATCGTAGAAGGGTGTTTTGAGTTCAGTGTAAAACAATGCCACTTCTGGCCGAAGGTAAAATTAGTAAAGCTGTTACCATACAACAAAAAACGTTGTTTCTTGTACTATAATAACTTTCAAAGTTTCTTATCAGTAATACTTTATACAAAACATAATTATTGTAAAATAAATAAATAAACTTTCTGTTATCTTTTTTGTTTTTTATGAAAACAATAACACTTTTCTGTGAAAAACTTGTCTTTTAAAGAAAGTGTGATTCTGACATTATTTTTCATTGTATAAACACTTATTGTTAAGTTTCCACTAACTTTCTACCACTGCCAAAGAGAAGCTCACATAAAAATATAAAATAGGTATATTCAATTTGTACGCAATGGCAAAATATACTGATACAAAATACAGTGGCATAAAATAAATTATGGAATAATCATAGGTAAATTATAAAACTTATAACTGAACCTTTAAATAATTCAAGCATATAAAGAAGGTAACATCCACCTTTTTTTTTAATTGTCAAATGTTGAAATCTCACCAGTTACAATCATTTGCATCTAGTCTTAACAAATGTTCTTGACAGTGAAATGAAAGAAATCCTAAAACTGATAGTTTTATATACATATTGCTACTTCCCACATAAAATCTTTCTATCATACAGTTTTCTTATCTTATTCAACCTCTAAGCGTGAGTCTTGGGTAACTGTGCACATTTCTCATTCTTTTCTGGCTCGGATGGAAACTGGTCGTTAGGGAAAAGAGGCTCGAGCTTTCTTGGTGCTACTGGTTGATATTGGCGTTTAGCTCGTGCTTTGTTACTTTGTTGAGGATCAGACACTTCAGATAAGTGTCGTTGTCGGGTTTTCAGCTTGGATAAGACCTTTTCAGCGCTAGTATGTAGAATTTGAGAGTAGCTTTCGTTTTGAGATAACCGGTTGTGGTCGACGTTGTTCTTAGAATGTAGTTTCTCTCTCGATGCAGCTGCATTAACCGGGAGTTTCTTTGTTAAGTCATTTAATGTAGGTTCTTTTAAATCTGAATACGTGTCTTCGTTGCCGGAGAAACTACGCTGAAAAGAGGAGTTGTCCAGGTCGTTGTCCATTCTCTCATCGTTGAAGGAATATGGTCGACGAATGACGTGAGTTTTTGCACGAGGCACTATTTCTCGAGTAGGAGATTTTGAACGAATGACTTCGCTTTTCTTAGACGTTTTTGATTTTGGAGCTTTCTTGGCTAAAATCATTTTCTGGAAAAGTGTTGTCAGGTACGTTACTTGTTGCTCTCTGAACAAGCTGCTTTTCCAGCATGCCTGATTCTTTTAGCTCCACGAGTGTTGTTTAGTGCAGAGTTATGGAGTCTTTGGCCTCAATGTGAGTGACGCTCTAATTCTTTCATTCATTGAACATGTGAAAACTGTGACGCTGTTTCTTTGGTTTTCTAAACCAGTAGAAACAAGTGGAGTCAGAATACAATTTAAGTTTATCGTAACCATTTCACAAAATTTTCTTTCTTACATATTTTATCGACAACTTTTAAATACATAAATTTCTAACACTCAGTAGTGCACTAGGACTTCCTGTCGTCTACCCAGACCTCGCTACAAAGAGCTGACAAGAGTATTTTTACATCTACCTATTATCGATTTGCTCGAATAACGTTAAATGTCAGTGCGTCAACTGACATCGCATGTTTTCGTGTATTGCTTTATCCTTACCAGCACAGCTTGGTTTTAGGTGTATCCTGCACGCAGAGTTCTTGATTATTCCTAGTAACTGTCATTTTGTCTTTGGGAGAAAAGAGGCAGTCTTCTGAAGAATAGATCTTCTCACACTACGTTAAAGACCCAATAACCCTAATGATTAGTTTCAGTATTTCTCTGCCAACAATTGCAATCAGACAACTGGGGTAACTTCTATGTAGTATAAAATGGATGCTCTTTAAAAATTAATTACAAACACTAATTTCAAACTATCAGAGTTGATGTTTTAGAGTTTATATATATATGTAAAAATAATATTTAAAAAGACAGAAAAATACAACTATATAAGATAACGAAATATTAAATTTACAAAACCAATTAGTAAATTGAAATAAACTTTTTATCTCTCTTTTCTTGGTCCCCCAGTGGCTCAGCGGTATGTCTGTGGACTTACAATGCTACAAACCGGGTTTCGATACCCGTGGTGGGCAGATCACAGATAGCCCATCTTGTAACTTTGTGCTTAATTCAAAACAACAACTCTTTTCTTGATAACATTAGTTGATAGCTGACATTTTTTATTAAATATGGAAGTAAAATTGAATAATAAATCGTTGTAAACTAACGATATTTTATAAATTAATAACTTAATACAATGTTAGAATTTCAAGAACTTAGTGAAAACATCCTGGATATGTAAGTCTTTTAAACTAGTTTAATGAAGCATTTCACTAAAAAATAAAGTTATGAGAAACATGCTTTCACATTCATTTCTTTCAGCTTATGAAATATTTGCCTATCTCTTTTTAATGTTATATGAACGTCTCAGAGAATAAAACTATTCGTAATAAGAGAGAGCTAGTACGTGTGGACGACTAATACAATGTTTCATTATATGAGTTTTATAGAAAACGATATTTCAACCACTTTACTAAATAGCAAGCTTTCAATATATTCTAGAGACTATTTGATGCCCTCGGTTTCATTCCACTTTAAAAGGAGTCGTTGCGTGATACTTCAAATTCTTAATTTGCACTAACAAGAAAAGATTGAAAATGATCTTCACGCATGAATTGTCATTGACATTAAACTTATTTGGGTCTGGTACTATCCTAATCCAATTTGTATGAACATTTCATATAGATGTGTGCAGGTCTTTATTTTTTGAAAATAATTTCAAAGTAACTGTACATTACTGTAAATAAAAACAATGTATTTAACTCTAGACAAGCTTGTAAGTAAAGTAACAAATATTAATCTCGATCTTAGTATCATTACTTACCCTACAGATGTTGAGTGTTGAGTACGTTATAATAAAATAATTTTAGAGACTCGAACATCATTATAGTCCATGTTGCCACGACTGATCTTGCTTTATCTGACGACTGTGAATCTTGACAACAGGCTTTCAGGGCCTTTGACGTTGCAAAGAGCTCCGTTGTATGGTTTTCAACGATAATTAATACCACTCATTCCTGCATTGTATCCATATTCCATCTAATATATAAGGATGATTGTTCCCCATCCCTTGTTTCAATAATCCAGCGTCAACTAATTCCATAATCACTGCGTTTGGCGCCTTTACTTGTATATAAAAATAACATGAATAACTGTTCCTTTACTTATATATAAAAATAACATGAATAACTGTTCCTTTACTTGTATATAAAAATAACATGAATAACTGTTCTTTTACTTGTATATAAAAATAACATGAATAACTGTTCCTTTACTTATATATAAAAATAACATGAATAACTGTTCCTTTACTTGTATATAAAAATAACATGAATAACTGTTCCTTTACTTGTATATAAAAATAACATGAATAACTGTTCCTTTACTTGTATAACAAAATAACATGAATAATTGTTCCTTTACTTTTAAAACAAAATAACATGAATAATTGTTCCTTTACTAGTATATCAAAATAACATGAATAATTGTTCCTTTACTTGTATATAAAAATAACATGAATAACTGTTCCTTTACTTGTATATAAAAATAACATGAATAACTGTTCCTTTACTTGTATATAAAAATTACGTGAATAACATTTCCTTTACTTGTATAACAAAATAACATTAATAATTGTTCCTTTACTTGTATATCAAAATAACATGAATAATTGTTCCTTTCTCCAGCGTCTTAATTTCCATTTATTCCCATTAATGCCATTGATTCTCCAGCGTCCATTTCCAAAAGCAAACGATTTTTACTGCCATCAAACTTTCTAACAAACACTAAGTAACATCAAAATGTAATTAAGATAAACGTAGCTTACTGATTTGCATGTACAAAATCGTTTTTACATAACGTACTCAACCGCCTGTATAAGTGCAGTCAGACTCATTGTAATGATTCTTCCCAAGTTCCTTTATTCAGAGAGTGTGTTTACTATACTAGTATGATATACGAGAGGTAAGTGTTGATGAGCTATGACGAGTGCCACGGTTAGTCGCCGGAAAGTTTATAGTCTTACTACATAAAAGTCAGGAGTTCGATTCCCCGTGGTGGGCAGAATGTAAAAAGTCCATTGTGGTGGTTTGTAATAAGAAAACAATAACAACATATGACAGCTCTGGAAACAAAGTATATCCTTAATATAATGATAGAATAGGACAAGCTGTAAGGTGCAACTGTAATTTCTTTGTATCTTTGTTTCCTTGTTAAGCAAAAAGCTATACAACCACGGGTATCGAAGCAAGGTTTTCACAGCTATAAACCTTCAGATTTACCGCTGTGACTACAATTGTAATGCATTTCTGATTGTTTTTGTTTAGTTTTTCACGCAGACATTTTCTTATCTTTTGTTTTATCTATGACTTGCTAGGTGTAGTTTAAATGTCCAGAATCAAAATATAAGTCACGTACATTCTTAGCAAACATTTCTCAACAATAACCACTGAAGTTGATAAAATTACAGAACGGAATAAACACGGACATTTTTGTTCTAATAATAAACTTTTAATTTGTCTTGCAATAAAATACCCATAATAATTTTCGTGAAAGAAAATTGCAAAATCTTTCGACTATGATGAAATGTTTTATGTCTTTAAAATTTCAAGATTATATGTTGAGTGGAATTGTTTGTTATGAATTTCGCGCAAAGCTACGCGAAAAGAATCTCCGTTAGCCGTCCCTAATTTAGCAGTGTAAGACTAGTCATCACTACCCACTGCCAACTCTTGGGCTACTCTTTTACCAACGAATAGTGGGATTGACCGTAAAATTATGATGCCCCCACGGCTGAAAGATGTGACGGGGATTCGAACCTCGACCCTCAGATTATGAGGCGAATGCCTTAACTACCTGGCCATGCTGGGTCGAGTTGAAGTGTAGAAAGTTAGCATACTCAAACATTACTATCTCGTAACAATTCCACATTGTTCAAAATATCTCCGGGTGAAACATTTCTGAAGCGTTTAAACATAATATTTTCATTAAATTCATAAGTACAGTGATATATTTTAAGTCCTTAGGAATAAAAATCGGTCATTGTTTTTACATATGAAATGTGAAAACGGTCTTCTTTTTTAATAGATTTAAATAATTTATCTAGAGTATCAGTCATAAAAAAAAATTAAGCCATATGTGCAACTAGTTTGACCTAAACGCTATACTGGGACAAACACAATATTGTAAAACAAATTTATTGGCCATTTTATCAAGATATCTTCTTAATGTTGGGTCAAACGAATTTTAGCAATCGTAATAACCAGAATTTTGTGTTGCACAAATTTATTTCACAAGCATCTAGGAGTTTGTATGTTTGATTAAACTCGTTTGTTCACGATCATGTTCTGCAATAGCATCGTAGCTGTTAACTAGTAAATTATCGTGAAGTTGAAGTTTAGTTAATTTGTTGAGGACCATATTCTGCAATTGGTTTAAATGTGTCAACAGAGGAATACAGTGACAAATGCGACATTGGAACAAATTTTAAAGATTCTCTTAATAAAAAAAACTGATGGAGGTCACTGTCATGCTTTAGTTTAAAACAGTACAATACTTTTGATTTTTCCATAATCACCTTACAAAAAAACCCTTGTCTGTCATGGTGGAAATGCAATATTCTAGGGTTTATGATCAGTTAGGACGTTCAAGAACACCTTGGTTGTAATTCGCTTCTCTAAGTAAATCAATAGATCCAACCTCTAGTAAGAGGTCGCTTTACACTACACGATGCATCATTATGACCTTGTACTGTCAAGTTGTTTTTTCTTATTTTTTTATCTTTTACCATCAATACAGAAAATGGTGAAATGAAATTATCAGATTACCACACTTTTCGTCTTCATGGCTTACGTTCTAAGACCACTGAACGATCTGTGATAATAGGTTGCTAGACTGTCCGCTAGATGCTATATACCCGGTTTAGCAATGTTCGTTGAATGATAGGTTGAATATTCTCGAGTCTTAATCATCAATGAAAAAAATTAGTCAACCACCATACAGTCCAGCATCTGTTACATTTTACAAATGTCTCAATTCATATTTCACTTTAACTATTAACAACAACTGGCTGAATCGGGTTTTCCTAGTGGAATATCTATTTAATTTTTACTTCTACAATCTATAGACTCTGATTACATGTTTCTGAATAGTCAAATAAATAAAACACTTTGATAATGACAAGTATTTTAGACTGTCACTATCTATCATGCCTCCTTAAAAGTGGGCAATATCTTTATTACAACTCACTGTGTTGTACGTTAATCATGATATAACTACATGTCGGCACGTTAAGGCACAAACAAACACTCGGAACATCAAATGAAAAGTATATCTTGCATAACTCAACTAATGGAAATTTCTGCAGATGTCTTTTTCTATACGTTTATGATGGAATTCAAGGAAAATGGCCAATAATAACCAAAATCGATGCAGATTTATTTAGTTCACTTAAAGTGATAAAACACTGTAATTCAATCGCTCGCTATTGAAGCATAAAACGAAAACATTGAAGTTTAAAATATAATAACTCTCACTGTCATAAACCGTTTGGTTTCCACTAGATACTGAAATGTATCAACAAATGTTCTGATAAACACTTTTGTTATCGCAATACCGCTATTTAATAACACACAAAAATAAGGTGCCATAATAACAAACACTAACACTTTCTTTTTTTTTCAAATGTACTGCCGTTATTATTGCCTAAGATCCATGGTTCGATTCTTCTCAGTGGATAAAGTGCAGATATTATCTTGTATAACTTTATATTAAACAAAAGCTACAATAATAATCATATCCTTTTCTTAAGCTTTTGCACTCGACTCGTAATCCAAAGAGTCGGGGGTTCGAATCCCCGTCTACCAAACATGCTCACCTTTTCATCCATGGGAGCGTTATAATGTGAAGGTCAATTCCACTATTCGCCGGTAAAAGAATAGCCCAAGAGTTGGCGTTGGGGGTGATGACTAATTGCCTTCCCTCAAATCTTACACTGCTGAATTAGGGATGGCTAGCGCAGATACCCCTGGTGTAGCTTTGCCAGAAGTACAAACAAACCTAAACCTTAAGCTTTTAACAAATCTCACGCAAAATAAAAAAATAAAAATACAACAATTTATTTCGTACTGTATAATTTCCTTTCATTTTGAGAACTTTGATGAAACAGCTGTTTTAAGATATATTTATGGTATTATGTCAGGTCTTTGAACAAAACTTCTGTAAAACATCGCTCTGGTTCAACATTTAATGCCTAGTATATGTATCCAATAAGTACTAAATCTATAAAAGCAAAACATATTTGCCTATAAAGAAAGAAAAAAGTGGTATCCTTTCACGCTTCTGGTATGTCAGAAAATGATTTATAACATGCAATTTCATGTTTTATAACCCGTGAAAGATAGAAGCTATAATAATATTGGAATTAACGGTGAAAAGAAGATAACGCTATTAATATCTTTAGAGTGAAATAAATCATCACTTCTACATTAGTTATTTACAAGATATCTGGGTAAAGCAGAGGTAATACAAATCTACTTATAACAAAGTAATGATAATACTGGGAGAGTCAGAACGTAAACATGGATTTTGCTTTAGGGTTATAGTCTTAAAATTGAGAGGGTGTGAAGTTAAAGAAAAAAATTGCTGGTATGTGTTTAATAATATATTTGTTTGTTTGTTTTTCATAAAAAAATTATTTAAAACGCAAATGAGAAAAGAAAAAAATTTTCCACTTTTTACTATTTTGTTACGTCCCCCTATAAATAATGTATTGCAACCATGCCGCACATTAAGTTATTCTTTCAAGAGTAAGTTTGGACAGTAAAGAGAACAGATATTGTTTTGGTATATAAAAAGTTTCTATTTCAGCAAGAAGTATCTGTCAGCACTTAATTCTTAAATGGTCAATAGCTAGTTCCTATTAGAGAGATGTACAATATTACTGCATTTGACATGTGTAGGTTGTTGACACAAGATCTTCAGCTAATTTTGTTCACTGGTAACTTTAAGTATTTAGCTAATTATTTCCATAGTTTATTTAGTCAATTGAAACACGTTTATTATAAATAAATAACAAGCTTCATAAACGTTTGACGTATAACAAACTTTGTTCTAAACTGTTAGTGAAACTCGTGCTGATGGAATAGAAAAGAAAAATGACAGATTTATTTTAATTATTCTTCTAACCCTACTTTACTGTTGTAATTATAAGGCTCGTGCTAAATTTGTCAGGACATTCGTGTGTGAAATCCCTTAGTGAAACAAATGATAAGAGTACTTTTAACTCCTTTTCAATAAATTTTACTAATAGATTCCTCCTGTGACACAACTATAGCTTTACAGACTTAACAACACTAAAATCCGGAGTTTGATTCCTTGCAGTGGAGACCACAAATAGCTCAACAAACCCTAAACTTTCATCAATATAAATGTTATTTTGGCTCTTAATGTAATTAGTTGTAAGTACAAAGGCAAGTGGATTAAAATAGGTGAATAAAGTACATAAATCACAATATATAAACAAATCAACGTTGTAATAAAATATTTGTTAAAAGAATATTTTTAAAAATAAATCACGCTAAAATAATCACGATACTTAAAATGTTATTACACATCTTTAACCAACAAGTATTTATATGATTCAGAAATATTATTTTGTTTCAACTGTATATAGTTATTAATATAATTCGTTATACTCATCTTCAGTAATTATCATAAGAGTAATCTAAAACTTCGCTCTCCTTATCAAATACTATTTCCTGTACGAAATCAAAATATGTAATTAAATTACATTATATTCAATATCGTACAACGCCCCTATTGCCCTAGCGCTAAGTCTGTGGGCTTATAACACAAAAAACGGATTTCGATTCCCATGATGTGTACATCAAAGATAACCTTTTCTGCAGTTTTGTGCTTTTAACGATAAACAAATGAACAACTACATAAGGTAAGTACCGCCCTCTATGTGTTATTATCCATACTTCTTATAAACACGAAGTATTGTTTTCTCACACTTACACATGCCTATAACATTCGCACGGGGTATTATTTACACGACAACTACATAGATTTGTTACAACCATGGAATTTAATATTTTAAGAGGCCGTTGAAACAAATTATTAACAGAATAGCAGATGTGCGATACTTATACAATACAGCATTCATGTGTAGTATTTAAGAAATTTACTAACGATTTAGTAACATAATGTCGAGCTGCTGATTAGTTCGTTCTTTACGTTGAAGCTGTTTAGTAATTTATGAAATATTATTAGAGAAAAGAATGATTTAGTGGTAATCAGTCTGTGTCCGCTAGATTCTCGTTTCTTTAGAGATTTAAGCTTATGTGGCCAACTAATTTCAAGATTAGTTTTAAATTGTTTTTAAAATCGTAAAATCTAATTCGTGATAACATAAGTTTCAGATTTATGTTGAATGAGTTAGTATTTGTGTTCAATATACACAAGTGGTGTTGGAACCAGAATTTTATTGCTAGAAGACCTTAGGCTTACCTCTGATTCACGTTCATTCTTTGTTTCTTTGATTCAAGGATTATTTCTACCACGTTTCGTCCATAAGTTGTGAAACGGATTAAAAGATAAATTGTTAAATGACATATTCGTCTGCAAGATTTATTGCTTCTTTTGTTCAGGTAACCTGAGTAATTAGGGCTGTACCCGCAGGATATGCCGCTAGAGGACGCCATGTGTGTAATTGGTATCAGAGATGGGGATGTAAGAAGTGGTGTCACGAAAGACAGGGACGTCATAGTTCTACAAAGTGTTACCAGAGGGCTCGGCTATTTTAGAAATGGGTGAAATTATAATTCACTACCATAGAGAAGGGTATTAAGAAATATTAATGGTTCTATGAAAACAGAGAACGTTTTTTCTGAAACACCATGACGTCATAAATTCTGACATAAATTTGATCAACATGACTGTAATTAATACAGTCGGTATAAAATACTAATTTATTAATTTTACACATTTCTTGACCTTTTGTATTTAAATAATTTTAAGTGACGATATCATAAAGTAATTAAAACTTACTATTTGACTCTCAAGTTATAAAACAAGTGATTCATGATTTTCAGTAATATGGTTAAAATAAAACATTCTGGACACAATATTTGTTTTTATTAATTTTGTCACAATAAAGATTTTACAAACTGATCTATCTAGTGAGAATATGTTTACATGAAAATGTTTTGCAACAAAATCATGAACAAACACAAATCATTACTATTATTGTGGGATCCAAGTTTAGATATGAGTTGTTGTTTTGACACATATCTTCAACTATAATAACCATAATATGTAAAATGTTGTCCCCACACAGATAAATATGGTCATTGCAGTACTTTTTGGTTGTAAGTCCACATTAAAAATTTCTTCTTGGTGAACTTTCTTGTATTGAAATTATGTGAAGGTAATTCTTATGAATCAAAATATTCTCCTTTTTCACTTTGACCAAAATAGATACAGATCCAATGACTACCAGATTTATGACTAGGATCCAGGTTGACAATGTATAACTGTTTTCCTGCATGGTTTGGTAGCTAACCACTGGTAAATACAACTCCAAACGTTTTTGTGTTCACAAATCTTGCGAAAGTATAGAATAAATTTCTAATGTATTTATAGCTTTTTGGGTATCAGTTGTGATGTTTTTAGACTGATCGATTTCTAAAACTAACTGAAATTCTACAGATGCTAGAACATTTACAGTGTTAGATAAAGCACTAGTCAAGCGTATTTCAATCCGTAAATATCCTTGTTTCACCAAGTTAAAGTGAGAATCTCCGGCAGATAAATCTGTTGTAAGATCAAAGAGTGTGTATCTTCTCGAGTATTCATTATGTCCTATATCATTTCTTTGATCTTGAAATTGCTTTCCAGTTATACTAAATATTGTTTAATAGCTTCGTGCATACATCTCACCTTCAAAATTTGGCTGTAAAAGCCGAGTTAGAATGTGCTTTCCAGCCAGGCTGACGACTACAATACTGATATTGTAATGTTTAGATTGTACAGATTTTTCTTCCAAGATCCATTAAATACATCGTTATCAACCCATCTTATAACAAGACTTGTAGGTATTTGACGTAAAAAAGCATTATCAATAGATATTTGTTATACTCATCTACTTGTATGTTTTCCTGGAGAATTGAAAACAATTTCCTTATATTTCAAAGGATTTTAGCTGTTTCTTTCTGAAATGCTTTAGCATGCACTAGAACAAAGGATAGGTTAATTTTGACTTTTCTAGCATGGGTAGAAACATGTTGTAGTACAGTATTGACATAACACAAAAGGAATATTTAGTTGATACATGAGTTGCAGTTTTAAAGTTACTCTACTAGACAAGAACTTGTTGTGGAAAAAATACCTGAATGTAGATGTCCGATCATGTCAAATGTTCGAGTTTCTCGTGTATCAATTTCAGTCTTTGATTCTGTTATTCTCACCATCATTAAAATCGAGATCACTAAAAAATACCCATTGTGTCTTTTATCCACGTGGACAATGTCAAGTTACTTATCTTAGATTCTCCATTATAACTCAGTAAAACTTCTGTGTAGTCCTTATGTGCATAAAGGCTGAGAGATGAAGAAATGAGTTTATCATCCAAGTGTAGATCAGTTTGATAAAATAAATAATAAAGTAATACGTTGCTAAGCACAGAGGCATCTTCTTCTTTTTATACGTTGGTCCCATCATGTTTTACAATGTTGGAAACTAGAAATAGAATTATACTTATAACTTTATAACAGCAGTCAATTCAGATCTGTCTGAAGGATCAAACAATTAAATTTATAGAAATATCTTTTCCATTTTACAAAATATTGTACTTTCCCATTCCTCGTTCACGCAATATTTCTTCTACAACATAGACGTCATTGGGATTTTTATAACCCTTTGTAGTTCCGATTGGTAAAATGTTCCCATTTATGTTTTTCCAACAGAGTCTTGTAGTTTATAAACTGGTGAATTTCTCTCTATTTTCTGGCAAATCATAAATATTTTGTCTGTCTATCCAGGTACATAACCTTTCTTAAATGGATGCTTCATTTTACTAATATGTACTTGAATGTCTACATTGAAATGAAATTTTACTTTGTTAAGTAGTTCGTAAAGTATTTTCCACACCAGGGATTGATTAGAGGGAGTATTACCTATTTGGAGTCATTCCTCTGCTGCAATGATAGGATTGATTATAGACACTGATTAAAAGTTTAAATACAGTGATTTATTTATAAGTTCCACGATGCGTAAAGTAGAACCAAATTTTAGTTTTAAGAGTGTAATTAACTCTTTCTACTAAAAATGCTTTCATTTAGTTATGTACTGTAAAGACGTGATTTTCTTTTTCCTTGAGAAATCATTGAAAGAGACGATTAGTAAACTTTGTTCCAGCATAAGTTTGAAGTTTACAAGGTTTTCAATCCTGTTTCAAAATTTGTTGAAAGTTTTCATAAGTGTTACACCATTCTTAATTTTGAGTGGAACAACCAATGCATATTTAGAAAACACCTGGCTGGATTCACGTGAGTAAATACTTAAACTGATTATTATATTGACTGAGGTTAAAGAAACCCCACCAAATCATGCTGTCATTATTCATTAAATTTTGAAATGTTTATGTAAAGTGTCTGTATCCTGTCGACTTAAAAAGTCTTTAACCTGATTTAGAGTTATAGATTTATCTAAAACTTTTACAGATTTAAATAAAGGCTTTACTCTGCCCAAACTAGCAGGATATGTAGGGTTAAAATAGATAGATTGTAAATACTTCTGTTTAATTTTTTTCCATCAGATTTGTCTCTAACCGTAGTAATAATTTGACCTTTACAACAGACAATATTGATTCCTAAATGACTCAAGGTATTGGTAAGATTAAATAGTTGACAACAGCCAACGACGACAATCAAGACACAAAAAAATGAATAATATAATATTACTTTATTAAATATGAACCATTTATATACGGTACGTTTAGGTATTTTAACAAGTGTATTATATTTCCTATACTCGCATCTAGCTACATTTCCAACAACTTCTTGTAGAATATTCGTATCTGATAATCGTTCTGTAAATTCTTTCTATCTTGTATGGTTAAACTTCTTCCATTTTTGTAACACATTATTGATTAGGTTCATTATGTTACTGTTTAGTACGGAACTTCCACTAATCTCTAATTATCCACAATCATTCCAGGTTGAATTCCCACTGGAACATATCAAGTTTAAAAGAAATTCAGCTTTCTTTTTATATTCAGAGGAACATTTTCGACTATCTCTAAATGTTTATGGTCGGTGATTTAATTTTAATTTTAGCGCACTTTAATTTATTTTTAGGACAAAGACTCCTCAGACAGATCTGTTTGGATATCTGTGTCTTCATATTGACGAAAAAGTAACCCTATGGTTGTTTGGCTGCATCTTGAAAAGTTTTTCAAAATATTTGAAACGTGATGCAAACACCTGTCTTTCTAAAACATTCAACTGTTATTTGTCTTTGACATTCTTGAACAAAATACCATATTGAGCATTTAAACTAGTGCTACACATTTCTCTACTCTGATGAAATAGATTCTGTACAACATAAAATACTGACTAATTCAAATGGTGATTTACCATGTGTAAAAAAGTTGAGACACTCGTTTATTTTCTCCACTTTCACTCATAAGATCATCAATAATAAAATTATTCAATTTTTCAGACTGTAAATAATCGTGAAAACTTACAGCTAAACCTTCAATAAATTGAATGTTCCGAAATTTTTGCACTAATGTTAAATACAATGGTTGAATTCACCATAAAACTATATGATGTTTTCAGAAACAGGATAAATAGCTTTATGTAATTTAATTAAAACCTTACTTATAAACAGTGATTTGTCACTTTCTGTCAGACCTGACACGAAAAAGTTAAAAGGTTGTAGCAGACGGATATATATTTCAAACTCTAATGAGAAATAAACGAAATAGAATTCGCCCTATATATATACTGTGTTTGAACACACCTGAGATTTTTACCCAAGGTTCAGCACAAGCCCTCTTTTCAGTCCATAGACAATGGCGAGAAGTAAGTTCTATTAAATGAAAAAATCAATAACCATACGAAAGGATATTAAAGTCTAAAAGGATGTGTATTTGGTGTAAACTGGACGATAATTCTTCTTGTTATTCCTTATTGTAAAGAATCTGATTGTTTAAACTCTACAAATCTTCATATGGTTAGTTACAATTGTCGGAGACTGAAAATGATTGAATATATCTAATATCATACATTTCGTTGATGAAAAGTTTAATGTTCACTGTTGATAAAATTAAGGATAAACTCTAATTTTACTGTATGACTTTCCATCGTCGCGTAAGTACCCGTAGTTTTTAGACTATTACAAACTCACATGTTATATAGCGTCCGTCTGGCTCGTCTGTAAACTCGCAAAGAAAATCCCTGAAGGTAGATCATTAGGTCTGTCTGAAATATGTACAATATTCTGTACATAATGCAACACAATATGAACCTAAACTCGCTAATGTATTATACAATTTAAAATGAACGTGTGCTGTTGTGAAAGCTGCTAGAAAGATGTTGGTTTGATCTTTCTGGGGCAAATATTCGTATTTATGTTTTCAGTGACGAGTTATTACTTCTTCATTAATCAGGATAACATCTTTAATTATCTTAAAATTATTGCTCATTAACGAATGATGTTCTTTAACAGATGATACGCAAATAAATTGTGGTTTGTCCTCAGACATACTCCAATGTCTCCTGAAATAATTAAGACGTAATAGACATAATTTTGCAACTGAACTTTTTCCTGAAATAAAAACAACATTTTCAAGGGTCACTGCACTTCTTCAGTTTTGTTATATTGGTCAATAAAATATTGCTTTGCCTCAAATGTTATTCCACGAAAAGGCCAATCAGAACTTTTTTGCTTTAATTTAAGAAACTTACAGATTTAGTTCTTAAAAATATCTGTAGATTTGACAGGAAAATGAGAAATCTCATATATTCTTATTACCTGGTGTCCATGTTCGACTATTTTTTTAAACTTATTCTGTGACCTAAGTTCCAACAAAAGATCTCACAATATTACTTTGGTTACATGGTGGTGGTAATCTAGATTCCACTCATGATCTACATATTGGAAAAGTTAATTTATCATTACGTTTAAACGTTAAAAGTGGATAACAGAGTTTCTTCGAGACTACAATTTTACATTTTATAAAACCATAATAACCAGTTACATTAGATAAATTTGTTGTTGTTATTTTAGGATGTCCAACTCACAATATTTGTTTGTCCATGAATATAGTGATATAAAGTCCACGTACTTCGTCTTTACTCCTTCTTTTACACTGTTGTATTGACTCTCCCTACATAGAGGATATATTGTATATCCAGACAAGAAATTACTCTGTGGCCCTAAGGAAATCCATTAAATCTGTATCATTAGACTCCATTTTCTTAAGTTTCTGCTTCTTATAATTATGACTTTCTATCTTAGAGTTTCAAGTTGTTTCTGTCTTTCAAATGTACGATTTATAAAAACCATGTGGGTCTATTTAGAACTTGCACTCTTTGTGCCAGAGTAATAACAAAGTAGCAGCACTCGTAAAAATCGTATATCATGTTTTGGTCTGTAGAAAAACTCTCTACTCTATAATTTATGATTTATTTCTCACTCCCACTAAGTAACTTCATCACTTACTTTGGATACTTACTTGGCTGAAGCTGATGGCGTAAAGTGTCTGTGATAAGGTATGAGAATTATCAATCATGGTGGTATAAATTTGTTTCTATATATAGTCACGCATACAAAAGCAATGGTCATATATTTGAAGTTATCTACACCACAGGCTGCTAGAAAATTGTCTCTAAATTTAAAATATCGTCATTTAAATTTATTTGTATCTAATTGGCAATATATAAAGATAAAAATAAAGAATGATAAATACAACTTTCAAAAACATTTTAAAGAGAACAACAAAAACAATAAGAACTTACACAGATATTGTTATTTCTTTCTTTCTTTCATGTACTTGTCTTCTTGAAAGCCGAAAATGTACTCTCTTGTTACTGACGTTGCCAATCCAGGAATTTTGTCTTACAGGTGCTGACATGGTGTTGAAAGAGTAAACACTTGCATCTGGTATTGGACTTCAATGTTACTTGTTTGACTTTATATTGAAAACTTGAAGGAATTATTCTTTCTGTAGTTCTTCTAATCCAAATGGGCCCGACATGGCCAGGTGGGTTGAGGCATTCGACTCGTAATCTGAGGGTCGCGGGTTCGAATCCTTCGTCCCAAGGATACTCGCCATTTCAGCCTTGGAGGTGTTATTATGTGACGGTCAATCCCACTATTCGTTAGTGAAAGAGTAGTTCAAGAGTTGGCGGTAGGTGGTGATGACTAGCTGTCTTCCCTCTAGTCCTACACTGCTAAATTAGGGACAGCTAGCGCAAATAGCGCAAGTGTAGTTTTGCGCGAAATTCAAAAACAAACAAACTAACTAATCCAAATGTTTTTGGAAACAATGATAAACACATAAGTATAAAACTGTAACAGTCAGTTGTTCTAATTCCGAACTTTTGAGTGTCTCATCCATAATTTTGCTGCAGTTTACAATAATGTCTGGTTTTATTTGTTTGAGGACTAAGATAATTCAAAATAAAGTGTCCATTAAAACTATTTGTATCATTCAGGTGCTCTTTCAAAATGAGGAAATGAAAAAAATTGCGTCACATGAATTATAACCAATGAAAAGTGTTTCATTACTGCTAAAATCATGGACAACACAATAGTTAATCTTATGAATTCCACTTTCCTGATCTGTTTCAAAATAAAAAATAAGTATTTATTCGACAGATCTTGGACTTTTTATCTTGGAGAAAACATAGCTGATTATTTAAGACATGTGATTTACATCCTAGACATATTATTTTGCCACATCAATGAAAGTTAAGATTATGTTTCTTTCTGCAATAATGAGAAAATAATTTTAATATTGGTAAATATTGCGCAGGGCTGCAATGGTTTTATCTTCTTGGAATGTTTATATATTCTACAGTAATTCATCTACGCTGAATCCAAAAATTATATCCATTGTTTGCTCAATCATGTACACATTTTTTACAAAACGTCATATGCTTTTTTACATAAGTGAATCATTTTCATTGAAATCGGATCACATTTTATTGTTCTTAAAATGTTGAGTACCATGGCTATAGAATCATTGAAACCAATCACGACGTGAAATTACTCTAGAACCAAAACATAAAAATAAAAACTGCTCATTGTGGTAAAACAAATTAATGATTTGATCTAAGTAAGAGTTTTTTTTTTTCCTTATTTGTAAAAAAAATTCTTAGGTGATAGAAAAAATAGATATGATTTTCTAAATATGTGTAGCTAAATTACGGAACATTCTTTATTAAAACCCGAACAACTGTTATAAAGTTTAAATTTGGAGGTCAGTGTCATCACACAATGATATCATTTGTTTATCATTCTTTCATTGATTTCTATTGTAACATTCTGACGATTTACGAAATGTTACAATAAGAACAAATTATGTGTTGACCTTTCGAGATTCATTACTGTAATAAACGTTACAGAAGAATAGTATTTATTTAAATGTTCAAATACCTTGACACATTCTGAACAGTAATAACTTACTTCGAGGAATCCTTTCGTTGAAAAGATAATATCGAAATTATGATCGCAATACCACAGGTAAATTTTGTTTGGGTGTGAAGGACCTCTATATATTAGATGGGCAAATGCTTCTTGAGATATTACAAGTATTTGAAGATTTAAATAATGACCAAATTTAAAAAATGTCTTCTGTATCACACATCATTTTGGAACATTAGACAAACCATGTAAGTCTTTAGCTTTCTATGTCAGTAGTGATTGTCGTTGTTCTGTAATAATATATTTTGGATGCTAAGACTACTAATGTTGTCGTTAATATTTATAGTAATAACCGATAATATTTTTAAGTCAATCAATACTAATGTTTGACAATTTATGTCTGGCACTGTCTACCGGTGATTCAAACGTAATAACTTTAATTGTGAATAAATTGTTAACTGACGTATCTTTTTTTTTTTACTTTTTCGATGGTCATTAAAACCAATTCATTGTAAGAAAAGTTCCTTTTCCTATAAGCATGTGCTTATTGGTTTATCCAGATGACCTAAATAAACACACACTCTTACTTTATCTGCACTATTTAGGTGTTTTGTTACATCATCCAGCTTCTCCATAATGTTTAAGAGTCCGTTAGAAGGCAGAGGAGAAAATAAATTCCGCCTTATTGCTGACAAGCAGTTCTCACTAATACAGTGGTGCACAAAGTCCAGCTCGCGACGAGTCGCCGAGTGGCACGCGATGTCCAAAGGGAAAGTCAAATATAGAGAGTTCGCGCCTGCGCGAAGATTAAGCGCTATAGAAGAATATGCATTAGATTAGATAATGGATGGTTCCATATTTGTGTCGAGCAATAAAGACAATTTAATAAGCAAATCTCGTTAATGCATTGGCATTTAATCATTGGCGCAATGACGTAATATTTCCGTAATTACGAAATCTCACGCGTTCCAATTGTTCTTCGAGATTTACTTACGAGCCCTATTTTGATATTATTTAGTAACAAAAATGGCAGCTAATCGTAAAATAAAAGTTAGCGACGAAAACCGGCAGTTTCATGATGATTGGACTGCGCAATACTGTTTTGTTCAACAACAGAAGAACGTGATTTGTCTGCTGTGTCATTCGACAGTTTTTTTTTTTTTTTTTTTTGTTTTTGAATTTCGCACAAAGCTACTCGAGGGCTATCTGTGCTAGCCGTCCCTAATTTAGCAGTATAAGACTAGAAAGAAGGGAGCTAGTCATCACCACCCACTGCCAACTCTTGGGCTACTCTTTTACCAACGAATAGTGGGATTGACTGCACATTATAACGCCCCCACGGCTGGGAGGGCGAGCATGTTTGGTGCGACGGGGGTGCGAACCAGCGACCCTCAGATTACCAGTCGCACGCTTGGCCATGCCGGGCCTATTCGACAGTAGCAGTGGCAAAGGTATCCAATGTAAAGCGTCATTATGAGTCGATGCATAAAGATTTTCACAACGTTGTCATTGATGAACGAACAGCTCGAACTGAATCTCTGCGGCGGTCGCTGAATAACCAGCAGAATGTTTTTTCAAAGCAGTCAGCAGATTTAGGTGCAGCATGTGAGGTCAGTTACGATATTTCGTTGATGATAGCGAAATCTGGCCGACCGTTCACTGATGGTGATTTTGTCAAGCAATGTATGATTACTGCATTGGAAAAGTTGTGTCCAGAAGCAGTTCGCAAGCTGCAGAAGGTGGCTTTGAATCGTATGACAGTTCAACGAAAAATTTCACACCTCTCAGCAGACGTGACAAGGCAGCTCACAAATAAAGCAGCCAACTTTGTCTACTTCTCTTTGGCAGCAAACGAGTCGACTGACATCAGTTTAGCAGCACAGCTACTAGTTTTTGTTCGTGGTGTGTCGTCATCGTTTGATATCACAGAGGAACTAATCGGCATGGGTTGCATAAAGAATCAGACAACTGGGTCTGCTCTAGTCGACTGTGTAGTATTATTTCATTGGATTTCACGAAAGTGTGACAACTGATGGAGCACCAGCCATGACTGAAGAAAGTAGCGAGCTAGTAGCACTGTTGATGAAGAAGTGAAGAAAGCAGAACAGACAGTTGGTGAAGTTGCACTGTATTATTAACCAACAGAACGTGTGCAGTAAAGAACTTGGTTTTCAGGCACTGATGGCATTAGTGACGAAAACCATTAATTTCATCAAATCACGAGGGCTCAATCACCATCAGTTTCGAAGTCTTCTTGAAGAAATTAGTTGTGTATCACTGTGAAGTACGCCGGCTGAGTCGAGGAAAGATGCTCAGAAGACTCTGGGAGTTGATTTATGAGGTGATAAAACTCCTCAGAAGCAAGAACAAAGACACAGAAGTGATTTCCATGACTGATCCAGCATGGAAAGCTGATTTGACCTTTCTGGTTGACATTATACAACAATTGAATAATCTGAGTTTGAAGTAGCAAGGCAAAAATCAGCTTTTCTGTCAGCTTGCAAATCACGTCTCAGCTTTCAGGACAAAGTTGCAGTTGTTCCGGCAGCAAGCAGCATCAGGCAACTTCGTGCACTTTCTCACTTTTCAGTCACAGCTACAGAAGAATCAGGACATTGACACACAACTTTATGTTGGGAAGCTAGATACCTTGATTCAGTCCTTCAACTCACGGTTTCATGACTTTGACCAATGCAGATTGTTGATGAAACGTTTTGCTGATCCATTCAGACATGTCAGTGGATGACTTGTCAGCAGAATATTAGCTCTAACTTACTGACCTCCAGGCATCTGATGAACTGCATGCTATTTACCGAGAAAACCGTTTGCTTGACTTCTATAAAACGTTGCCTGATACATTTGCTAATCTGAAAGAGAACACACTTGTCCAGACCAGCATGTTTGGCAGCACATACTGCTGCGAACAGGCTTTCTCGCATATGAAACTGAACAAAAACAACACTCGCAATCAGCTGACTGATGATCATCTGGAAGCTGTCTTGCGTCTTTCAACGTCAAACTTCAAGCCGGACATTTCTAAGCTCGTAGATGACATGCAGCACCATCCATCGCACTGACTTTGTGACAGTTGACGTATCATAACATTTCTTAGAATAATGTGAAACTCTTTGATGTAATCGTTATTTGTGTGTTCTTAAATGTGATGTCCATCTTGTGTGAAACAACTGTGAGACGATTTTATCTTCACTTTTTTGTGGCCCCCAACGGTTACGAGAAGTCTGTTTGTGGCCTCTGATTCAAAACGTTTGTGGACCACTGCTCTAATACATTTAGATTCTCACTATCGACAGATAATGGTACTATTTTTACATAAATATAACTACGAGTTATCAAAATAGACCTGCGATACCATTTGTCTCATTTTGTTCAGATATAGAATCAAATAGGCCTGTAACAGTACTTGTTTAATTTAGTTCAGAAATATATTTAAAATCATACTTATATTAGTTGAGTTATCAATGGTTATCACTAGTAGAACAATGATGTGCAATAATTGCATGGATGTTGAATTAATAGTGGATGAAGACTGGTCGACAGTTGTTTATATATGAACAATAGACGCAGTTCCATTGTGTGTTGAGAAATAGAACTGACCTTTGTCATGTGTGTCAGTGAACCGTCCTATGCAGTATTTCATCTAACTATATAGCTTCGCTATTTCAAAACATGTTTCAGAACATTACATTTGATATGATAATTACATGCTAGTGTATAATGAAATCTTACACATTTCACTCTTCTAAGTAGAATTGAATCGATCTTTCGTTTTGAAAATATATTCAAAGCCAAATGAAACTTATTTAATTGCAGACTGTATATGTGGCACAGTGTATAACAACTGCTTGTTAATTAACTAATATAATAAGCATTTACTGTTTTGTAATGCTATGTAAAGAAATATGTTTTCAGTAGCATACATATGAAGAAATAAAACATTACTCAGATTAGACAAACACAAAGTCAACTTTGTCTTCAACTGCACGTGTAATTGACCACGTGATGATATTTCTATTTTCTAACACTCAAGGATTATCTAACACTAAAGGTAACAAAAGTTTTTCAAAATTTAAGTCCTGCTCTATATATTTTCTAAAACCAAACGCGTCAGTGGCTTTTGATACCAAACACGTCAGACTGTGACCAAACTGAATGTTGACTCATTTCCTCTTTTCTGAATAAAAGATTGTTTAAAGTGCTGACGATAAAGACGTTACTGTATCCATGGTGATTTTTTGTAGTGTAAAATCACTGTCTGTGTGGGTAATCACGTGACAACCTTTGTAATTCTGAAACGTCAATGTCCAGAATGTATGTATGTGATTTCCTATTAGTTTCTTAACAATAGGCAATCTCAAAGTTTTATGTGATGTTAATCTTCCAGTGAACGTTGTTATTTTAAATAATAGTAGAGTTAAATAGTAGATCATTCAATTATTACATTTCATTGAATTGTAGGACGATGAAGTAAATTATTGTTTATAATAACCATCTCATTGCAACAATGTGAAAGTGAAACAGTAAATGTCCTATAGAACCCTGTCTGCAAAAAAAAAAAAAGGATATCAATAGTTCAAAAATTTATTCAACACATTCACAAGATCTGTATACACAAAGAAATTTGGAGGCGTGTGATTAATTCCTAATAGAGTGTATTCGACAGTCTCAAAATTTCATTCAGTTTTAATCTTCAAAGGAAACTTCTATAGAAAATGAATGGATAAAGAGTAAGTCATTCAATTATTATTTTTATTTTTTTCAAACAAGACCCCAAGTTTTTTCCCATCTAGTTCTGGAACAAACAGTGATAAAAATGAGATTTACATATTTATTGGGCATGTGGTCTACAAAGACATGTTCTATGGCTTGAGAAGACTTTGTGGATTAGATACGAGGAATAGATTATATTAAAGGAGGTTTACGACTAAGAGTTTGGTGGAGCTAGGTTACATTGTTCAATAGTGTTTGGTGGAGCTAAGTTGGATTGTTCAGTAGTGTTTGGTGGAGCTAGGTTACATTGTTCAATAGTGTTTGGTGGGGCTAGGCTATATTGTTCAGTAGTGTTTGGTGGAGCTAGGTTGGATTGTTCAGTTGTGTTTTGTGGGGCTAGGTTTGATTGTTCAGTAATGTTTGGTGGAGCTAGGTTACATTGTTGAGTAGTGTTTGATGGAGCTAGGTTACATTGTTCAGTAGTGTTTGGTGAAGCTAGGTTACTTTGTTCAGTAGTGTTTGGTGGAGCTAGTTTGGATTGTTCAGTTGTGTTTGATGGAGCAAGATTAGTTTGTATAGTCAGTGATAAAGAGTCGTAATTTACAGAATAAGTAAGGGATTCTTTTATAGGAGAGATGTAAACCTTTGAAAAGTAATCTGTCCTGTTTTTAAGTTTAAAGTTGGTGTTATAAAGGAAGGACAAGCATGAGTTGCATTGGCAGATGTCATGTGCGAGAATGTTAGTTTTGTAAGTTTTCTAGTTTAAAAATTATTGGTACAATCTCTTGTCTTGAAGGTAAATTGGTATGCCTATTGACATCAAGTAGAAGACGCTTGAGAAACATAGTTTAGCATGGTGAATTAAATTATGCACCAGTAAGGTTTGTAAGTCGTTAGAAACAGTGATAAGCCATGGTTTCATGTCGTTTTAGGTCGTTAATTCCAATGTGGAAAATTAAATATTTTACAGACTGTGGTAGTAAAGGTACAATAGCTAAAAGGTCAAGTAGGTTGGCTCCACTAATTGACTTAATTAAAATATGCTGATTGCTAATATAAGAGATGTGTTGATGGAGATACTGAATGATAGAATCTCCAAAAATGGAGACGTAAGGTGAAAGAAAAGGTAACGTACCTTCACTAAAGGGCCCATGGTCCATGAGTGGAATATAAATTCTGGTTAAGACATTAGCACACAGAATCACCTATAAACGAGTTTGGATCTCGTTTGATTTTTGGATATTTGGCTCTTTTTCAGGGTAATAAAGGGTTAAGATTAATCAGTCTAATAAAATATATAGGCACGAATGTCGACGTCATGCAAACCGGATGTTCAGTATAAATTGCCCTTAAGAACTAGTCTATCATAACTTAGAGTTGTTTGTGTCAGGTATAGTTTGTGCAACTTAAATGTGTAAAGGACATAAAAGACTTAAGTTGGATAACAAATATAATAATTGTTAAATCATTTTGCAAAGATAAAATGGAAAATAAATTACAGCAAAAATAGGTGGAAAACAGAGAAAATAATAATGTGGCACAATATATAGGAAATCATACCAATGTAGGAAACATTTAAACCAGAATAATACTAATAGTATAAAGTAAGTTTAATTATGAATTTAGCTTTGAAGATCAACAATCTCACATTCATGACTGATGTCATTTGGTATTAAAGTACTTATCGGTGCTATCCAGTAAGCTTCTTTATTTTCCCTGTTTCGATTAAATGTAAAATTTGTTTCCATATCTGTCATTATACTTTCCGTGTACTTGTTTTCGTTAGATTTACTTATTCGAAGTTGTATTTTCGACATTAGATTAAATTGTTACGTATTATAATTTACCTCGAATAAGACTCAGATTTATTATATTACATATTACAATTTCAAATAATCTGAATTTTTAATTTAGAAGTTAATTTAATATCGATATGTGTACAATTTATGATATCTGCCAACAAGACTGATACACACAATTTTCCTTTTTAGCATAAATATATTTTAGTGTACAAACAATAATACAATTCATAATAACGGTTATTACAAATAGTTATTAGAAATAATAATTTTATATACAAAAGCTTTACAAACATTATTGAGTATTCTATCTGGCTTCACAATGTAAGTAACAATTTTTGTAAAGTAATTTATGGGTTTAGTAATCTTATACTGCTTTTGTTTTCTTTTATCAAAAAATGTGTTCGTTTTCTCAATAAATTTACGACTTTGGCGTCGCTTTCTATATCAAGGATGACTTCCATTTAATGTCGACTTAAAGTTGACTTTGACGTGAACTAAGTGTGAATGCAAAGTTTTATCAATTTTATTTTTTTAAGTAAACGACAGGAACTTCTATAAAAACGGACTTTAGTCCATCACTAAGCTGAAGGAGGTAAAAGTGTTTATTTAGTATCCAGGTTAGCTTTTTTAGTTTTGGGTAATAACAAGTGAACAAAAAAAAGAATTGATTTTAATTAATTGTTTCAAGGCAGATTAACGTGGTATATTGTTAGTTTTGTCAAGCTGTTGAGTGATAATCTTTTGTTTATAACCTTTTTCAGTCATACTCTGCTTCAAAGAATTAATGTGACGGTCATAGTTATTACTGTCAAAGTATAGCTTTTAAATCTAAGTGCTTGATTAAATATGATATTTCGTTTGGTGTGAGGAGATTAACAGCTTTGATCATGTAAATAATATGTTTTTCCGTTGTTTTTCAGTACAAATAGGTATGTAGAACACCTTCTTTTATTGTTAGGTGTACGTGCATTTGGATAGTGCAGTAGTCTAGAGTAAATTTTATAGAACTGTGAAAGGTGCTAGTACGTCTGTAAAACGACGGAAAACCTTCGTTGTCTATCCAAATGGGAAAAAAAAAATGTGTTCAACGTAACATCTCCAAAACTTTGGGGTCTCGGATGGCCAGATGGTTAAGGCACTCGACCCGTAATCTGAGGGTCGCGGGTTATAATGTGACGGTTAAACACATTATTCGTTGGTAAAAGAGTAACCCAAGAGTTAGCGGTAGGTGGTGATGACTAGCTGCCTTCCCTCTAGTCTTACACTGCTAAATTAGGGACGGCTAGCGCAGGTAGCTCTCTTGTAGCTTTGCGCGAAATTCTAAAAAAACAAAACAAACAAAACTGCCATGTGATATTTCTTTAAAGCTTTGGTTTCTCTCTAATAGTACAGCCTCAAAATCAGAGCTCAAAATAAGAACTTTAAGTAAGATTCAATTCTGTAATGAGCTAAAAACTGTGCTTAAAAGGTGGTATGTTCGTTACAGAATATCAATATGACATGAATTTTTTTGTAGCTAAGCACAGAGCTGCACAATGGGTCATCATTGTTCTGCCCAACACTGGTAATGAAAGCTGGTTTCTAGTGTTGTTAGACTACTGACATGCTATTTTTGTCTCTAGGATACAGTGACAAGAAATATAATATTTTTGACTCATAAGAATGAAAATAAATCTTTCTTTCTGGAGTGCGAATCCAATTTTTATGAAACATTCCTAAATCATGAAGTTACTCATTACAAAACAGTGAAATGTATACAAAAAAAAAAATTCTGAATTATCATGATCTCATATATTATCGTAGAAAATAAACTCCTGTTTTGTCCAAAGCATTATATTTAACTTTTATTCGTATGATGTATGATTATAGTTTTTTTGAAAGTCATCAAGACAGTACTCTACCATTAATGCTAAAATTACAATTATTCAATTAATGATATTTCTCTGTTGTCAAAACGACTCTTTATTTTATTTTTTTTTTATTGTTTATATTTAAGATATTTTATATAGCATATACAGAAATTTCCTCTTCAAAACAACGTTCAAAATAAATATCCATTAAATTAATTCCGTCATTATAAATGTTATCTTTGGGCTAGAAAAACTTTCAGTGAGTTACCAAATTTTAAGGTATCATTGTGAGTATAGTTCTCTTATTGCATACTTTAGGAAGTAATTTAAAAAAAAATACTAATTATTTCAAAGAAATCACTAACTAACTGATATTAAATAAACAGGAGAGTTTAATGTAAACCGTTATTAAGTTTAGAACACTATAGATAGATGACAGAGCCGTAATTAATTGAAGCTAAGTTTTGCGATAGGTCGATAACAAAGAATGCCAATAAATGGAGTTTTGTATTTGTGAAAATATCATATATATTTTATAATAGTTATTATTACTAGTATTATTCATAACTCTTTGTACTCTATCATTATGTATTTTCTTAACTAAGGTATTTATTTTGTTAATTGGTTGTTTTTTTTGTATTTTACACAAAGCTATACGAGGGCTATCTGCGTTAGCTGTCCCTAATTTAGCAGTGTAAGGCTAGAGGGAAGGCAGCTAGTCATCACCACCCACTACCAACTCTTGGGCTACTCTTTTACCAACAAATATTTAGATTTACCGTCACACTATAACGTTCGCATGCCTCAAAGGCAAACATGTTTGGTGTGATAGGGGATTCAAACCCTCGACCCTGAGATTACAAATCGAGCGCCCTAGCTACCTGGCCATGCCGAGTCAGGCAATTAGTGCTTTTGTCAGTACACTGATTAATTACGATTATTAATTTCATTTGGTGCAATGGTCAAACTGTTTCTAAAGCCATCCAAGTACTGTGCTGTTGCTAGTGGTAGGACAAATAGGATTTTAGGTTATATCTACAGAAATACTGAAAACAAGTCTAAAGAGGTAACAGTTTCATTGTACAGGTCACTAGCTATTCTACTTATGAAATATTGTGTTCAATCTTAGACTCCTTGCCTTAAGAAAGACGCTGAGTTATTGGAAAAGGTTCAGGGAAAGGTTACTGTAATGTTGCCTGGTATGGAAGGGTTATCATATGATGAGTGGTTGAAATCTCTCAAACTGTTTTATCTAGAAAAATTTAAGTGATCTGATTGGTTGTTTAAGATTGTAAAGGGAATTGATAATGTTGATGCATCATCTCTTTTTATATTTAATAATGAGAATAGTAGGACTATGAGACAAATATAAATTTTGTCAGGGTAGGAATCATCTTCAGGTAAGATAGTTTTGTTTTTCTAACAGGGTGGTTGGTCTTTAAAATGGGTATTGTAGAAGAAGTAAATTTAAATCAGTTTGAGAAAACGTTTGGTAAGTATATTAATGGAAATGACTGGCTTTGAGATTTTCAAAAAATATTTTAGTTTAGAAGATTAAGCAGCCGAGATCAACCAGTAGGTTTCATGTCGTCCCTAAATATTGTTATTTACACATACGATTATTCAAGGAGACAACTCTTTAGCAAGAAAAAGTATGTTCAGGAAACACTATTTGTTTATTACAATGAAAAACTGTGTAATCGAATCAAGATTATATATAAAAATGTATATATAAAATAAAAAAATATTTCACATATATAAAAACATTTTATTAGCTCTGCCATCTGTTGGTCACTTTATTAACTATAAATTTATCTTATTACTACATTATAAAATATGTCTGGTTATGGCGCTTAACTCACAATCTGAAAGTCGCAGGCTCGAATTCACGTCCGTCCAAACATGTTCGTCTTTCATTCTTGGGGGCGTTATAACGAAACGATCAATCCCACTATTCATTGGCAAAAGAGTAGCTCAAGAGTTGGCGGTGGATGGTGAAGATTGTTTTCAGTTTTCTATAATTATTATCAAAGCTGACATAGTGAAAAACGGAGAATTTTGACACAGTTCAACTTATAATACAGCAATGATGGTAACTTTGGAAAATGAGAACTGGAAAGAATCCAAATAAATTCATTAAAAAACAGAAATGTAAAATACGATTACATATGCTAAGAAAGTAAATAACCTGTTGCAAGACCTTCACCATTACATCTTCGGTTTTGTCACCACGACAAATAATACAACACATTCTTTCTAGTATTTTATTCAAATATTTATCCCACAGTATTAAGCATCGAATAAAAATGAAAATTTTTTTTAGCCAACACCAATGTTTCGGCAAAAAATTGAACTTTTCCTACAACGAAACAATTGTCTTAATTAATTATCTTACTTTTACAAATACATATATTTCATATTCTTTCTCTGGGGAAAAAAAGAGACTTTGCAAATTTACCCTAGATCTGGGCCCCGTGCTCTTCTATTTTTCAAGTTTATAGATAAAATGTTAGCTTTTGTTCAGTGAAATATCCCAAAATATCATTTGAGTATTGTAAACCAAAACTATATCATATTGTACAATAACAAATAGCCCAGATGGGTCGATAGTAACTTAGAATATCGAAAGATACCTCATACACCACTAATTGAAAATAATTGTTATTGTCTAGTCTAGCTTATCTGTCTTGATTAATAAAGCAATTTATTTTTATTTTTAGCGGTGTAGCTAAATTTAACAGTATTTTAACTAAGGAGATGGTTAACAACAAATATTCTCTTGCAATAAAAATATATAGGTAGCAGCGTCATATACAGAAAGTTAAATAGTTTAGTTTTTCCCTTCAAACTTTACAGAACATAATATGATAATGTCCCACGGTTTTTCTGAAACCATGCCTCTGTGTGGTGTTGCGTAGTAGTGGTAATATTAAATAATAACACTATAATCGCTGGACGTAAATCTTACTGCTTTAATATTGAACTTAATACCTGATAGGAATTTAAAAGCCATATAACCCTGATCCTTAGCATTATTAATATGATTGATTATCATATAATATTTTGGAACTACAGAAAAGTTATTGAATTTTCGGGAACGTTCGTGACTTAAGCCTAGAAATCCATAAAATGCCGAAACGTTCTGGAAGGCAAATTGTAGGTCAGCCAACTTACAAGAATCGAACTTTCTAGAGAGGATAAGATGACATTCAGGTGCGGAAATTTTAACAATCTAGAAGTTTCTAGAGTTTTATGATAGTATGTGAATGTTGCTAAGGTTGATGTGAAGTGAACACCTTTTGCAAAGATCTACCTAACAAACTGCCGAAAGTCATCACGCTTGAGGTTTTAGAAAATCTGGAATTATGGATGATAGTTATATAAAAAAACAACAATTGAAAATTGTATTATATGGTGAAATAGGACTTATTATGACAAAATGTATGAAAAAATTCTTAATTCTAACCAGGTCAGTTAATTTTTTTGTATTTGTGATTGTGTCAGTATTGCTTCATAACTGTGTAAATATTGTCACTGTAAAATTATTCTTATTGTGATATAATAAATTTGTGGATAATTGTTATTGTAAATCAGCTCTGTCTTGTTTGTTGCTTTCACAATCGATAATTTTTACCGTAGGAATAGACTGACAGTTTAAAGAATTGTTTGTTTTTGCGCTTTTCGTTCCGAACTAAGTAGTTTAAAACTAGGATGAAGGTAGTGAGTCATCACCACCCACTATTGGGTTACTCTTTTACCAACGAATAGTGGGGTTGACCACACTTTATAACGCCCTACGGCTAAAAGGGCAAGCATGTTTGGTGTGACTGAGATTCGAACCTGCAACCCTCAGATTAGGAGTCGAGTACCCTAACCATCAGGCCGCTTAAAGAAACCTCCTTCGTTCTGGTTGATGCTGCTATTAGTATTGTCTCTCTGAATGTTCATCATGTGTGTGTGTTTTATTATAAAAAAGCCACATCGGATTATCTGAGGGGAATCGAACCCCTGATTTTAGTATTGTAAATCCGTAGACTTGCCGTTGTACCAGCCGGAGAGTCATTGTGAGCGAATGAAGTCTTCTTGCCGTTAGCAGAAAATAAAAAATAAAAACTTTATTTATTAACCTGGAAATTGTAAGCAATCTAAATAAATTTCCCCATCTTTCAGCCGAGTTTGTTGTCTGGCAGCTCCGATGAAAAGTCCTATGAAAAATATTATAATCTTAGGTTCTGCAAGCTAACCAAGTTTTCGATTTAAACAAAAGCTATTTGTCGAAATTACTGTCATTTCCGACTACGTTATTGTGGATCAAATTAAGACGTTTCTTTTTTAAAATATACGAGTTGTTTATATGTGTGAATAATAATTTCGCCTTATTTTGACATTTGCTTTATTTTGTTAGTAAGAAACTTTGAAAGTAATATATGACAGTAACTTCATTTAATGCCATGGGTATTTCAACAGGAGATAGAGGAAACATCTCACGTCGATCTCATCAGGCCCATTTTAATAATTAATTTTTATTTTAATTAATTCAACATCAGTTGTGTTTCTTATATTTTCTCTTAACAGTGCCTGTTGTTGTCAATAAATAAAATTACTTACCTCTTAACTACATTTATCCTGCTTTACAAAGTTGTTAAATTCGAAAATTTGATAGAACCTTCTATAGAATGAGTATTGTTTTATCTCTTAGCAGCTCCCCCTAGGAGTGACTGAAGCTGGAATGTTGAAAACTTCTGAAAAGATAGTCCATAGTTCATTGTGCAGCTTTGTGCTTAGCAAAAAACATAACAACACGCGCAGCTTCAACAGCCTGTAATCCATAGAACTCTTTGTTGTTGTCACAGCTGAACTTGTTTGCTAGGTTTCCCTCATCTTCAATTATTTCTTCGAATACTGGGATACTCTCTCCGAACTCATCCATTACTTTATCTTCTCACTATCTAACTTGACTAGAAGTTTAATCGTTAAAGAAAAACAACAACAATATTTATATATACTGAGTCGAGTTCCTTTAAACTATTATTTATCTGAACTTTTTATTATTCGTCTGGCTTAAAAAAAGTAAATCAATTACCCGATTAACAATCCCACGCTTTAAAAAAACTAAGTTCGTTATATTTATAATTATTATTATTACGATAAAACAGTATAGTAAAATTGAGAAGTTTCATATATTTCATCTTAACTCTCAGTATCGGTGTCTTGAAAGTTCAGTATTCTACCGATAAGTCCTGGATGGTATAGTCCGTTACCACGAAATAATAAATAAAATAAAACCACTCTTATACAATTAAAGATGTTCTTACTAAAAATGTTCTTACATCTCTCTCTCTCTCTCTCTCTCTCTCTCTTCAGAGTGAGCTGAATTTACAAGACAATGCCCATGTATTGATATACATGTATAGATATTGTTTTGCCCTATCAGTAAGATGTCTAGTTTGTTGGTGACACTTTTTTAATTTTATTTATTCTTTTATATATATATATATGTTTTTCATTTTTTTATTTTTTATGTTTAAAATATATATTGATCGGGAAGAGATGTTTAGGACTATCTTCATCATGTGTGAGGTTCCTGTCTAGTTCGCATAGTAATTCGTTTTTCATCCAATTTTTTTATCAAAGTACGTTATTGTACTATGTAGGAGTCTATCTGGTATAGTTGGTATGTTTGAATATTTATGTATAAACTGAGATGATGTTCCTCTGGGAACTCTATATGTTGTTGTAAGGAGTGTGTTTTGGATTGTTTTTACTTTGGTTTTGATTGTTTTGTCACTTACAGTTATCCATGCTGAAGCCGCATAGTCGATTACTGGTCTAATGTATGTTTTGTCAATGTTTAGTATATTGTCTGTTGATACTCCACTATTCTTACCAGTTATACTCCTAGCATAGTTGGTTCTTCACCAGACTTTACTTTTAATTTCGTTTACATGATTAATCCATGTTAATTTTGAATCATAGGTTAGACCTAGACATTTTGCCAATGTGGAAGTTTGAAGTAGTGTTCTATTCATATATATTTATGGTTGTAGTTTTTTGTATTTTGTCAATTTGGTAAAGACGACAAGTTGTGTTTTTGTTGTGTTTATTTTTATTCTGTATTTTTGACAGTATTCGCTTATTCTATTTAGTTGCTGTTGTATTTTTGTGGCTGCTATTGTTGGTGTTGTGGCACTTTTCCAGATTGCCTGATCATCAGCGAAATGTGAAGAGAATCCATGATAAGGATCCTTCAGTGGCATATTGTTTACATATATGATAAAGAGTATAGGGCTAACCACCCATCTCTGAGGAACGCCAGCTTATGGAGTAAAGTACTCAGAAAAGGTACCCTCAACATTTACTCTACATTTTCTATTTTCCAAAAAGTTAGATAACCATCGAATAATTCCACGCGCTAGCCACATTTCATTCATACGGAACCTTAGACCATTGTGCTCTACAGTGTCGAATGCTTTCTCGATATCAAGAAAGCAAGTAACAGTGCATTCTTTTTTAAAAGCTATTTATTATCGTTTTAGTTAGCCTAGTTAAAAGATCTATCGTTTGTTTAAATTTCCTGAATCCATTTTGTTCTTCTGGTAATTTTGATGTTATCTCCGAGAATGTGGAGAGTCTATTACTGATTATTCTTTCAAGAATTTTGCTTACACAGCTGGTCAGGCTGATTGGTCGGTAGCTATTAGGTTTATTTGCTGGCTTTTCGTCCTTATATATTAACAAGCTTCCAAGAAACTGGTATGTATCCTGAGAATAGATATAAGTTAAAAAGAAGTTCATGTATGGATATTTCTTACGTTAGTATCGTGTCTTCGTAGTTTGTGATGTGTCTTGTGTTTGTCTCAGATATCCTCGTTGTGAAAATTTATTCAAATTGTTTTTTATTGTTTAGTATATAATTGGTGACTTTGTTGCAGAAATATGTATTCCTATCTGGATCAGAATGAGTTTTAAATGTATTTTGTAGTTGGGATTTGAAAACTTTGGCTATTTGTTTATTTGTGTGTGCTATTGTATTATTGTGTTCAAGTGCAGGATATTTTTGCGGCTGAATTATCGTTGGTGAGTCGTTGAAGCTGTGTTCAGAACTTTTTTGGCTCAGTTTTATCGTTTAGTTTTGAGCAGAAATTATCCCATTTATCTTGTATTTGTTGTTTTATTTGTGCCCTGATGCGATTTCTTATATTGTTTATTTGCGTTTTAGTTTCTCTGTCTCTTGTTATCATGAATTGTCTTCTTAATTGTCTTCATTTTTTGATTAGGGTTATTATTTGGGTGTTTGGTTTCCATGTGTTATTTGTTGTTTTATGGTATTGTTTGGGTATTGTTTTCTTGTCCACTTTTTGAAGGCACTCCGTTATTCTTTGACAGTAGTTATCCAATTAAATATGTTTTTTTACTTCTTTTATAACGTTATTAGTAACTGATTGTCCAATAGCTATTTATAATTTTGCCAATTTGGTTTACTATAATTAAATATTTCTTTTCTGTAGGTTGAAGTTTTTATGGGGGGGCGAGATCGAAGACGCAATATATTGGTAGGTGGTCACTATGAACATCTTTTCCCACCTGGAATTTTATTAGCTTTTGGCTCATGTTATATGTGCTAAGACACAAATCAAGTATGTCACTGTTTAGATCTCCAATAACTATAGAGTTATGGTTGTGGGAAAAGACGTTGAGTAATGCTATGTCTAGTTGCTTATGTGGTGAGCAGTATATTCCTGCTACTGTTACTTTTGTTTTGTTTATTTGCAGGATATCCACAGTAACATGTTCGTTGTTACTGCTCAAACTGATTTCCGCAGCTGATAGTTCTGTTTTGTATAGCATCATAATGCCTTTATTTTCATCATTTTTGTTTATTCTGTTTTTCCTTATTGATGTGTAATCAGGTATCTTAAATCTATTGTTATTGTATATTAAAGTCTCGCTTACTATTATAATGTTGGGGTAAGTTTCTTGTATAAGGTCTTCAATCTCGTGTTTCGTGGAAGCTATTGCACCTTAGATGTTGATATATACCACCGTGAACATTATGTTGTTAGCATGTATCCGGTAAGTGTTGTTATTATGTGTAGTATATGAGGTGTAATATGTTTTTTCAAGATGTTAATTATCATAGCAATACAGTTGGTTGTTTGGTTTAGTTTTGTGTATTCTGTTATAAATGCTGTGATTATGTTTATGATTGTGCTAGTCTTGTTTGTTTGTTTGTTTGTTTTGAATTTCGCACAAAGCTACTCGAGGGCTATCTGTGCTAGCCGTCCCTAATTTAGCAGTGTAAGACTAGAGGGAAGGCAGCTAGTCATCACCACCCACCGCCAACTCTTGGGCTACTCTTTTACCAACGAATAGTGGGATTGACCCTCACATTATAACGCCCCCACGGCTGAAAGGGCGAGCATTTTTAAGCACGACTGGGATGCGAACCCGCGACCCTCAAATTACGAGTCGCACGCCTTAACACGCTTGGCCATGTCGGGCCATTGTGCTAGTCATTAGGCTTGTTTTATCAGGTGTATTAGCATTTGTTTCTGGGAGCGTGGTGTTGTTTTCTTGTGATTTTTTAGTTTGTGTTAAGGTGTTGTTTTCTCGTGTAATATTATTTTGTTCTTGCTGTTTTTGTGGTTTGTTACCTTTTAACATTTGTGAATACGTGATTTTAGCTGTTTTATTAACTTCTGTTGTTGTGTCTGTTTTTTGTTTCGTACTTGTATTTGGTTGTTCCTGTTCTGACGTTGTTGTTCTTATCTGATATATACGTTGTTTTATTTGTTTATATTTGTCACATCCTTTATAATTTGCTGTGTGGGTTTGCCCGCAGTTACAACATTTAAGTGTATCTTGCTCCTTTTTACATTAGGATATATGGTGTTCTCCGCCACAGCCGAAGCACTTCGGTATTGCTAGGCATGCCGCAGAAACGTGCCCATATCTTTAACAATTGTAGCATTGAGTTACTACAATTGCCGGAGTTTTTAATTGTTCCACTTAATATCTTTGATACCAAAGCATTATTCCATTCTTAATAAGGTTTAATATGTTATAGCTATCATCAATGTTAATTCGTATTAAGTTTGTAGGTGCTTGCGTTTTTTTTAGAAATTATCCATTGTATATTTGTATGTGGTATATTTTGTTCGTCTAGCGCTTGGGTAATGGTGTCAAGGTTAATAGTTTGATTTTCCCCTCTCACAACTACGGCTTTAGGCTGCGGCTTACTACTTGGCAGGTGGATTTTGATTTTACCAGGTTTAAACGCATCTGCCGGCCATTCTTTCAATAGCCTATTTAGGTCACATGTGTATTTAAGGTTTCGGTTTGGTTTGTTTTGAATTTCGCGCAAAGTTACACGAGGGCAATCTGTGCTAACCGTCCTTAATTTAGCAGTGTAAAACTACAGGGAAGGTAGCTAGTCATTATCACCCACCACCAACACTTGGACTATTCTTTTACCAACGAATAGTGGGATTGACCACACATTATAACGCTCCCCACGGTTAAAAGAGCGAGCAAGTTTAGTATGACGGTGATTTGAGCTCGCGACCCTCGGATTACTAGTCGAAAGCTTTAACAACCTGGCCATGCCGGGCCCATAGGTAAAATAAAAATACACAGATGTACCACAGTCACAAAAGTCTATTATCATGCATTCTTATGGCTCAGCCTTTCACTTATACTCTCTTACACAGGGATAGTTGATTAGAGCGCTCCTCTCTCTCTCTCTCTGTATATAGGTACATGTTCGTATCCTGGAGGGTCAGATTCTCTTTGACCTCTTCCTCCTCCCCGTACTTATGTAGTCTTGCAGTATTGAAATTTGTAATTATTTTGTTTTCAGGTCAGAGTGACTGAATATTATTCTGATCCT
This sequence comes from Tachypleus tridentatus, assembly GCF_004210375.1. Taxonomy (NCBI): domain Eukaryota; kingdom Metazoa; phylum Arthropoda; class Merostomata; order Xiphosura; family Limulidae; genus Tachypleus; species Tachypleus tridentatus. The sequence goes on from NC_134835.1 coordinate 59,462,265, forward strand.
TCTCAGAGCAATGTCCATGTATTGTGGTACATATATGGTTGTTATTTTGCTCTATCAGCAGAATGTCAAGTTTGTTGGTAGCATTTTTTAAATTAATTTTTATTATTTTTATTTATTTACTTTTTATGTTTAAAATATAAATTGACTGGGGAGAAATGTTTAGGACTAATTTCATCATGCATAAGGTACCTATCTAGTTCGCATAGTAATTCATTTTCATCCAATTTTTATCAAAGTACATTATTGTACGATGTAGAAGTCTATCTGGTATGGTTGGTATATTCGAATATTTGTGTATCAATTGATATGATGTAGTTCTTTAACTCTGTATGCTGTTGTGAGGAGTGTGTTTTGGATTGTTTGTAGTTTGGTTTTAACTATTTTATCGCTTACAGTTATCCATGTTGGAGCTGCATAATCTATTACTGGTTTAATATATGTTTCATAGATTTTTTAGTATGTTGTCTGTAGATGCTCCACTGTTTTTGCCAGTTAGACTCCTAGCATAGTTAGTTCTTCGCCAGACTTTATTTTTAAGTTCGTTGACATGATTAATCCAAGTTAATTTTGAATCATAGGTTAGACCTAAAAATTTTGCCGATGTGGCAGTCTGAAGTAGTGTTCTATTCATATATATTTCTGGCTGTAGTTTTTTGTATTTTATCAATTTTGTAAATACGACAAGTTGTGTTTTTGCTGTATTTTTTATTCTGTGTTTTTGACAGTATTCGCTCATTATATTTAGTTGAGGTTGTATGTTTGTGGCCACTATTGTTGGTGTTGTGGCACTTTTCCAGACTGCCACATCATCTGCGAACTGTGAAGAGAATCCATGATTTGGATCCTTCAATGGCATATTGTTTACATACATGATGAAGAGTATAGGGCTAACCACCCATCTCTGAGGAACGCCAGCTTCTGGAGTAAAGTACTCAGAAAAGGTACCCTCAACATTCACTCTACATTTCCTATTTTTCAAAAAGTTAGATAACCAGGGAATAATTTCACGCGCTAGTCCCATTTCATTCATTCGGAACCTTAGACCATTATGCCATACAGTGTCGAATGCTTTCTCGATATCAAGGAAGCAAGCGACAGTGCATTCTTTTTTATTGAAGCTATTTATTATAGTTTCGGTTAATCTGGTTAGGTGGTCTGTCGTTTGTCTAAATTTCCTGAATCCATTTGGTTCTTTTGGTAATTTTGATGTTATCTCCAAGAATGTGGAGAGCTTATTACTGATCATTCTTTCGAGAATTTTGCCTATACAGCTGGTCAGGCTGATTGGTCGGTAGCTATTAGGTTTATTTGCTGCCTTTCCTTCCTTATGGAACATTAATATATTAGCGAGCTTGCAAGAAACTGGGATGTATCCTGAGAATAGAGATAGATTAAAAGGTGTTTTTAGGTGGTCAAACAATTTCGGAGTGCCCTTTCTTAGAAGGATAGCTTGTATTTCATTTTCACCTGGAGATTTGTTTTTTGTGTTTTTTATTGCTTCAAATAGTTCTTGTAGGGATATTTTTTTCGTCTGCATCGTGTTTTCATAGTTTGTCTCAGCTATGTTTATTGGGAAAGTTGGTTCATATTGTTTTTTATTGTTTAGTATATAGTTAGTGACTTTATTGTAGAAATATGTATTCATATTTGGATCAGAGTGAGTTTTAAATGTATTTTGAAGTTGAGCTTTGAAAGCTTTGGCTTTTTCTTTATTTGTGTGTGCTATTGTATTATTGTGTTCGAGTGCAGGATATTTTTGCGGCTAAATCATCGTTGGTGAGTCGTTTAAGCTGTGTTCAGAACTTTTTTGGCTCAGTTTTATCATTTCGTTTTTAGTTGAAGTTGTCCCATTTATCTTGTTTTTGTTGTTTTATTTGTGTTCTGATGTGATTTCTTAAATTGCGCTCGACTCATAATCTGATGGTCGCGGTTTTGAATCCTCGTCACACCAAATATGCTCGTTCCTTCATCCGTGAAGGCGTTATTCAGTGACGGTCAATCCTACTATTCGTTGGTAAAAGTGTAGCTCAATAGTTGACGGTGAGTGGTGATGATTAACTGCCTTTCCACTTGTCTTTCACTGCGAAATTAGGAAGAACTGCAAATAGCCCCATCGTAGCTTTGCGCGAAATTAAAAAAAAAACAACTAAACCAAATGGCATTAGTGTGTTAGAATCTTCCCCATACTTAAATATTTCGTATTAAGATTAATTACAGGAGTTTAATTTCACAATTGAATGGCGACGTTGAATCTTTCACAAGCAAACTAAAACACAGCCGTATAAAGTGTAAAACTAAAACTTCACTTCAATAAACGACCAATACATAAAATAAATAAAGTATAAAATATAACGAACTATTTTAGCTGCAGAGCTTCACTCGTGTAATACATATGTGTATTTAATTACACCACACCTACTTTTATACATATTTCCCACTAATAATAAATACCACAAACTACTGTATTGTGTTTCCTGTTTTCTTTTACTCGCCACCTTATGAATCCTAGTTTTTTTTTTTCGAGTTTTTTTTTTTTTTCCAGGGTGGAATTCCACGAAACCGATATAACTTTGTGACAGATGGTAAACTGAGGGATAAATTGGCTTCTTATTTATTTTTAGCATCAAAGTATTTTAGGCCCCCTAGTGACTCAGCGGGAAGTCTATGGGCAGAGAACAGATAGCATATTGTGCAGCTTTATGCTTACCAATAATCAAAAAATATTGTAAAATGATTTATTTATTTATTTTAAGGGATCACGAAAGCTAAAAATAATAGTTTAATATGCACTTTTACTCGACAACCGAGAAAATGACATGAGTTAGATGTACATTTGTGGAAAACTAACTAGCCTGCAGTATGACCTACGTAAACAAAGACGTTCATTGATGATATATTAATTAAATAATCTGAGGCTTGCTTTCATTTCGTAAACTTCTACGATGGTAAACAATTTACATTAATACTACCAAATTCAAACTTTACATTGTTTACAGTCTCTATTCTGTAAACTTACTGTTTAGACTACAGAAGACCGCAAATTTTAGAAATGTTATTAACATGCACTTTGTTACGTATTATCATTTCTGTTTGATTTATTACGTTACGGACACTACGTATTAAGATTTCAAATAGTCAAATATCAATTCATTATATTTACCAACAAGAACGTGATACAAACAACAATACAATTTATAATAACGGCTGTTACAAATAATGGTTTATATACAATAATTGTTATAAATAATGGTTTATATACAATAATTGTTACAAGTAATGGTTTATATACAATAATTGTTACAAATAATGGTTTATATACAATAATTGTTACAAATAATGGTTTATATACAATAATTGTTACAAATAATGGTTTATATACAATAATTGTTACAAATAATGGTTTATATACAATAATTGTTACAAATAATGGTTTATATACAATAACTGTTACAAATAATGGTTTATATACAATAACTGTTACAAGTAATAGTTTATATACAATAATTGTTACAAATAATGGTTTAAATACAATAATTGTTACAAATAATGGTTTATATACAATAACTGTTACAAATAATGGTTTATATACAATAATTGTTACAAATAATGGTTTATATACAATAATTGTTACAAGTAATAGTTTATATACAATAATTGTTACAAATAATGGTTTATATACAATAACTGTTACAAATAATGGTTTATATACAAAAGTTTTCAAACCTAGAAACATTACTGAGTCTTCTATAGATGTTCAAGGAGATCAAATTAATTCTATTTTGATACACAGGTACTCTTGACGTAGAAGCTAGCTAATTGTTTCACGGACACTCGTGAGTTTTACACCGCTGAATATATCTATCGTTGGCATCGTAGAAATACTAACGTTCGAAATTAATTCATTAAAGCTTGTAATGTTCGAAATTTATAAACGTTCCTGGTCAAATATCTGTAGTTTTCCCATTAATAAGCATATGTCACAATTATATCTTCCGAGGCTAAAAGTATACTGACTGTAGCAAACCAAAAAATATTTTAGTACTATCTCTTGGCGCATAAATTTATAATCTTTTTTAAGGCAAAATTCTCGAAGGTTCACTTTGCAGTAATATTTGAAAATACTATACTACTTTCGTGAAACATATTTTTTATTCTTGCTGTAGAGAATATACTACAAATTTAGAACGTAAGCCAGACTTGCGCAATATAATTTAACAATATAAGTTTCACATATTTGTAAATATATATCTATATGAACACGTTGGTTCCCACATGATCCACCGGTGAGTCATGCTCTATTTTCTTTTTAAAGGGTCACTTATTGGCTGGGGCACAACGGCTACATATGTGTAAAATGACTAGTGGGTTCCTGGAAAGTATTGGCAAAAGAGGTTTGGGAGCCAACGTTTTAAACAAAACATACAGAGATATTAACATAACTATACATAAGTAAATCAGTTACAATTTTAACAGTTTAAAATACGTTGGTTATAATTCAATGATTTTTTTTTAATATTAAACTTTGAAATACGTGAATTTCGAAGAATATTTTAAATTTAATTGAAATAGCGATAGAGCGTACTGTTCGATATGATGTTATTAGAGCATTGAAGGGGAAGATAATGACAAGTTTATTTGGAAGTAAGCACAAAGCTACACAATGGGTTATTTGTGCTCTGTTCACCATGGGTATAGAAACCCAGTTTCTAGTAGTGCGAGTCCGCAGACTTACTGCTGTGCTACTGGGGATAATAATGGCAAGCCACTTCTAAGATAATTTTTTAAAACTTCTCAAGTAATGTATACATCAAACAACGGATAATATGATGTGTTGTTGATACGATTTCTGATAAATACCATTTTCTAAGTACACAAAATTTCCCAAAGTAGGACAACGTTAAGTTCACTGACTTGCAGTGTTAAAATACGGGGTTCAATTCTTCAGGGTAGCTACAACAGATAGTTCAATATGGCTTTGATCTAAAATGAGCAAGCCCATAAAATAATTTTCTTTTTACATTTTTATAGAAAAATATGTATGTATAAAAACTTTCAAACTCATGAGTTTTGAAACTCAATAAAAGTAGTTTTGTATAACTCGTGGGGGCATTATAAAGTGACGGTCAATCCCACTATTCGTTGGTAAAAGAGTAGCCCAAGAGTTGGCGGTGGGTGGTGATGACTAGCTGCCTTCCCTCTAGTCTTACACTGCTAAATTAGGAACGGCTAGCGCAGATAGCTCTCGAGTAGCTTTGTGCGAAATTCAAAAACAAACAAATGTTTAAAATATAATATAACCTCCGGCGTTACATTTATCTGTTGATAAATACTTAGATGAAAGTTACAGCTATTCTGTATCCAAAATAACATGTGTTGATACAATTTCGTGAGAAGGAAGAAACGGCTGACCTTTCATCGTCCACTTTAGGCACGTCATCATCTGGTCTTTGGTCTGGCTTGACGAGGGACTGAGATGCTTCTGAAAATAAGGGCGTAGGGAGGGGATTTTTTTATTGTTCGTTGGATTTAACATGCTGATCCTTTAACTTCATCTCAGTTTCGTCTATCTGTTAGACAGAATCAATGTTGATATATACATTAGGAAAAAATAAGACTCGAGAAACGTCGTAAACAACTATATTACAGTAATTTTAAACAGAACATAAACACGATTTTTAATAAGTTATTTTGATACATACTCTTCAAGCATATATAACTGAATTCTGAGAAAATTCCAAATACCATTTATCGTCGTTTTAAAAAGTATATTTTTATTGCTAAGAATGATATACAAATGACTACATATAGAAAATTTTCAACTTGCGTGTTGTGAAAATCGTCAAAATACAGCTCTTCTAGAAATACAAAACAATAGAAAAATCGATCTCTTTTAAGAGTTTGTTAAAATATAGTCATTAGGACAATACAAGACTTATAATCGTAAATTATAGAATAACAAACACACGGGTATACTCGTATTTAGGATTAACTTAAATCTCCTAAGCTAGTCGAATCTCGTGAGAAGTTGAAAGGATTACCGCCAAAAATATCTTTAACGTCGAGATGTCAAACTAGTGCATTGTAATCTTTATAAGTACAACAGTAAGAAAAATATATTTAATTGCATATTGTTTTTGTTGGGTTGATTTGTAGTTTTGCTGAAGTACAGAGTTAGCTCTTAATGGATGTTAATGTTACTTACATTAAATTTTAAACCGGAGGTTCCACGAACAACCAATGTTTTTTTCCTCAAAAATGTTTTTTTTGTTTTTAATTTTTCTGGAAATAATTCAACATTTTTTTAATAAATTGAAATATAAAATATGTGTATTACCTATTGTTGTTTGTTATATTTATAGCTCTTTAAAATAAAACCAGCTACAACTCAAAGTATCAACATGTCAGTTAATGTTTTGATTAAGCACAAATCTGTGCCCACTGCAGAGACTGTGCCCAAAGTATAACAAATCTTTACCTCACTGCTGAACATATTTTTTGTCAGTATTGGTTCTTTCTAACAGATATAGTTTTTTTTAACAGACTAGCGAAACGGAAAAGACATTAAACGGTCAGTTTATAAGATATTGGAAGTAGAAAACATATCCGTATCAAAACATTACAGTATAATACTTTAGTTCAATCTGATATGGTCATATATCTTGTTAATTACATTGTTAATATAAAATTTTGAATGTAATATGTTATTAAATACTACGAATGTCTTATCCATTACGAAATTGTTTGATTTGAAAGGATGTAGTTTATAATGAATTTTGTTGTCACTTTCAACCTAAAGTTTATAAACAAAGGTACTTCCGATTTTGAAGAGCTATACTCCTGGAAATCTACAACTACTTACGTGGACTCTCGTCTGGGATGTCTTCTGGCGGGACTAGGAGTAATCGAACACCCTGATTTAAATTGCTAAAATCAGGGTGTTGATTCCTCTCAGTAGACACTGCTGATAGCCCACTATAATTTTACTATAAGAAAACACAGCAAAACACTTGTCTCAGATAAGTTTATGTCAGCGTGAACTTTCCTATCTGTTAAGTTCATTTTAGTCGCTAAGTGAATCCCGTATTGACGAAGGGTATGAGTTCCTTTAAATTTTTCTTCCAACATCTGCTTAGGACTGAACATTGTTCTGTTTCTGCAGCAGCTTGGACGATCCTTTGGTTGCAGAAACAGTGATAAGATTCTGCACCTAAAATAGTTTGAAAACTATTCGTTCTTTATTATTGTTGTTCAGTTTTGTTTTGTTTTAGTTTAACTTTATTCACAGTAAAAAATTTTAGGGGTTAAAATATTTAAAGTAATTTACGTTAGATATCTAAGATTTCTGTATTAAATTCTAATAAAAATATGAAAAAAAATATTTTTTTGTGTGTTTTAAAACGGTAACGTATTTAGGAATATATTTGTAACAAGTTATGTTTTCGTCAAAATTTTATTACATTAGAATTACGAAATACGTTATTCAAGTACATTCAGTGTTGCACATTTTATTTTCTACGAAATGGTTTCAAATTATTAGCTTACATATGTTCATAAGGCTGAAATGTTCCTCTTTTTTCTTGTACACTTTATCTACGAAACGTGTGAAAATAAATAGTCCAAATGATCCGAGGATGTTAAAAACCAGTTTTAAGTGTATTGCTTATGAATTTCACCCAGTGCATGAGGGATGTAATTATATGTGGAAACATATGTATAATTTCTGTTTGTCTGTGTTATATTTTTTCATTCATATTTCAAATATCGTTGATTACTCCTTTTACACGGTTTCAGTCTCAACAACGACAGTTAGCACTAACTCCTATCAGTTGCAGTGCCTACTAGCCTTCACCACACTAACTTGTCTTCAAACTTATCACATTCTTCAATGTATTCAATCTATTTCTCTCTCTTTTCAAGAGCAATTTTCATTCTTTTTGCTCGTTTCATTCGAGGCACGATTGATGTTTCTTGAACGAAAATTAATTTATCTGTTTCATCATTATCAGATCTAAGGAGTTTAGATGTTTTTCTTTCGTAAATACAGTTACCAACTTTACAATTTTAGAAATTAGGAAAATTATATAATTACATATTTTATCCATTTTCTCAGAGTAGATTGGATTTAAATGGTGTATGGTGACAGACAGACTATGAGCTAATTAGTAAGGTAGTAATGTGGTCGCTTCAGCCTGTCAATAACGTGACTCAACTTTAAACTTGACCGATTCAACCATCTTATTACTTAGTGTGATATTACTGGAACTAATACAAGAAACTGTATTAATGATACTGACACGTGTTAAAAGCAATTGTATGTATGCACACAATAATATAAAACTAATTAACACTAGAATATAAGAAGAAGGAAAACAACGTAAAACACAATAATAAAGATACAGGGTCATCCAGAATGAAATAAAGTGATTGTAAGACTTATAAGACGTAATAAACGGCTAGCTGTTTTTTATATGCAAAAACGGTTCGTTTGGGTTGAGAAAATATTTTACATAGAAGAGCGAACAACGTTTCGACCTTCTTCGGTCATTGTCAGGTTCACAAAGAAAGAGGTAACTGACCGGAAGCTGACCACATGTTTGAAAGGGGGTTGTGAAACTGAGTGTCGGAATGTAGAGGGCGGTATTAGATGTTTGAATATATAATTTGTTCGCTCTTTTATGTAAAATATTTTCTATGTTTTCTATATTTTCTATGTAAAATATTTTCTCAACCCAAACGAGCCGTTTTTGCATATAAATTTCTCAACAAGTGGGTTTCTCGACATCACTGGCTAGCTGTTTTATTATACTTGTTGAAAACATCCAGACATAACATAGTTAATTTGCTAGGATAATTTTCCACTATAACCTTCCATTATTCTCGCTATGTAATTACTAAACAAATGTTACAGTTATGGTTCAGCAGCCGAAACTACTTGGATTCCCTATTTTTTAACAAGTTACAAGAAAATATTTTTTGTGAATTTGAGAACTATAATTGAATAACAATATGAGATCAATAAATGTTTTGTAAGAGACGTTCTACTTCTAAACTGTAACCTCAGTAAGGTATAACAGTAGTAAAACATAGTTTTAATACTTGCGCTGTAAGGCTAGAAACGAGAATTGCTATTCAACCTCACTAAAACGTAATTAGGATATGGTTGGACGGGACGGCATTGATGTGTTATAACGGTATGACCCATCATCAGTATGACTCTAACTCAAAGAAACGTAATAAAATTAAGTTCTAACCCAGCGAGGTGTTACAAGGGTAGATTTGTCTGTTTTAAAGTTCGCATAAATCTACCCGTGAGCTATCTTCTCTAACCGTTCTAATTTTAAAGTGATAGGGTAAACTGAAGGCAGCTAATCAACACCACTACAAACTTTTAAGCAACTCTTTATCAACTAATAGTCTCTCGCTGGTAGAACGGTAAGTTTACGGATTTGCAACGCTAAAATCAAGGGTTCGATTCCCTTCGATGGACTCAGCAGATAGCCTCATGTGGGTTTGCTATAAGAGAACACATATACCAACTAATAGTGGTATTTAGGGTCATCACATTATAACACTCCCACCGCTGTAAAAGTCGGATTGCAAGTCGAGTGCTCTAATCACCAAGCCATTGCAGGTCTTATAAAGCTACTATTATGATTCCATGTCAATGAAACATAATAAATATAAGATTGAATGTTAGCGCAACGTTATAAGGGTAGGACCGAATCTTAGTAAGAGTATATCAATGAAGCATTATAAAAATAGGGTTGAAAGTTAGCGGAACTTTATAATACTTAATGTGGCTCTATCTCAGTGAGACGTGATAAGCGTTTGAAAATATGATTGTCTCCCAGTGGCACATCGATATTCTGTAAAGTCACCGCTAGAAACCGGGTTTCGATACCCGTGGTTAGCAGAACACGGACAGCCCCATGTGTAGCTTTGTGCTTAATTCCAAACAATCCAAATATAATTACGATGAATGATAGAGCATTAAATAAAATCAATGAATAAATGATAAGGTTATACCACAAAATAATTAATTAAAGTATCATGTACCAGCAGTTATACACATGTTTATTAAGAGAAGTTGCAAAAATAAACGATTTCTTCAGGTAATGAGCTAATTAAATGTGAATTTCCCTTTTGCTTATTAAGTTTGGTGACTTCAGTGAATAAAAGAAGGAATCCACAAATGACGTGTTGAGCCCTGAAAATTGATTGCAATGTATTGAACACTTAGAAAGCTTAGAGCTGCAACAATGTTTTTGGTGGAGTTCACTTGTTACTGGAAGATACTGACAAACATAAATTAAAGAATAAGGAAATTTTAAAACATTAATGTTCTCTATCATCACAAGGCGGAGTATGATAACACATGAGTTGAAAGTTATACGTATTCAATGCCAATAATAATTTAGAAAAAAACACAATTGCATGATTAATAGTTTCTAAAAACAAATTTCAATATAATCAACTGCTCAACACCACTGACGACCGTTTGTTTCGTCTCACTTGCAAAAGTATCTGAGAATCAACTAATTAAATTAGTAGCATATTAAAACAAATCCTGCTTTTTTGTAATTTCACGAAAACTTTTATCTGTTGTACAGAGTAGAACTTTTGTTTATTTTGTTACAACGTTTCACTGGGTATCATCAGCCAAGATACAAAAACTAAGGCTAAAGAGATTGAACTTAAAACAACACTAACCTACAAAACATGTGATTACGTTATTGAAAATTTAATAAAGCGTTTTATCAACGAAATAGTAAATATATAAAAATTGTTCTAAAACTTTAAGGGCTAAGCCTATGTACTGAAATATGTATGTTTCACTCACCAGAATGACGTCAAACATACTGTTGCATACATTCTTCCTGAAATATCATTGTCTACCTACGTTTTTGTGTAGCAGTGGGCCTAGTTTTTCAGGTGTAAATGTAAATTCTACTTTACTGTTTAGATTCATATAAATATAACTTTATCATTCTGAGAACGCTACTTGATGAATTGAAATGCAAATATCGAACCATAATTATATCTGTGACTGTTTTGCAGGGAAAATAGTTGTATATTTAACCACGTTTACCACAGGTTAGTTGCAAGTGATAGTCACAGAGAACAGGCTTTGAAAACGTTGTCCCATTCGCTGTTGGAACGTTGTATTTTTTCCTACGATAACTTACTGTGTGTGTGCATACATATATGAAAACCAGACATAATATAATGAAACTAAAATTCAGAATCATGCCTCCGTTACCATCCTTTGTTTTCATCTTTAAGTCATGATGGATAATTTCTGTAGTCATATCACCCAAATGCGTTGAGAATATTCCATATATCAGGCAAAATTTAAACACTGATGTAATATTCGCATCATCCTAAGGTAAATAAAAGAGTCGAGACTGATAATTCTGTAGAAGTGTAACGTGGCTCATTTCTACTCTAAGAATATTACAATTTTTTATAATATTAAATTAAGGATGGAGATGGAATTTTTATTTTGTAGATTCTTTTTGTTGGTTTAATTCTATGTTAAAGCTGTTTCTAAATGCCTTTCCACACATAATGGCTGACAACGAAAGAGTTTAAATAGTGTACAGACCTTAACTTTAGCATACAACAACCAATCTCTGTCATCATTACTCTAAATTAACTGTACAAGATGGCTTACCATGGTAAGCCTGTCATTGAGAAACCTCTAATAACACCAATAAACGTAGCATTCCGAGTGAGAACATAAAAATTGAGCTGAACGCCAATGTAAGAATGTGAGATGAATCATCTTCCATACTCTTTTCATGAAATAGACGTGTTAATAATGTGTGTGTGGTGAAAACCATAAGTAGCTTACAGTCTTGAATGTCTTGTGCTATTAATTAAGCGTGTTGCAGGTTCTGTGATGACATGGGAGTATTTTAATTAAATAGTTTAGACTCTACGATCTCACTGAAAGCAAATGATCACTTTAACTTTATTGCAGACTAGATTCACCCTCTAGTGTGCACTTTATTTAGAAACGGATCTGGTCCCTTTCAGTAAGACAATGAACCAGTTAATACTACTGAGTTAAGGATCTGTTCAAATAACATGAGGAAGAGTTTTGGGCATTTAATTTAGTCACTAGCACCACCAGGTTTTAATTTCATTGAGTCTTTACGTTCAGTTCTTGAAATCAATAATCCAACAGACTTCCACTATGAATGACACTTCAGCAATTACAACAGACGCCAATGATCTAAAATATCATTATCTGAAGTACACCATGTTGTTCTGTCAATCCAACGTCCTATTAACGCTGTGTTCTCTATACTTGGCGCCCCAACTCCATTTTCATAAATGTAGATATTAAAAGGTATTTTCAATGTATTTTGTCTAATCCGTGAATATCACATATATAAAAGATAGTACAAAAATTCTGGTAAAGTAAGAAACGAAATTTTGTAACTTTAATGATATCAATGGTTTAAACAATACATCTTCAACAAAAGAATGCAATTGAGATATACAAAGAAAATTTGCAGTTAGTCAGTTCTTTAAATAAATGTTAATTTTGAAACTTAAATTCTTGAATATTGTTTAGGGGAAATGATATTTCATATTGCTAGTTTTTTCAGATACTAAGTTTTACTTACTGTGTTATTAAATAAAATCTCTTTCTTTTTTATAATTTAATTCTTATTATACGAAGATGCATAAGTTAATTAATTTCACTTTATACTGAAACTACTTGCAAATCATTTTATTCCAATAAGTAAACCTGAGTATCTGAAAAGACATTTGGTGTGAGTGGTAGAATAAACAAGTAACCAAATAAAACTTTAATATGATTTATTAATAAAAAAATATGTTACATTTCGAAGTAACATCTGATCAAGTACATGTCCTGGTGCTTGATAAGAGTGACAGCTAATTCCCATTATTCTATAAGAGTGGCCTAAGAGTTTGCAATGGATGCTGTTGACTAGCTGCCTTTACTCCAGTCTGTCAGTTAAAAATTAGGGATGAATAGCGTTGATAGTCTTTATATCTTTTCGCGAATTCCCTAAATAAAAAGATAAATAAATAAATCTTATAATGGATATATTTTTATCCAAATTGTTGCTTATAACTATCTTAATACGGCTAACACTATAATTTGTTGTTCTTTGAACAATTTTAGAGGAATCATCTTAAATCTTTTTAATACATTAAGATTTTAATATATGACTATATGGAGAACATTTAAGTTTTAAATATAATTTTTACTTTCAAACAGAAACCAGAAGATAGAGTATTTGTCTATCTCGTCATTTGAACAACATATTATGTTACAGTATTCTGCTATGTATTCCTGCTAAATGTTTCCCACTGGTAAAGCGGAAAGTCTACGGATTTACAACGCTTAAATCAGGGGGTTCGATTCCCCTCGGTGGTCTCCGCAGACAGCCTGATGTGGTTTTGCAATAATAAAAGACACACACTCTTCTAAGTACTATTTTCTTATAAAGTTAATCAAATAAATCCAATTTTAAATTATATTTAAGTAGTTAGGGCATGAATTGAACCATATGCTACAAGAGGGCTACACAAGTGTCGACATCAGGCAACAGAGGAGTTGAGGCAATCATGTCATAGTTTCATGAAATGACAATAGATGACGCGTTGCTAAAGCCGCTATACGGTACCAGGGAGATAAGATAAGCGCGCAGATAAGAAAATCATCATGATATTAACTTTATACTAACAATCAAAGTTTTAAAATTAATATTCTATCTAATTTGGATAATGTTGCGTTTAAATTTCCCTTTGTAAGTAAAACATTAGATCTGCTATTTTAATCTAACGAACATTATTGTTTTCTCTTACATATATTTTACAAAGATGGGCAGTTTAGACAGATAGTTCAGTATGATGATGAGCTCATCGAAATATGTCTCATCTTGTGATTACGTCTTTAATGTATACATTTAATTATATATCTTAAAGATGTCAGTTTTCTGTGTTGTTATATACTAGACGAAATATATTAACTCTTGTTTTCATTATGTTCTATAAGTACATGACAATAGGACAAGTTGATTCTCTACCTGACGACATTGACAGCGATATGACTGACGAACGAAGGTTATTAGAGAGTCTAACCGAATAGAAAGTGCTCGATAACTGAACACTAACTAGATGTGCTAGATTTATGCAAAAGCTAGATTGTTCTTGGCAATACATTGTCTTATAGTACATACATGTCTCAATTTCTGTTATTTGTAAATATCAAAGATTATCAACTGTCAGCTTGTCATAGGAACTTGCCTGTTGGATTTATTTAAAGAACATAACCAGAATTCTAATATGGATGGTACTGTTTTTCTCTACATTTCTAAACAATTGCATGCTCAAACACTTAGTATATTTATATAGATTTTGATGAGTTAGATTTGTAAACAATAGTAATTTCAAGTGACAAATATGTAAGTTCTAGATCAAATACAAAATAATTTCCTAATACACCCACACCTCGTGAGAATGTCATGAATGTATATTTAGCTTTCTGTATCATTGTATAAAGTGCAAGAATATATATACATATATTTTATCTTTAATAAAATTGGAAAGAAATGTTATTTCTTGTAGACCATATCTTTTATCATAATAAGCAACAAAATTCAAATATCTTGTCAAATTTTTTTTACATATTTTATTCTTAAAAGCTTCAAAAGTACAATGTAGACATATTATTTGTTATGCATTTTGGATAAAATTTAATTTTTCTAACGGGAAGTTTTATTAATGAAACTTTAAGTATGAGTGATATTTGACAAGTCTGCTATTTTACCTGTATATATTTATAATAGCATATTAAGCTTTGGTAAAAGATGTCAGTTTTAAGTGACTGGGGAGAGCTAATATAAGGAGCAAAAGGTCTAATGACCAGCATGTCAGATGTCGAATTTCTAAATAAAGACATTTTCTGCGATCATAATAAATCATTTTGGGGAATGTCTCTTACATTGCATTTACAGATATTTATTCTGTTTGACTAATAACATGTCAGAATAAGCATGTATCTTGGATATTTTTGTATTGAATTGCAAGTCTGTATTTTATAAACTAAGATGATTTTGTAAATGGTATATCAGTATATTTTGAACTTTTGTTAATAAAGTTTTCAGTATATGTGACAGTTGTTAAGTTCGTGATTTAATTACCTATATTAAAGATAGTATATTGGATTATAATTAAACGCTTCTTTTATATAAAAATATAAATGGAGACTTGTGTTCGTTGTTCAAACATACTTGTTAGAAACTAATATTTATGGGGTGTAATTAATCATAAAAAACTGAGCTAGACATGCACCCGTCTGTATGTTATAAACTAAAGAATATTCATAGATAATGTATCAGTGTACCTTGAAGTTTTGTTAACAAGTGTCTTAGTATGTGTGTAATACTCAAGTCTAAGGTTTTACTTACATTTGCTAAAGATGGTATATTGGGCTATGATGAGAAACAAGTTTGATATAAGAATATCACAGCACTATAACTGACGATTTTAAGTAAAAAGATAATTCATATTATAAGAATATCACGAAACACTATAACTGACGATTTTTAAGTAAAAAGATAATTCATATTATAAGAATATCACAAAACACTATAACTGACGATTTTTTAAGTGAAAAGATAATTCATGTTACCTTAACAGTTTCAAAATCTACACTGGAAAATACTTACCTTGAAATATTTCAGAAACTAGTTTCTCTGAGCCTACTAACTAACAATGTTATTTTTTTGTTTGTTTTATTGTTCGTTGTTTAGGCATTTCACTTTAGGGCCCGGCATGGCCAAGCGTGTTAAGGCGTGTGATTCGTAATCCGAGAGTCGCGGGTTCGCATCCCCATCGCGCCAAACATGCTCGCCCTTTCAGCCATGGGAGCGTTATAATGTAACGGTCAATCCCACTATCTGTTGAGTAACCCAAGAGTTGGCGGTGGGTGGTAATGACTAGCTGCCTTACGCTGCTGAATGAGGGACGGCTAGCACAGATAGCCCTCGAGTAGCTTTATGCGAAATTCAAAAACAAACAAACAAAAAATTTCAATTTAAATTAGTTCACGATTGAGAAATAATTTTTAATCCATTTGATTTCTTGTTTGAAAGTTTCAGTACGAAACTGATGTGTGCTAATATTTTTTCACTAAGTCTATTTTCCAGTTGTGTGTTTTATGAGTCTTGACAAAATATTTTCAGTAAACATTTAACTTGGGGAATTTCAAAAATTATTATCTTTATTTCTGTTTTTCTTCCACTGAATGCACATCACAGCATGTATCATTTTGACAACACACAGGATGACGTTGTTTCCGTGCCTATGAGCAAGTATTCCAATAAAGGGCATCGTATTGTGAAGTTAATTTTCTGGTTGAAATAGTTAATATGTAAGTGGTTGTTGCTCAGGGCTTCTCTGCTTTTTATAACACGACCATCATTTCATTCATACATTGTATCCAAATTTTGTAAATATAATTATTACTTGAAACGTTCCATGTAATCATTATTTGTGTTTGATAATAATTCAAAATTCATAAATTTATTTTTAATTCATAAGCAGCCTTAAAAGTGATTCAGTGAACTCTGGTTACAATAGTCAGTAATTTCCAAGAAAGCGCTGTATCACTGATCAAAAATACGCTAAATTTGATATCGTTTTTTAGTATATTCATTTAGAACTGGATACATCAAAGACGGTAACAAAGGTAAGAGTTTATAGATTGTTTCTTTTTTTAACCTTTGCTATTTTTGTTGTGACTGCATAATATCAGTTACGGTAATATCTGTGCGAAACCTATGAGAATGAACAACATTAAATGAACGCAAAATTTATGGTTTCTATAGACTGTGTTATAGTGTTGGAGTCTATAATTTGTTTTTATTCAGACTTCTTAACCTGTCCTCAAAGCCTTTTTCTAAAGCTTTAAGCGTTTTCAATTGCTATTTTAAGTCAGTTCTCATATGTGTTTAACCACAATTTTAATAATAAAGTATACAACGTTATTGTTTGACTACATATTAGTTATAAAACTTATTTTCTTCCTTTTTTCTTACGGCCCGGCATGGCCAAGCGTGTTGAGGCGTGCGATTCGTAATCCGAGGGTCGCGGTTTCGCATCCCCGTCGCGCCAAACATACTCGTCCTTTTAGCCGTGGGAGCGTTATAATGTTACGATCAATCCCACTATTCGTTGGTAAAAGAGTAGCCCAAGATTTGGCGGTGGGTGGTGATGACTACCTGCCTTCTCTCTAGTCTTACATTCCTAAATTAGGGACGGCTAGCCCTCGAGTAGCTTTGTGCGAAATTCAAAAAACAAACAAACTTCTTTTTTAATATTTGTCATTTTTACAAGCGAACTTATTTGAATAAAACGGAAAGCGTGTGAACTTGATCCTTCTAAAAAAGAGAAAAGACAGAGAGCTAAAACACTTTTACTCTTTTATATTGATTAATGGCCATTGTAATATGTCCCCTAGTACGATTTATACATAATTTATAAACCTTTAATGCTAAGTCTATAATTTAAACGAAATGTGAGCAAAATTTTGAATCTCTGCAAAGTCCGATAAATATAAGAACAACGTTCATTGTCGTCTGAGTATCGCTAAAGAACAGATTAACTTTATTAAAATTAATCTACACATAATGGAATATGAGTAACAACGACAGTTACAGTAGCACACAATTAATTTTCTATGTTTTTATAATACGAAATATTTTTCAATTATTGTTGGTAAAATTATTGGATTACAATATTTAAGTATTTATTTGATTTACTTGATCTCAGCATACATAGTAAAGAAACTGAAATTTTTGGTACTTGATTCATTCAAATGTTGTTTTTTTATAAACGCAAGCGATGATTTTATCATATGTGTATTTTAAGTTTGGTTTGTTTAACATCACTTGTAATCAGTGCTTAACTTCCAGGAATTATTGGATCTCCGGTAACAGACAGGTAAAGGATGACATACTGAGTTTCGAAACATAAAAATTAATTTGTTATTGAAGTTATTATTTTTTACGTCGGCTAGAAAGGAGTAATGTTGTTGATCCAAGAAAGTTGTAAAGTTAATAAAATACTGTTTCTTTCTTTAGATTAAAACATCCAAAACAGGTACTGCGTCTCAGATCTGGCAGAAATCAAGCAAGGCTTAAATATAACTCTATACATTGCTTTTTGAACTCACTATGAAAACGGTATTAGGTATAAAATTTACAGACGTTGTTTACACACATTTTTGTGCTAGTTTACAGGATATCCCATCTAGTTTCATAAATTACTTTTTATATCAGCTTTGTCAAAGCTAAAGTTTGTAAGCATTTATCACTTCATATTTTGAAGACATATTTGAACTCTAGCTTAATAGCTGACAAGCTTTGTTTCGAACTGTATTCTCGTTCTTTAAATCTGAATAAATAATTAGAACAATATATGGAATATTAAATTACTATTTTGATATTTTCACAAGTTACCATTTAGTCCTGATATCATTCGAGATGTCAGAAAAACACGTAGGCTCAAAAAGCCTTGATACAAGATAATAACTTGACAAACTGAGAATGGTGGTGTAATCAAATGAGTAATATGTGTGAAGGTAGTTGAGTGATATCATGAAGGTTGTCCGGTTCTCCATGAACTGTTTAGTATATTTTTCCAAGTACTGTTGTAACTGTCTCATTTTCGGTACAATGTAGTGGGCGACGAGAACGTTATGTAAAAAGGTGTTAGCGATACATTGCTTTAGAATTGGCTTATAATTGGTTCTCTAATAGTTGCTTGTGTATGTCGTCCATATTGATGATTACGTTTGTTGTATTGTATATGGTAAATGGTGTTTTATGTTCCATAAGCGACTTCTTTGAATATATTAAAGTTTCTTTGATTGTGTGTGTCAGGAATGAGTCAGTAGTTTTTATGAACTTGCAAGTAAGACAACGAGCTTTACTGCACAGATCACAATCATTTTTTAGAGAGGCTTGTAATCCACTATTCTGTTAATATGAATATCTTTTAGAGTTCTGCTTTTTCGGAAGGAAACAACGAGAACTTCAGAAAATATCTGCTTAAGAAAATAGTTCAGTTGTAGGAGATGAATATGTTTTCAGATTTTGTAAAATATTTCTGAGTTTAAACTGATGCTTTACTGCTTAGTGTTAGCCTTTTTGATCTGTCTGACGATTTGTAACATGATTCATTTTAGATTCTTGGTGTATTTTCTGTAAACTGTCTTATATGAGCATGTTTTCTTTATTATAAGAGCTTGACTGTAGGTAATGTTTTGTTTAGTACAAGAAGAGTGACATGTTTTATAGTGAAGGTATTGTGGTTTGTCTGTTGGCTTTTTGTACAAGTCGATGTGTAAAGTGCCGTCCTTTAAAAAGACAACGATGTCGAGAATGTTAATTTGGGAAGGTGAGTAATCAAAGAAAACTTGATTGTTTTGTGAAAAAATTTTCATATTATATACAATTCAAGTAATTCAAGAGAGGGCTATCCAAATGTAAAATATGTCGTCTATGTAACGTTTCCATGCGTGACGTTTTGCACGACTTAGCTGTAAAGGCTGATTTTAAATAAAAATATTGACATAATTGGGAGCCATTCTGATACCTATTGCAGTACCATTAATCTGAAGGTAATGTTCGTTATTGAATTCTAAGATGTTCAGATCTGCAACCAGGCTAGCGAGATCAGTTATTATTTGAGATTTTGATGGGTTCCAAAGGTTCAATGGAAACTTTAGAGTTTCTATTCCTTTCATCATGTGGAATATTGTTCTAAAGAGAAGAAACATTCATTGCACAAAGAAGACTACTGAGTGGTCGCTGTTTGTCAGCACTAATATTTTTATGATATTAAGAAAGTAATTAATATTCTTTATGAAAGAAGGGAGGATACACGAAATACAGTTTATGTGTTGATCAACAAAAGTGGACAGCGTTTCAATAGGCATGTTCATGTTGGAAATTGGGGGTCGGCCAGGTTGTTTGTTTTGTGCATATTTAATGAAAGATGAAATATACTATGGAACGTTTATCTCGGTGTCATATACTGAAAGGATTCTTTTTTAATAACTTGCTCAGTCATGGTCTTAATAAACTGAATTGTAGGATGACCAAAGAGTTTTTTTTTTTCCAATAAATTAGTGTCCTTCAGTTCTCTGTTATCTTCTGTGATACAGTCATCTTTGTTTAGAATAACAATAACTTCACCCTTGTCTGCTGACTTTATTGTTACTTGATTGAAGACTGCTTTGAGCACTTCTTTCATTTTAGTTAATGTTATTATGACAGTGCTCAGAAGATTATAAGATTTGTCATTATTCTACTACCTTAATACAACTCTCTGAATGTGATTCTCTGTTTGGTGGAGCCGTCCATAAAGACTTTTCTTTGAAGTTCGGTTCAACAGGGTAGAGTTGGTTATGAAAAAATATGTGATTATAATATCAGCCTTTCAAAAAACCAGCAAAATTAGACGTTAATCATTTCTTTTCACGTGTTTTCACTTTATAGCATCTATAAATAGTCATTTGCCGAAGTATTTAATGTTCATTATAGGATAAATGATAAAGGCACGCTGTGTTAGTTATACAAAAGGCAAAAGTAATTAACTGATTATTCCACGATATTTAGTGTTTTACTAGTTACATAATTCTATCAGTTTTCCTGTTTATTACAGAATCAAATACACACTGCATTTAATCATTCGTTTTTAATACCAAAATTGTTAGTATTTGTTTGTCTTTAATTTCGCACAACGCTACTCGAGGGCTATCTGTGCTAGCCGTCCCTAATTTAGCAGTGTAAGACTAGAGGGAAGGCAGCTAGTCATCATCACCCACCGCCAACTCTTGGACTACTCTTTTACCAACGAATAGTGGGATTGACCGTCACATTATAACGCCCATACGGCTGAAAGGGCGAGCATGTTTGGCGCGAGAGGGATGCGAACCCGCGACCCTCATATTACGAGTCACACGCCTTAACACGCTTAGCCATGCCGGGCCCAATTGGTAGTAAATGCGTGTACTTCAATAATAAGCTCAGAAATACAATTAATTCCATAATTCTAAGCAATATGATACGTACATGCATAAAAAACTAGAACATTTTATTTTTTTGCATAAAAATGCGAAAGAACGTATGAGCTCTATAGTATCAGCTTTCAAAACATAATAAAAAAGATAACAAATGGTTAAAATATAGAGTAAAATTAACAAAATATATGTCTGAACTACTTACCAAGAACATCAGAAAAAATCACATATATCTATAGCCAAACACCATAGCATAAAACGCCATCAACCAGATAATCATTCACTGCAATGTAAACAGCCATATATTATAAAAGATTGCGCTAAAAACAGCAACTAAAGTTTACCAATTGCAGGAAAACTTGCTAAAAATAAAACCCCACAAATAAATAGTTGCTGTTATAGTATCTAAAATCCGTTGAATATTTCTATTATTAAAATCTATTAAATGCAACAAAACTTAGGAAATGAAGATGTGGAAACCTGAATTACAAAACAAAATAAGTAGTGACGGTCAAAAACGGTTTAACTTTTCTATACATTTAATAAGATTATTTATACAAAACTCTATGGTTTCTATAATCAATCATGTGTTGGCTTTGATCTTGAAGTACAAGAGCTGTAGTTTCGTAATTACATTTTTTTATGCTCAGCTGTCAAAAGTTTTACAATAAAAGAAGAAAAACTCCGAAATATATGTAAACACAAATCTTTAAAAATACACTTTTCTTCTATTTTTCAAAAACACGTAGTTACATTTTTGAAAATAATAAATATGAAATACATAGCCGTAGATTAATTCTAAATTTGAAATAATGTAAAATGAAAGCTTAAATACTTTTTCAAAAGCCAATTGTAGAATTTTGCTTTGTCATTTGTTTTTAGAGGTTATAATATTCTCACCAGTTTAGAGTTTCATTTGGAACTGACTTTTTAAGAGAAGATTTATTGCCTTTAATCCCACTAACAAGTTATGACTTGTCATTTGAAAGACAACTGTATTTCTTTGTTGTTTTTAAGCGTAAAATGACAAATGGGCTGTTTGTGCCACCTGCAAGAATCTAATTCCAAATTTTATCGTTAAGCTGCGAAAGAACAGGAATCACAAATCACAAATAAATTAATGAATCGGCTGATATTGTACTTAAGCCTCATTAATTGTACAAAGCATTCAATAAGTTGCTCTTATGTTTAGTGATCTCAGTGACGCAGTGATATGTATGCATAATTAAAACGCTAGAAACCAACTTTCGATACATGTGGTAGGAAGAACACAGATAGCCTATTGTATAGCTTTGTGTTTAACTTCAAACACACACGTAGTCTTATGCTTAATTGAATATTTCAAATATCATTAACTGTGCATATAACTGTAATTACATTTAAAATGTCATGATGAGTTAATGAATTCAATAAATCAGTTTTCGTATTGTGATAATAATCGTTGTCAATTTCTAAAGCGACATCAGTGGCAGTCTTAAGGAAATTTAATTCTAAATGACACAGGCCTGCGATGGCTTTATTGTCTTGAAATATTTACATGTTTTATAGTGATTCCTGTACGCTAAATCCTAAAATGGTATTCATTTTTCTCCATCGTGCACGCATTTTTCACAAAGCATTATACGCACTTCTACAAAAATGAATTATTTTCATTGAAATCTGATCATGTTTTGTTATGCTTTAAATGTTGATAGCCATTGACTAAAGATTTCTCTAGACCAATTGTGACGTGAGAGTCTTATCGATCGTTCCAGAATCCACAAAAAAACATACCATTAATATATAAACGGTTAACAGGTCGAATGACATGTCATTTCTGGATAGTATTTGCTTGTCGTGCACTTTGAGATAAAAGGTGTTCTTTTTCACAATGGTAACATATGTGCTTTTCTTCCTATTTGTCATATATTTCTCAGATATTTACCTTAACACGTTTTTCATATTTTTTATATTCTTTGCAAGAGTTTCACAGTACTCGATAACATTTATTGATTTATTTACTATTAAAAATTGTTTATAGCTTGCTTATTAGAATTGAAATTAATGGGTATAAATAAATGAATAAAAATAAGGTTTACTATAAAATTTCTTTCCTAAATAAGAAGTTATAGATCATGCTATTGAAACATTAATAAAAAAAACATACTGGTTTACCTAAAACAATATACTAGCTCTAAACTGTGTAGTAAATGCATATACACTTATTTTTATACGTAAATGAGTCAATTAGAAATTTGCCAGAGTTTCAGGAATACATCAGGGCTCAAGATGTAAAGTACCTGATTGATATACTTGATATACATTTACCTATTCGAAAAAAATCCATTTTCTAAGAAACTTTTATTCCAATATATATATATATATATATACAATCGAGAATAATTGTAAACAGATAAGCTAAAAATTAGAAACTTAAGTAATAGAACAATAATGGAGTTATAAGTAAAACTAAGCGTCGGACAATATACGTAATGATTTCAAACAGTTTTTGCTGGTATAAAATCTTAAAATTTAGACCGCATTTTTAATAAAAATGTATATTACGTTTTTTGAAAATTGCACAGGTTCAATAACGAAAATATAGTGTAATTACTTTGTACTAGCTTATTTTAGTGTAATACGTTTTCCGTTGATTTAATTACTTCTTTCATAAGAAAAAGATTAATTGCATATTTTTACAGAACTAACTTTTTACTCTATTATTATTATTTTCTATCTTCTTAATTCATTATGCTTAATAAATTTGGTAAATCAGTAATTTCAATGTATTTCGCACAAGACAAGTAGTTTAGGGTTTAAATTAGGACAACATGCGACATTTTATTTGACTCTAGGTACAACAGTTTTGATCTTGAAATCAACAATTCCTAAAAACTTAAGAAAAACTTAAATTACTGATTCAGTATAAAAAACATACGCTCGAAACTATCTATCTTCTGAAATCCAGGCTACAATGGTCTGTGGTAAAGAAAGGTAACTGCATACTGTGGTCCATCTGGTTATAAAAGAAAGTTTCATTTCGGAAGCTATGATATAAGTTATGTATTTCATTGATTTTCATATGTGACACTAGTACTTTTAGTCTCACAAAAACGAAATGCCATAACTCTTCTACATCAGTTCTGAGCCAATTAAGTCTAATAATCATAACCTACTACTACCAGTCACTGTTGTAAAAAACACCAAACTCGAAAGGATAGGTTTTATTTTGTTCAAATAGGCCTTCGGCTCTACTTTAATTTGTCATAAGCATAGGTTGCAAAGCTATAATAGCGATTTTCATGAAAGAAAAAAAAGAGCACACATATGCTATGACTGTAATTTATATCTTACTGGTCCAAAGAACTGTCGCGTTACTTCTTTATGTATGCGGTAAGCAAGATTCCGTACACAATGGAGAGATAGCTGAGGTTTAATATATTCAAAATGTTGTTGTTTTTTTCTTACACATAGTCGTCTAGTTTTATTTATTTATATGAAACTTGGCAATTAGTACATATGTGTTCTTGCTGAAGATGTGATAATAATTTTATCACAAAAATATTACCAAGTGGCACGGTGACCATTTATGAGAGAGTAGCTATGGAAGGACAATTATGTTTGTTCCAGTGCTGTTGGATTCGATGAATGAAAGGTGAACTAAGTAACAATGGCTCGTGAAAGCTTGTATTTAGACTGCTGAAGTCAAAGGAAACAAGCTGATTACATAGAATCCATTAGTACGTGAGTGATGTGAATAAACAAATAAAGTAGACATAAAAAGAACGAAGCTTTATTATCTTGAATGAAAAGTTTATGTCGTAGATTCTGTTAATGGATATGACATTGTGATGTCACATGAAATGTGCACAAAATAAATTAGCGAGAAAAATGAAACAAACTTGGATTGTTATTGTAAAAACATGTCAAAATTTATCAACCATCACTGTGTGTTGAACTAAGATTAAAATGTTTACTACTTAAACATTTGTACGTGAAAGTGGTTATGCATATGGAATACGTGATATATATTTAAAGTCGTGCGAAATAACTAAAACAAAAATAATAAAAAGAAGGAATGGTATAAACAACTTAACGAACTTAGAACTAGAAAATCTTTAATAATTACCAAGTAATATTTTAAGCTTTGTATAACTGCTTTTTTTCTCCAAATATAATATAACATAATATATAAAATTTTCAGATTTATAAATCAAGTTTGTTATCGTTAATAACATATCATAATTAAGCACCTATTACACTATGTAGCACAAATTTTGTTCCTGGATAGTATGTAATATTTCTTAATTGCTTATGTTGTAAAAGTACAGAAAATGGCCATTATTCCCTTTAAATTTTGCTTTTGTGACCTGGATAATAAAATTTAGAAATTAACCTATTTTCTATGTAAAAACGGGCAAATTTGCACATTTTCAAGTCATTGAGGTATCTTTGGTTGGGGTAGTATCGGTTTATCTCACCAGCTGAAATCTGAAATTGCAATCTGGATCTTCAACGTCTACATCCTCTTCTGATTTGCTACTCTCTTCTGAGGATGGCTGCTTTCTCTCTGGCGGAGTGGGTACAGGAAGCTCAGGACAGTCTGGCACTGGGACGATGGATGACGGAAGGTCCGGATACATGATAGCGGATACATTCTTGCCACCCCAACGTTTGGAAGGGTCCACCATGCAGAAGTAGAAATTGTTTGAGTGGTCAGTAGGTTCGCGCCAAATTCGTGGAATAGTGAACTTCATGATTTTCTTTTCCCCTCTGTACCATCCTGCAAAAGAGCAAAATAAAATTATTATGAAGAATAAACTTATTTCATCCACAACTAATGTGTAAGAGGTTCATGCAAAATAGTTTATATGTGATATTTTTTTATATTATTGAAAATTTGAAAATTACATAATATTTTAATTTTGAAAGATCTAAAATTTGTATAATATAAAATCTTACTATTCACGCAAGCAAAAATTGTCCGTTTTACTTTCTAGAGATTTTTTGCAGTGCTTGCAGGTAAAATGAGGTGCCCAGGGTTTGTCTTCATCTCCGACAGGCATGCCGAAATATGCCTTGTAGACTTCACACATTTTAACATATGCTGTCTCAGAGTACTTTGTCTTGATAAATTGGCCACATACATAGCAGAATGCGTTTGGAAAATGCTTGTAGCTTCTTGATGCCATCTCTGATAAAATCAGATAGGTCTATGTGTCACTTAGGCAGCTAGAACTAAACTGAAATGGTGAGCCCCTATATATATATAACTTACTATGGAAAGTTCTAGACAATTCTAAAGGATTCTTGAAAATTCTTGTAAGTTATACAACATTCTAGAAAGTTCGACAAAATTCTTTATCAACACTGAATGTACCTGGAATGTTCTGGAAAATGGGTAAATTTGAAAATTTCATTACCCAAGTCACAAAATCAAAGTTTGAAGAAAAAAAATGTCTTTTCCATTTACTTTAGGAATAAGCAATTGAGAAATAACATTTTCTGCCCAGGAAAAAGAAGTAAAAATTTTGTTACATAGTGTTATCACATTTAAAAAGAGAATGCAACATTTCATGTAAAAATATTTATGATTATTGTTATAGTTGAGTACTACATTCAAAATATCATGACCACTATCTAAGACAGGGGTCACCAAACTACGACCCGCGGGCCGGAGACGGCCCTCTAGGTTATTTTGTCCGGCCCGCCAGCAGCTAACCGCTTGGAAATAAAAAGTGACATTTCATCAAATGTCCGACTGTCATAACAAAATAAATCACACCGATGGTTGCTTTAAGCTGGCAAACACAAGACGTTATGATAAAAAGAAACAAGGCTGTCACTCGCATTTTGAACCATATTTCGTCCTTGCTGCCCGTTTATTCATCGAGGCACTATCTTGAGAGCATTGGGATTTCGAAAACAAGTACAGACTTAACCCTCGTCCTAACGACTCGTTTTGTAAATTCAGCGGCCTTGGGTTACCGCTTCAGCAAGCTCATTTCTCTTAGTAGTCGGGTTATACGCTTTTCGTAACTCGTTCTTAGGTAAGTGTCGTGGCAAACGTACGTTTCAATATATTTCGTATGTGCGTTCTTGGACCAGTACAATACTTTTCTCACAGCGTTCTGTGTTTTTCATATTCAGATCCTGTTTTTTTTTCACCCATCGTTATGGATGCTTTTGAAAGAAGAGAAGTGGACTCTGAGTGTCGTGCTTTCAATGAAGAATGGGGAGAAAAGTACTTCTTTGTGGAAACAAAAAAACCAGAAAGCTACTTGTGTGATATGCACCGAAAGTGTTGCCGTTTTGAAATAGTACAATCTTTGGCGTCACTATGAAACAAAACATCTATCAACATATTTGAAATTTTCAGGAAAGTTGCGTTCTGAGAAACTTGAATCCATGAAACGTGTTTTTGAATCTCAAAAGAATCTCTTCACGAGAAAGTTTGCTGAAAATGAATGTGTCACTCGTACAAGTTACAAAATAGTGCATAGGATAGCAGAGCGAGGAAAACCTTTTACTGACGGCAACTTTATAAAAGAGTATATGATGGAAGCAGCAAATGAGCTGTGTCCTGAAAAAGCCAGTTTCTTTGAAAGTATCAGCCTTTCAGCAACTTCAGTTGTACGGAGAGCAGAAGAACTTGAAGAGAACATCGCATTACAAATACGCCAAAAAGCTAGAAACTTCCTATGGTATTCTCTGGCACTGGATGAGTCTACTGATCTCTCGAGTACGTCACAACTTCTCGTGTTTATTCGTGGAGTTAATTTGGACTTTCAAATCATGGAAGAGTTGGATTCAGTTTGCAGCATGCACAGAAGAACAACTGGAGAAGACATTTTCATGGAAGTGCATAAAACTTTGCAAGACTATAACCTTCAGTGGAATTAGTTTAGAGGTGTAACAGTTGATGGAGGAAAAAACATGACTGGAGTAAAGAAGGGTCTGGTGGGGCTGATCAGGAAACACTTGGAAGATCTTCAACTCCCAAGCGCTCTGTTCATACGTAAACTGCATCATACATCAGCAAGCAATCTGTGAAAAAGACTTAGATATTTCTTGTGTACTGAAACCAGTCATTTCTGCAGTGAACTTCATTCGGGGTCATGTACTTAATCATCACCAGTTCAAGGCGTTTCTTGAAGAAATTGATTCGGAGATCTGTGACTTGCCTTATCACACAGCGGTGAGGTGGCTCAGCTGCGATAAAGTCTTTTCTCGTTCTTATAAGTTGAGAAGAGAAATAGATATATTTCTTATCAAGAAATATAGAGCCGATCTACTTCTGTCGGATCCAAACTGGTTGTCAAAGTTGTCATTTTTGGTTGACATCACATCCCACATGAATGAATTGAACTTCAAACTTCAAGGAAAGAATAACCTTTTCTGTGATCTCCATAGAATCATTAAAGAATTTCGAAGAAAGCTGTTATTGTTTGAAGCACATTTGGAAGGAGGAAACCTCTCTCATTTTAAGTGTTTCAATGAGTTTCATGCTGGATTCACAGAAGCTAATCTGGAGTTTCAGAAAATGATTATTGGTGATTTAAATAAGCACTTTTAGAGAGATTTTCGGATCTCGACAAAATCGAAAGTGACATTCTCCTTTTTCAGAATCCTTTTGATTGTGTCATTGATGACGTGTCAGTGGAACTTCAGCTGGAGATCATCGATTTGCAAGGAAATTACTTGTTGAAACCAAAACACAGAGAGGGGCAACTTATTGAATTTTACAGCTGCATACCTGAAGATGATTTTCAAAAGCTGAAGCAGTTCGCATCTGGTACGACATCAGTGTTCAGAACAACTTATGTCTGTGAACAAGCATTTTCAAAAATGAAGTATGTGAAGTCAGTACATCGATCAAGGTTGACTGATGAACATTTGAAAGCAATTCTAATGATTGGATGCAGCAATTCAAAACCGAACATTGAAGATATTTTGAAAGCCAAACGCCAATTTCATAAATCTCACTAACTTTTTTGTGGCTTAGTGAAATTCAGATATGTACCCACTATGTGCAATGTGACAACTGTTTTTGCTAATGTCACCTTCTTTGATAACCTTTTGGTAAATAAAAATGTTGGTTGTATTTCTGTTTGTTTTTTATTATATGTGTGTATTGCATGCTACTCCCACATGGCTAATGTGGCATCCTAAACTTAGTGTTAAGTCTTTTACAGAAAGCTTTCTTTCTAGTTTATGAGTATTGAACATAATGATCGTGTGGCCCGCGCTTCTCATTCCCCAAGTAATCTGGCCCCCTGTGAAAAACGTTTGGTGACACCTGTGCTGAGACAAAGAAAACAGGTTATATCATGGTCAGCATTCTGGGTTTATTGACATGATTTTCACACTTCGAATTGCCCTTCATAACGTAGTTGACACAGAGGATATAATTCCTGCATTTGTGCTACAATATATATGGTATTATTTTGGTTTTTTTTCTTTGATGCACAGTGTGATAAATTAAGTGAAAATGTTCTACATGGTGTTAAATAATTCATAGTCAGGCTTTGTATGGAAGTGGGACATAAACAAGAAGTACTGTATTGTTATGTTTGATAGATACTGACCGTGTATAAATAAACGACTATGTATGTCTAGAATGTCTTGTAAGAAGTTTGCCACATATCAAGTTTATAAAGACAGTATGTTGCGTAAATTAAAATATGTATTTCACATGACATGAACATGATTTAGTCACAGGTATACTTTCAGTGTCGGGTTAAAATAATTTGACATTTTTTTCTCTATTAAATTATTTTTAGAATAAATTTAGTAGTATTTATGCTAATCAGTTGCCAATTAATATTTCTGTCAATGTGTATTTTTACAGCATGAACAGCAGGTTAATAAATAAGGAAAAATTAAGAAAAAGTTGTAATTTCAAAAGCTGTCACATCAGTTTTTGATAACTTTGGAGGCAGTAAAATTATTTGTAATCTAATACAAAAGTATAAAAGAATAGTTGAATAGGTTTGATTCGTATAGCTTATGGAATATTAAGACATTTAATGGAGGTCTCTTTCTTTATAGTCTTTAACATTCGCATTTCAGTGGTGATATATTCTTAGCCTTCACTCAGAATACACTTATGCAGTAATTTTGCGCTAACAAACGTTTTCATGAGCACTCAGCGACAGATTACATTTCTAAAACTGCTGCTACCTCGTTAAAGTCCTCAATAAGTAATATAATGAAGAACATAAACAGTAATCGCTGGAGCTTAGGTGTTTTTGGAAAGCGTTTGAATCAATATATATTCAATAAGATATAGAAGTATAAACACTGTAGATGATCTATTTTATTTTTGAAACTTTTCTTCCTCAATATGACATTTCAAAAACATTTCGTCACTCACTTACACAAAGTAAGAGATTCATTTTGCTTAAAACTTTTCTTACAAAAGCCTCGATAAAATGGTTTAATATAGAATAACTTATAAGTAGCAATGCATGTATTCTTAAATGAATCGACGTACGATGTAAATATATATATACAGTTTTTGTGAAATTGCTTTTTTTTTCTTTAAACAGCATATGAACCTGAACAAATAAAGTTTATGGTTACAAGTTACTTCAGGTAAATAATTCAGTCTATATAAAATGCGCACCTAACTGGGTTTTCCTTAAATAAGATTATGAACTTCTCTTATAAGTACGAATACTTCAGAAATGCAAAGCTTATTTCCTTGTTAAATATATTTCTTAATACGTGCTTATTATATTATGATTCAGCTATTCTGTACAAATAAAGTGTGTAAAACGTTAGATAGAGGTTATCCGAAATCTAGGAATTTATTTTACTTGTTGCTGTTTTTGCTCAGGTGTTAAAAATAAACTTGTTCTTTCTTATTACTTCCACCACCGAAAGCGAACAGAGGTTATGCTTTCACCCGTCTCCCGCTGGTACAGAGGTAATTCTATGGATTTACAACGCTAAAATCAGGAGTGCGATTCTCTTCGGTGGACTCAGCAGATAGCCCGAAGTGGCTTCACTATAAGAAAACACGCACATGTTTTCATCCTTGTGCGTGTACGTGTATGCGTTTATCAGCAAGATGTCTCAAAAACGGCTAAATGGATTTAGACGAAATTTGGTAGAAATTTGGACTAGGACATAAATTAAAAATGAGTCGTTTTGGGAGGGTAAAGGTCAAAGTCACAGCAAGATCATAAAAATAAAAGTCTATCTGTGCTGTTTAAATCAGTCAGAAATAATTAGGTATATGGACATATGAACTTGTTATAAATGTTTCATATCCTGTGATAACGACGGAAATACGAACACGTTTTCTTATTTTGTTGAGACCTGAATGTGATCAAAGCAGCGTGGCTTAGTGCCTCTTTAATTAGAAATGGATTTATTTTGAATTTTTTTAATAGAACCAGAAGTACATTTTTGATACACGAATATAACTATTACATTTACAGTACTTTTATTGAATTAGGAAGGTAGAATTATTTCTTATTTTTCATGCTTGCTATTGTTGTTGTTTTGACTTAAGCACAAAGCTACGTGTGTGTGTGTGTTTTCTTATAGCAAAGCCACGTCGGGCTATCTGCTAAGCCCACCGAGGGGAATCGAACCCCTGATTTTGCGTTGTAAGTCCGGAGACATACCGCTGTACTAGCGGTGGGCCACAAAGCTACACAATGGGCTATCTGTGCTCTGCCCACCACGGGTATCGAAATCGGTTTTAGCGTTGTAAGTCTGCAGACATACCGCTAAGCCACTGGGGGGGGGCTCATCGTTTGCAAAATGTATTTCCCTCCTTACGTTATCCTTTGACGTGTAATTGTACATATATCACTAGTAGTTTATTTTGACAAGCTGGAAGAAGACATGCTTGATTTGCTCCTTGCTAGTACAGCGGTAAGCCTACGGATTTAAAACGCTAAAATCAGGGGTTTACTTCCCCCTCGGTGGGGTCAGCAGATAGCCCGATGTGGCTTTGCTATAAGGAAACACACACACAAATGCTCGATTTCCTAATGTCTTGAAATAAAACTTGAAAAATAACTCATCCTCAGTGTATTGTTCTTTTAACCTAGCTATTGCGTATTACGATTTAAACTTGCTTAAAACCGAGTTAAATTGCGTTTTAAATTCAGAAATTAATTAAATATCGAGAAGTATAAAGTATATGATATTTGCCAACGAGATTCACGTACACAGTTTTATTCCTTAACAGAAATACATGTTAGTTTATAAACAATAATACAATTTATAACAGCGGTTATTATAAATAATGTTTTATATACAGCTAAATATTAAGATATCTAGTTTCATGTTATCCTAGATTACAAAGTTCACTAATTTAAAACCGATAATCATAATATTGATCAATTTAAACCTTGTTTTATTTTGCAAATAACAGTTGAATAAATGCTGCTGTATGATGCGAAATTCTGTTTTATTTTACATGCTAAAACACAACACGTAATATACATGTTTAGCATTATACAGTAGCTATTAAACAACAATGTCGCAGACAATAATATTTTTTTATTCGACTTACCTGCAATATACAAGAAGTATTAGAAATAAGCAAACTTTTTAAATTCATATCTCAACCTAAAACAAAAAAGAAAGATAATGTTTTACAAACCTGGAACTGGTATTAGTTGAGCAGAATCTTAGTGACAAAATCTTTGAAAGGTTTCTATACATCACCAGCAGCCTGTTGTCAACATCCTGTATTCTCTGCTCTGCGCATATTTCTTCTTTCTCAGAAAAAAACTATAAATTATTTTGTGTGAAACTGTATTCCGTGGCTCTATATCTTTAACAATTTTACTAAATGAATACATTCTGAAAAAGAGCAGTGGGTAATTCTTTCAATTTTCAATTGGATTAGCGCATAATTATTTTGTGTATTTATCACTCCCTTACAAAACATTGGCAGCTTTAAATTCTAATATTATATCTAAATTTAAACAGCTCATCTAACTCTACGTATCTCATGTAATTACAATAAACTAATACGTGTATAATTTACTCAAATGTACTGTTTTCAAGGCCGAAAAATACCCAGTTAAATAAATATAAATCGATAGGTTAATACACGTTAGAAAAATTGCTCACATATTAAGTATATTTTTATCATAATACTAAATATGATGAAAAAATTACGTTTTTAGAAAATAAATAACACAACCTAGAATGAAAATAATAAAACATTAGAATTTAATATAAAGATACCTACTCGATTTTTCAAATATGATAATCAATCAGGTTTCGATTTTTCTACACTAAGGTCAGAGATTCACCCACGTGAGAATCGTTATTGACAGGAAATGTGTAAACGATATGAAATATCTAATGAAGCGTCGATAGAATTACCTTGTTACAAAACGGTAGGAACTGTGAGTGGAACAAAAATAAAGAAAATAATAAAGGATCACTAGATTTGTTTGTTTTTATATATTTATTTGAAGAGGATGACGTTTCTAGCTCGTGCTTTTCGTCATCTGTGAGCTGTACGACCTGACGAACCGCAAACTCAAAATGTCACCCTTTTCAAAATAAAAATATATAAAAACTTGGTTACTGTTTAAACTATTCTTTAATTTAAATATATTGCAGTTAAATATAACTTTGTCTTTATAAGTCTAACGAAACAGATAAATAGAAGTGTACTTGCAACACGATTAATACTTTACAACGATAATTTTGAACTGCTGCTTACAATACAACGGCCCCCCAGTGGCTCAGCGGTATGTCTGCGGACTTACAACGCTAAAAACCGGGTTTTGATACCCGTGGTTGGCAGAGCACAGATAGCCCATTGTGTAGCTTTGTGCTTAATTCAAAACAACAACAACTACTACAATACTTCGTCAGCTAGACTAATGCAAAGAAAACAAAATTATAGCTAATGGGAATAGATGTACATGTTCTGCGTTATAAGTTTTGACAACCTTTGAATCATAAAGTATGTATTTTATTCCTAATGGATCAATAATGTTTTTCCACGCAATATGCATTAGATTGTCCTACAGAAGTCGATTGGATGACAGAGATGAAATAGGAAAGTATTTTTTTTCTGTTTTGCTGTGAAATACAAGTTTCGTATCTGCTTCTCATTTAATTTTAAGTTGTACAAATTTGATCATTTTGGGACTGTTTCATTTCAATCGCCAGGCATGACCTGGTGTTTAAGTCCTTTAACATGTAATCTGAGGGTAGAAGCTTCAAATCCCTGTTACACGAAACATGCTCGCCACCCTTTCAGCCGCTGGAGCATTATAATGTACGATCAATTCCACTATTCGTCGGTAAAAAGTAGCCCAAGATTTGGCGGCGGGTGATGATGATTATCTGCCTTCCCTCTAGTCTTACGGTCTAGTGACGGCTAGCGCAGGTTGCTTTCGTGTAACTTTGCGCGAAATTAAAAAAGAAAAGTTTGACTTAACCAGGGTAGTTTAAATCGTTTATATCAATAAAAAAAATTAATTGGACTTTTGTCTTAATTTTAGACTATTGTTTTACTTATATTTGATAATAATTCAGTAACTATTTCTATTACTTTTGGAGGCTTTATAACATTAACTCTTGGTGTTGATACCCTAAAGGAGAACAGCGTTTCACTTATTGTTATTTGACAAACATTGGGTAGAAAACCTAACCACGTTTATATTTTGTCATTGTATGGTTTCCTTTTCTGTATATTCGATATCAACAGTTTGTTTTTTCTTTACCCACTAATAAATCTTCTGAACCTTCTGTATTTGATTTGAACTCTCGGTAAAATGTATGCTGTACTCATGTTACACTGAAAGTCACCTTATTCACTAACTAAATAATATATATCTAAGAACGTTCTAAATACTAATTTTTTTTTAATATACGAAAATTTCAGCTTTGACTTTTATCATGTTAATATTGATAATAAATTGTTTTTTTTTTTTCAAATCAAGATGATCTAAAAATTTACGAAGAATCTATGTGAATCATGAACAATGTCTGAACATGCCACTTTTGAGAAGAAACAAAATAATAGCATTAACCCAATTTCTAATCGTACGTCGTTTATCTGCAAATTTTATACAGTGGCTAATTTTAAAGATGTTTACTTTCTTTTGTAAAACAAAACTGATATTTTCTTTCTTTGAGACTGCGTACTTCTAGTACAGAAATATTTACGTATCTGTAAGTTTTAAATTGTTTAAAGTATACAGAAGGATTGAAAACAGAAGAAAGAGACATACCGAAGTGCTGGATTTCAATAATTTTTTTTTTTTTTTTACAAACTCGACGTTTTGGATTACACTTTTTTTTTTTCTATAATACGACCAGTCGTTCATTTGTGAACATTTGTATATCTAGACACATTCTAATTTTAATATAATTATAATGAACAACTCATTTCTATCGAGATGTTTCATACTGAAGTGAAAAATGTTCATGTTTCAGAGTTCATGTTTTAGAAATTAGTTTCTCATATATTTTCTTTCATGAAAAAGTCCATAGTTTTCAAAAGTTTTTCTCGGAGTTAAAAGTATGTCGGTATAACCCAACTCCCAAACTCTAATCCAGCGTGAGTTAACACGAAAGAAAATTTGCGTTAAACATTTAGTCACTTCTATGTGATCTTTGGTGGAAAAAAGAATCTATCCCTTTATTTGATCATATGGCTTACTGAAACATAAGTCTAATAATTTTGTTTATCAAAGCATGGTTAACAGTAAATTGTAAAAAAAGCAGGATAAGCTATATCACTTAGTTGTTAATGATGTCTTTCTCTCCATATGTATGCACGAACATGTTAGTTTTCTTCATTACCTGGAGGTCCAACCACTATTAGGCCCGCATTACTCGACTCGCAATCCAAGGGTTCGAATTCGTTTCACACCAAACATGCTCGTCCTTTCAGCCGTGGGGGCATTTTAATGTTTCTGTCAATCCCACTATTCGTTGGTAAAAGAGTAGCCCAAGAGTTAGCGGTGGGTGGTGGTGACTAGCTGCCTTCCTTCTAATCTTACACTGCAACCACTGTTCTGTAATGTAGTTCTTCAACATTCAGTAGCTCTGATAATAAATCAAATGTTCATGATCAACTAATTGTTTTCTTTGTGTGTAGTTCTTAAACGAATTAATAGTTCGTTAAATTTCATGGTATCTTCTATTTCTGCTTAATATGTTGCAAAGTGAAAATTATCTGCTTACACCGCAAGCTAAATCCCACTCATAATTAACACACGAGCGTAGTAATCACCAAAACTGGTTGTTATTTCAACAGGTATGACTTTAATAGAGATTTTCATGCATTAAATCTTAGTTCAGATTTCAAATAACCGTAGTTTTATAACTTTTAAGGAGTAAGTTATACTTAGGAGGGCAACAATTAAACACAAATTAATTACTATTACTTTAGTGGAATGCTAACTTTCAAGGATTTGTTTGAAAGCTGTTAAGGAAATACTTTGATTTCAGAGAATAATCGATTCCAGAATGACATTTAATTATAATTGAGCTTATTACTTCTCTGTATAATTACTCTAACCGTAAATAGAATTTATTTGTTTATTTAAAGTTAAGCAAAAACTACACAATGAGTTATCTGTGCTCTGCCAACTACAGGTATCGAAACTTGGACTCTCGCGTTTTACGTCCACAGACTGCCATTGAGGAAATCATTGCTCTTGTAACACCAGAGACAATATGTTTGATATTCTCCCATATTGCTAATTATATTTAAAATAAATATGAAGCTTTATAAGAAGTGAGAAAATAAAGTTTACAATGATGACTTTATACAAAATAGACTTCAGTATAGCTGTATAAGTTGTATTTTGTTATGAAATATGTTTAATATTCAAGTAAATTTAACAAACAAAAACTTAGATAACTTTTAATTCATATATAAAAACGACTAATCAGTGAAAATATTATAAAAGAATTACATTTGTATTACAAGAGAATGTTAAAAGTCACTAAGTTTATAGAAGTTACCGGAAAACCAGATGTGTACCAAAATAGGGGTTTGATGTAAGAGAATAGGAATAAGAAATTTAATTAATGAAATAACAATATTCTTCCATCACTTAACAAGCCAAATTAATGATAAAAGTCACATTTCTGTCATGTTTTGCTGCAGACATAACTCAGATGCTATTGATTAGTCTTATAACTTTCAGATCGAATATTTATCTAGTTAGAACAAAATGATTCTTTGGTACTTTTTAAATAAAACTAATGCTATATTGGTCCAGAGAAATTTATTATATGTGTATTGTGTTTATATATAACATCTTGACTTTCTACAGTTTCTATGGATCTTCAAATGCGAATCATACGTTAATCTGCAGATGGAAAATTTCTTGTGTATGTACGAAAGTTGAGTATATTTGTACATCATATAATTCAGTAGATGTCTGCTTCTTTCAAGATTTTTAACAAATACAGTTTCTTACTTTTATCTTAATACCGATATTTTACTTGTTTTGTGAATAAATTATTAAAAAAAAACATAAGAATAAACTTTATTAACAACGTCACAACTAAATCTAGATTTCTGGTTTGCCTGTACCTGTTCTAAAAATAACAGTAGTGTATTGAAGAGATTTTTTGCCCAAAATCAGCTTTCGTGACCTTAAAAACACCTATTTTGATACATTTGGGCTTTTTTTGTGACGTTATAAGAACATGAGAGAGTGACTTCTAATCATGGACGTCAGCCATCTTGGATTTTGGTGTTCTACGTGTATATCAGAGGGTTTCTATGCTAATGGTAATAATTAGGACCCATAAGAGCTTCACACAGAATTTGGCAATTTTATCTAACGATGTGATAGCAGTATGTTTGCGGATTTGCAATGCTAAAATCAGGGGGCTCGATTCCTCTCGGTGAACACAGCAGAGAGCACGATGTTGCTTTGCTATATGAAAGACAAACAAACAAACATTCGATGGGTAATAGTAATGTCGATAAGACCAATGAGTATCGGAATATTACAGATATTCATTGTACCCGGAAGTCGCACGTGCATGTGTGTTCTAAATAAAATATTTTATAATATACTCTCCTCTTTCATTTTCTTAGTTGTTTTATGAGTATATTTAAGCTAACTGCAAATTTAATAGTTGTTTGGTAGTTGTTAAGCACAAAACCACACAATGTACCCTACCTACCACGAGTATCGAAACCCGACTTTTAACATCGCAAATTTGTAGACTTTCAGCTGAGCCACTGGTGGGGGGCGGAGGGTAGTTGAGTTCGTGTATGATCCGAATACAGGCATTATTTATTCTAGAATTACGGATGAAGGCATTATTGTAGCAGAATCACGGATTGACTTCACGTGAACTTTGTCGGATTTTTAAAACATTTATAGTATGTTTATACACAAAATTAATTGCACTTATAACTTTGATAGTTACCAGCCCATATCAGCGTGTGAGTCTCATAAAACTATAAATAAAATTACCATTAATATTGCAATTAATCCCACTAGTAACTGCCTTCTGTTATTTATATATAATAAGAGTTTTTTTACTACCTTTTTTTGCCTGGCATGACTAAGTGGTTAAGGCACTCGACTTGTAATCTGAGGGTCGTGGGTTCGAATTCCCTCCATATCAAACATGCTTGCTCTTTCAGCCGTGGGAGCGTTATAATGTGACTGTCAATCCCACTATTCGTTGGTAAAAGAGTAGTTCACGAGTTGGCTGTGGGTGCTTATGACTAGGTGTTTTCCCTCTTGTCTTTCACTACTAAATTATAGACATTTAACGCAGATAGCCCTCGTGTGTCTTTGCGCGAAATTCAAACCAAACCAAGTTATTTTGGCCAGCTTTTTACATTAACTGTTGAAACAGGTAAGAATATAAAATTAATCAATACAATTAGTCCCCATGTTGTGAAAGTGGTAGGTAATTTGACAAATAATGCAGTAACTATATAAACAAATTTACTGAATCTAGTTTTATGTAATATAGAAGAAATATAAATAAATACATTTTTTTTACAATTAAACTTTATAAAACTTTTATTTAAATCAAAAAAATAACCAACGTTCTAATGCAATGTTACATAAACTATGCAAACCAAACGTTAATATTTTAACTGTCAGCAGATGGCAATAGTGTAGTATTTCTTATGAATGTATTTTATTGGAATTATTTTCATTTCATTCTTACTTTTGTATATGAATATTTTTAGTCTTGAATTAGTTTTGAGTTGTTCTGAAAGCTATTGTTAAACCTAATATCATTTTTTATCATACAAAAATCGTGTACCTATTCCCCTTTGTAAGGCATTCTCTATTAGTATCACCTTGAAGCACTAATACTGGAAGACATAGGTAAGACATTCAAAACTGGAAGAAAGTTCCTAACTGTGCTATTTAACAACATAATCCAGGCATTTTAAAATCCTCTCAACAGTGAAGTATGAAGTTTAACTTCCGATAAGACCGACGTTATAAGAATCTTCTTCAGTATCTAAATAACACACATTCTTTATTTGACTTAAGTATTTCTATTATGTTAGATTTCAATCGAAATTACATACTGTTCATTTTCTACTGTTTCTGTTTCTGTTCAAATTGTTTAATGTCATCTGCTGTAGAATATATTACCTTTCTGATATAATTACTACTGTGTATTTCTATAACCTTAGCGTTTCCGAAGATTCCGAAACATTTATCAATGTTGCATATAATTGCGTTCGTGTTATCATTTATAAAAACATTACATTAAAATCGAACACAAATGAAGTACGAACACACTACGCAAAATCCTCAGAAAAGTTATAGTTTTGGCGGTAAACAAGTTTTAATCGCGTGGTTTTCCTGTTTTGTAATATATCTGTATTACAGTTTTTATTTCTAATGATCGAAATATCACCTTAAAATGGTATTATTCGAACATACTAATCAAGAAATGATAATGCATTATTCGTATTATTATTCAAAATACATTTTTTATGTGAAGTTTATTACAATGATTCTCAATTTTCTTTTAAAATAGGTACGAATATTACAATGAAGTTCTCAGCTTCTATTATCTACCAATCTAGAGCATGCAGCACATAAAGTGACATGTAGAGAATGCTGCACTAGAAAAATATTAGCTGACATCCCCAAAATTACGTGACGTTTACTACCGCCAACTTGGAACAAACTATACAAAAACGTTCTTGCTAAAACATTATATTGTATTTATCAACGTCTAAAAGATGTATGCCTAATATGGTTGTTTCTGTAGTGCTAATTACAAGGGCGCTATCCTTTTGATTATGGCATTAGATAAGCAAGTATAGTGTGTTCAAATGTACGGCACTGCCTATTCATGATAATTCCTACTTTATTAGATGAAACAGTTAATGAGACTGCTTGCTCTGAGTACCATTCAAAGACAAATAGCGGTAATTTATTGCTCCGTAAGCTTACATTATTTTTCAGTACCGATATTCCCTGGCCAGATTACATATTTTGGTTTTATATAAATCTAAAGAATGTCATATATCTTTACATTTGAATTAAATATGTCATTATGATAGTTTGATTATTTAAACAATGTTTATTCTCTGGTACTTAGTAATAAGATCTCCTGACGTTTCGATTTTAGTATTTTTTAAATATATTTATTAAATTTATTAAAACAAAAACTTTCAATTATTTTATTATTTTTACTAATGTTACCTTACTTTATTTCTCGTGTTTCCGTTTTATTTATTTGTTGATAAACAAAAACTACACAGTCGGTTGTGTTTTATCTACGTTTGGTTTAATGTTTTCATGGTTGCAGCTGAACTTATGTTTCAGTACATGATCGATCTATTAACAGGGACTATTTTTACACTGCTCAGGTGGTTAGGGCGTTTGAGTCTTAATCTGAAGGTCGCGGTTTCAAATCCTCGTTACACCAACCATGCTCTCCCTTTTAACGGTGGGAGCGTTATATGTTACGGTCAATCCTACTATTCGTTGCTAAAATAAGTAGACCAAGAGCTGGCAGTGGGTAATGGTGACTAGCTACCTTCTCTTTAGTTTTACGTTGATAAATTAGCGACTGATAACGCAAATAACCCTCGTGTAGCTTTGCTCGAAATTAAGGAAAACAAACAAACAAATTTGTGTAATTATTGGTCTAATTAAAAAATACCTTATCAAAATGCGTCACTAGCACAGAAGAAACCGTATATAATACTCTGTATGTTGAGCTTTGTGTTTTATAGCGCTAATCCTTTATTTCTTATAACGAACTTTTTCAATTCTTTCTAATTTCTTGTTATATTGGCTTATTTATTTCTCTTTTTGGTCGTCTTGCAAAGTCCTTCCTAAATTAATTTGTTCCAGGAAATTTCCCCTTGCCTACAATAAAGAAAAAACAAACTAACATTAAGGAAGCTTTACAGGAATTCGTCTGAACTCATTAACGGCTCTTTCACACCATTAACTACTTGCTTTATTTTCAGGGTTGTTTTGTAGTACTTGATTTTTCTAGATTTTTAAACCCCAATTTCGTTACCTAAGAATGCGTTAAAAAACAAATGGGATTCATGTATATCGGTACTATTATATCGGATATCTCAAGATATCATGAGCCCAAGATCAGTGCTCAAAAATATAATTCTACATATTGTGTATATTGTATATTTCTTTTTTTCTCAATCTTTATGTTGTTTCCGAAGGAGTAAAGTACACCCTTTTATATTGTCTTACGATAAATAAAGGCGAAAGTGGAAAATAACTAGTGAAATAAAACTATATAACAACAGTTAAAGTTCATGACCCTAAGTTAATTAGTCTGTATATAGACCGAAAGAATACCAAGTGTTGGACAGCATACAGGAAAATCAAGTTGATTATTTTCTGTCTTAGATTAAGTTAGTATTTGACGTATTTTAATGGGATTCTGTAAAAAAAAAATGTTTTACAGAGCAACTTAACAAGACATCACAAACGTTTATATAGGGTGATTGTTATAAATTAAATATACCCTATTGCAGTGTTATGTCGCTTCAGCTAAAATATGTGCAGTAAAAAAGTCATGATTTTACACTTTTGTGAAGTGTCAGTACGGAAGCTACATCTAAAAGGTTTTAATTTACATATTTCATTATAATAAGTGATTTTACACCAATGATAGAATTATATAATATTATACATTTATATATTTCATGCAAGTTTAATTGTAAAAGTGTGCGTTTTGGAGAGTTTATAAAATGTTATAGCAATAGCGTCATTAACTTAATGAAAGTGGTTTTGTTCATAGTTGTTTTTATTTTCACGTAACACTTACCTGACTTTCCATTCTATTTATAAAGTCACCTCTCTTCACACATGGCAGGAGTATGAACTATTATTTAGTCTAAATTTACTCCTTTAAGACATGAATTCTTATCTTGTTAACGAAAAAGGGTGTGTTTCCAGAATCACACCCTTGATTCTTAGAGTGTAAGATAATGTTATAACGAAGGCTGACAAATGATACATGGGAATCAACTGATCATTTACCACAGGAAGCGTAAAGTACGGTAATGCTGCGTACTCAGTATGAACACCTACCACATACATGTAACCATGAACATTATCGCTGTCAGCCTCATTTCATTCATTAGTGTTGAAAATGTTCTTTATCTGTGTCTTTCTTGATTCCCTCTGGTCTGTCCAACGATATCAGCGGTATAGTTATGCAATTATTCTCAAGGCATTTCTGGTCATTATGCAGTGGTGACGCTCACCGTTTTAAGATGTGGTAAGTTCGACAATTGATTAAAAATGTGTTACTATGGATGTGCGATGGCACCATCATGGTTTATTTGCTAGAGTGCTTGATTTATAAGAATTTTTAAAACATTACTGTTGTCTTTTGTACGTTACTTTACAAATAGTTAAGCTACTTATTGTTAGTATACTAAATATTTCTACTATATTCTACTTCAGACGATTTTCCTTGAAAAATCTTTAAATTTGGTTTTAATTGTATATTGTAGTAAAGAAAATATATCTTTACCAGTCAAAAAAATTATATTTATTATTCTACAGCAATTTTGTACAAAACTTTGATTATTATTATTATTTAGAATATTATGATTAATCAGATAAATAAAGCGTAAACTCTAAAACTTACTATTAACTAAAATTATTTTTAAAGTTACATTTAAGATCGTTTGTAGTTAAATACAAAGCTACACAATGGGGCTCTCTGTGCTCTGCCCACAACAAGTATCAAAACTCGG
Organism: Tachypleus tridentatus; assembly: GCF_004210375.1. Taxonomy (NCBI): domain Eukaryota; kingdom Metazoa; phylum Arthropoda; class Merostomata; order Xiphosura; family Limulidae; genus Tachypleus; species Tachypleus tridentatus. The sequence continues at coordinate 59,505,524 of NC_134835.1, forward strand.
CTTCTAGCGTTATAAGTCAGCAGATATGTCTCTGTGCCACTAGGGGATGTTTAATAGTGATGTAATGAAACTATATTTTCTAGACTTAAAAAGGTCATCAAACCACGTTGGACTGCAGTTGCTGTCCTTATATCTTATTCTTCCTTTGTTAAATTACCTTAAAAATAAGGGAAACTAGGTTCTATAGGTAGTATTCTAATTTCACATCTCTAGATTGTGGTAAGTAATAAGGCCATAAGATTTTGACCCCACAAAAAATTAGCCAAACTTGACCGATAACTCCATCCAAAACAACAGTTTGTTTAACACATCGTTTTTGTTTTTAACTGTTAAGCATTTATGTTGGAATACGAACATACTTAATTTTTTCAAATAAACTTATAAAAGGCTGTTTGATTACCGTAAATGATTCTTAACCACGTGACAAGGATAAGTGAAAGGTTATGTTATTCATAGAAAACTTGCGATATTAGAAAAATATATTAGAGATCTCTAAATACAAGAAACTTAAAAAACACTAATGAAATTACAGCGCTTTCGAAAAGTGGTTCACTATTTTACCTTTATTCTTAAACGTAAAAGACAGGTCGCTAGAGTTTTATCGGGTTTTTAAATTTAATTCACCAAACTTTCTAATCTTCCAGACATTTATGTTGTCATGGTTACTAAACATTAAAGCGTTATGAACAAAACATTTTTGACTTACACTTATCTTTGATATATTAATAATTAACAACAAAATCAATTGAAGGAAACATTTCAAATTTAAAAACAGAAGAACCACAACATTAAACTCACTTACAATGAAAACTAAAACTAATAAGGAGTTAACGAATATCACAATTTATTTTAAATATTTTATACAAAATACAGAAAGTAGTGCAAGAACTGTTTGTATTTTGAACTTTGCGCAAAGCTACACAACGGCTATCTGCATTAGCCGTCCCTAATGTAGCAGCGAAAAAACAGAGGAAAGACAACTAGTCATCAACATCCATTGCCAACTCTTGAGCTATTTTTATAAAATCCCCACGGTTGACGGGGTGTGACAGGAATTCGAACCTGCGACCCTCAGATTACGAGCCGATCGCTCTAACCACCTAGCCAGTGTAAGAATAGTTACTCAAATATAAGTTCAGGTGTAACTATGAGAGTTTAGTACAGGGCAAAACACAACCGACTGTGTAGTTTTTGTTGTTGTTGTTGTTTATCAGCAAATAAAAAAAACGTGAAACATGAAAAATTAAAGTAAGGTAACAGTGACCAGAAGAACCAAATAATTGATAGTTCTTTGTTTTATTAAATGTGATTAGCATCTTAAACATTACTAAAGTCAAAACGAAAAGAAATTTTATTAGTACCGGAGAATAAAAACCTTTGAATAATTAACGTGATATTTTTAATTCGAATGTAAAGATATATGGAATTCTCCACATATATTTTCCATACATTTCAATAGCTCATATACATGGAGCTTATTTTATGTTTGATTTTCATTCCTGTATAATTAATTTCGTCGACTGTTGAGGTTCTGGACCAACATTAATCCTTTATATTTAGTAACGCAGTTAAGACAGATACGACACTGTGGCTAACAAAATTTGATGTAGTACGTTAAGTATAATGATATATGTTATTTTTGCTACCAGTTTATTCAATATAAAGTTTATTAAACAACATCAAACTACTTCTTATTTTTCAATTAATAAAGTCATTATTTGACTAAATGCAAAGAAAGGATGAACATGAATAAATACATGTTGATAAAAGGTTGATAAAAGAACGTTTTAAAATAGTAACCACGTTTTAACCACCAATAGTGGATATGTTGTTTTTTATTACTTCACTTTCTAAGTTCAGTAGTTGTCCGAACTGAAAATGAAAGATTTACTTCTTAAAGGCGTTTACTAAATATTTTCTTTAATACCTTAAACTGTGACTTTACGTCTTTATGACATTCCATCGGTATAACCAATATAACATTTCTGAAGTTTTCCAGGAAAAAGAATCAATATAAAACTATGGATGTTATCGATATAAAGTAAATATAAACTGAAGTTAAGAAGACTATAGAAAAATCTCATAAAAGTATGCCTACAATGAAACATGTACGATTTCATAATAAAATTAAGTTACAAAAACCAATAAATCCAAATTTTATTTGGACAAGTTACGGAATCAAAAATAATTATAGACGATAGTATTCAGAATTAAACTGACTTGTTTTTGTCAGCCAAAACTGATTTTATTATGTCGAACATCCTTTAAATACGAAAGAAGATACGCTTCCGTTGAGTTTTGGTTGTAAACCATCAACATGTGTAAAAAATACCTTTAATATCCTCAGTAGAAATGCTTATTTTAATCAGTTTTACTTCAGTATACTTTAAATCCGATAGTATGAGTAAAGTATTTGATTATAAGCTACAGGTTAGAAATCTTATGTTGTTATTCATTCGTTTCGATTTTGATCGATTATATAACGTTTCTTGGAGCAGACAAAGAACTGACGTATTTACACAGGTTATGCGTTTTGGCTCTTCGTCCTGTTTTACGCAGTTTTTCCCTATCACACTATTTGCGATTTTTCTTATTTACTTTTCGTACTTTGTTTTAACTGATTCAAGCTCTAAAATAATATAAAAAATTATCTGTTACCAACTTACCACATTTTCTCATTTAATTTTATATTATTTATTTATTTTGTATTTTCATTCTATAGTTTTTATTACAAGTTTAAAGTTTTTATCTGTTTATCACCTTTGCTTGTAATTTCCCCGAAAGTAAACCAAAGGACACCAGGAGAGGTCACCTGTTTTAACCTCTTGCATCACTATATATTAACGTGTTTTCTTTCTGTAACTCACACAACAGACTAAAAAATGACGTCACGTAAGGGAGGCTCAATGTTGCAATTTATACTGTTTTTGTCGGTAAAATGTGCGCATGTCATGAATGACGAGAAATATTATGCACTCTTTAGGCTACAACACAGCTTAATATATGAACTTCAAAAGTAAAAAATAAAAATATTTGTTACTCATATTTTTTGTTTTAATTACTATTATAATAGAACACTTTCGAGTCCCCTGGGGAAGTACATGAAGTACATCTTGTCATCTGTGATTAATGTTTTCTTACACATACTTCCATGTAAATACAGTTGAATTTTTTAAGCAAATTGGTGTTGATGGTTACTATTTCTTATGGAATTTGATTTGGATTAACAGAGCCTGCACTTAACAGAGAAAACATTTTTTTTTTTAAAACGCTTTTGCATTTGTCGTATTTTAAAAGTTTTAGTAGCTTTAGTTTATATAAAAAGCCAGATCATGCTTCAAAACAGATCATGCGTATAGTAAGTTCATATGCGCTCAACTACAATCCAACTTTATGAATGAGGAACTTGAAACTTATTACCTACGTAATAGAAGCACTACATGTTGAGTTCTTAAAATCATTCTTGTATAACTTCTGATATTAATATTTTAGGATACAAATGGTATCTTTTAATATATCAAAGTATAGTTTATATAAGATTCGAAATATCAAAATTTCTTGTGTTTGTTTCGGGCTATTCGTTCTGTTTACCGCGGGGTATTGAGCCACTGGGAGATAGATATCTAGAACTCCAGCGCTAAGATTTGTAAGTTTACGAATAAAATGTTCTTCAAAGCAAATATAATTTTAAATTGTGTGTGTTTTTCTCATAGCAAAGCCACATTAGACTATCTGTTGAGTCCACTCTGGGGGAATCGAACCCCTGATTTTAGCGTTGTAAATCTTTAAACTTATCCATGTACCAGTGGGGGCCATTTTAAATTAGCAAACTATGTTTACTTAATAAAATGCTATGCAAAGCACACAAAATAACAATATATAAATAAGTGTAACCTTGTTTTACTAAGAACATAGGACTATAAATGAATTCTACGTGACACTAAGTAGTTTGTCGTCAATATCATAAAATATGTTATGGACAGCAATAACTGCTCTGTGATTTTCACTTTTTAAGATCTTAGGACTATAGATGAATACTACGTGACACTAAATAGTTTGTCGTTAGTGTTACAAGCTCTGTTATTAATGACAATTAATTGCTCTGTGTTATCCACTTAGTCTCACGTAAGAAAGTTCTTGTTACTGACATCCTACATTATGTAGGATTATTGTACTTAATTTGTACTCGTTCTATGTTAAGCTTGTTATTCCAGAAACATATTAGCAGTTTTGTAAAAGTTCGTATATATGTGCTAACGGAACCTTGAACAATGCAATACCACAATTTTTCTGAGCCAGTTATTTTAAATTGTCGCACTTACTAAGCTCTCGTAAGCCACGATAACCTATCAGTAAATTGACCTTATTAGAACTAGAGTTTAATTAAAACAGATGAATTACAGCAACAGCTGCAAGCAACTGTAGTGAAACGTTTTGGAATCGACAAAAAACCATCAACAGAGATATATATCTAATAAAATGGTAAATATCCTATAACCGAGCACTTTAGAAAGCTATACCTTTCTTTTTCATCAGCAAACTGGAAAATTTAAAAATGTATACACTGAAGACAATACAAATAATATATATAAGCACATTTTTATATTGAAATTAGAAGCGTAAGACGTACATCACTTGTTAAAACAAGAGTATAAGAGGAAAGAAATATTGAGTCCAACAATTCGTGTTTGAAATATATACAGAACAAAATAAGTTGGTGTTTATTTACGTAAGAGAAAAAGTACTAATTTATTTACAGTGAAGATAATAATGTAGCTAATCAACACCTTCGAATAAAACCCACTTATGAATTTGAAAACAAGGATAAATTATCTTTTTCTTCACGCCCAGGTTAACCTATTAAGTAACATGAAGAAATGCTTATTTGTAGTTAAGCACAAAGCAACGCAATGGGTGATTTGTGCTCTGCCCTCCACGGGAATCCAAACCCGGTTTCTAGCGTTTTAAATCTGTAGACATACCGTTGTACCAGTGTGGGCCCTCACCGGAAGGAAAGCCTACAGTGATCTGTTCATCTAGGCCAGGCATGGCCAAGCGTGTTAAGGCGTGCGACTCGTAATCTGAGGGTCGCGGGTTCGCATCCCGGTCGCGCCAAACATGCTCGCCCTTTCAGCCGTGAGGGCGTTATAATGTGACGGTCAATCCCACAATTCGTTGGTAAAAGAGTAGCCCAAGAGTTGGCAGTGGGTGGTGATGACTAGCTGCCTTCCCTCTAGTCTTACACTGCTAAATTAGGGACGGCTAGCACAGATAGCCCTCGAGTAGCTTTGTGCGAAATTCCCAAACAAACAAACAAACAAAAAACAAACTGTTCATCTATTTCATAAATAATTTTTTAACGTATCTATACCTTCTAACATCAGAGCTTGGATACTTTTTCCAGCTATTTTTCCATCCAACCTAATATCACTTTTTTGTGAAACGTATTAAGAAAAAATATTCTATTTTATGTTTTTTTTTTTAAATTGTAACAAATCACTTTTTCTGACAAATGAACTTGCTTCTGTAAGAAAACTGCACTGTTTCACTTTCTGACAAATGAGCCTGCGTCTGCTAGGAAACTCTACACTATCTTGCAAATTCTGATAATTCTTATCCTTCCAGTCTTGCTCGGCATGGCCAGGTGGGCTAAGGCGTTCGACTCGTAACCTGAGGATAGCGGGCTCAAATCCTCGTCGCACCAAAGATGCTCGCCTTTTCAGCCGTGGTAGCGTTATAATGTGACGGTCAATCCTACTATTTGTTGATAAAAGAGCAGACCAAGAGTTTGCGGTGAGTGGTGATGACTAGCTGCTTTCCCTCTAGTCTTACACTGCAAAATTAGAAACTGCTACCTCAGGTAGCCCTCGTGTAGCTTTGCGCGAAATTCAAAGACAAACAAACCAACCTTCCAATCTTAGGAAAAAATAACAGAGAAATTTAAATTCACAATTTTAAGTCTTTTTTCTTCAAATTAAGCTATATTTGATTTTTCCAACTTACAATATTTCCAAACAAAGAACATTTTATCCACTCCTTTACATTAACAGCAACTTATCAGTTTACTCCTGATTTTTGTAAGCCACATATTATTGCGGAATAAATATGCGGATATAATGTTTTCCCATTCAGCTGAGAATAGTAATCGCAATAACTAAAGGAATGTTAAGAAATGTATTACTGTGTTGAGCCTGAATTCAGTAATGGTGACTGAGTTGGCTCAGAAAGAGACTTGGCTCATGGTAAAGCACAGAGATCTTTATTGACGAACAAGGCAATTCAATGTTACCGTGTGCGCTTTGAGGATAAACATTTCCTATAGATTTCAAAAGGAGAGTTTTTAATTCGCTGTTTTTTACTTGAAACTTTAGTGATAGAGTTTTAGACTAAAGGGTGTGAAATTATATACATTAAAGAAATAAAGCCATCCCTCTTGGGATACAGGTGCTATCTATATCACTGATTGTCCTAAATGAAGGTAACGAGGACATTAGATTTTAAACATTTGTAAACTTGGACATTGCAATGCCACTAGAAACAGTAGAGCAAGATCAGAGTATGTCTCCAACAATATTATATGATCCCACAATTTTCTCAGTCAGTTAAACGTAATCATATGCACTTAGAACATGTAATAACAATATTATTAAGGGAAAGTGAAAGTTTGCAGTTACTCTAAAAGCAATTATTTTTTAAGTTTATCTTATTTTAAAGAAATTAAACAGCTCATATTCCTAACCTTAAATCCAATAAAATATATATAAATATCATGGATCAGTTCTTTTCCGAGAGAACCTTACCTCTTTCGCCTAAAACTACTTACACGACATGTTAAATGTTTGGTTTGTTTTAAATATTTTATAAAAAATACAGAAAGTAGCGCAAGAATAGTTTGCATTTTGCTCAAAGCTACACGAGGGCGATCTGAGCTAGCCATCCCTAATTTTGCAGTGTAAGACTAGAGGATAAGCAGCTAGTCATCACCACTCACCGCCAACTCTTGGGCTACTCTTTTATCAACAAATAGTAGGATTGACCGTCATTTTATAACGCCACCACGGCTGAAAAGGAGAGCATCTTTAGTGCGACGGGGATTCGAACTTGCGACCCTCAGGTTACGAGTCGAGATTTTTAACCACCTGGCCATGCCGGACCCATGTTAAGTGTACAAGAGAGGAAAGTAAACTCTTTAACAGAGAATCAAAGTTACAATAATTAAAACAAAGCTACAATATCACCCAAGAACTATGATTAAACGAACATACTCTTTAACGAGAAGCAGTTAAGATATATTAAAACATTTACAGTATGTTAAAAAATTTTACATAAACAAACACAAAATATAAGTCATTTGAAACATAGTTAAAAATAAATACAGCATGAACCTTCTGACATTCCTACAACACAGATTTTGCAAAACAAAAATAAACATTACAATATAAAATAAAACGTAAATACCTTTTATATACGTAACATACTAAGAAATAATCCTTTTTAACACAATTCAAACACAATAAAATCAAGCTGAAGTAAATTACAATGATAACCCCTTATCTTAAGAATATCTTAAGAAAACACAAATACTTGCATAAAAACATATTTAGTACTAGCAAAACTTATTAATACTAATATTACAGCTTCTGTTCTCATTATAATAATACCCCTTAAACATTTGTAACACAAACAAACCCTTGAACAAACAAAATATAAAACTGCATGAAAGACCTTCCATTAAACCAAAATAATAAATACTAATTCACAATGTAAAAACAAACAACAAAGAGATAATTCTTAATAATTGTTGAAATGTAAATGATAGTGGAAAATAAACAACTAAAACACACTCTGACATAAACCAGTTTGAGAGAAAAAGAAATTCAGCAAATATGCCGTAAAACACTTTCAATAGTAATTATTAGAAATAAACTCTTTATCCATGAATAAATAAAGAAAAATGCCTGATGGTACCAGTTAAACCTGGTGAAACTTTGTGAATAAAATAAACAAAAGTTTTACTATGTGTAACCGATATAAACTTGTGTATTTACAGAATGGTACTTCACACACACACACACAAAACATAAAATCACTACCATCTCCATTTCTTCCTACAGCCTATACTGAACACTGGCAGTCTTGGCTGTGACGAAACTCGAAAAGTAACGTTTCCTAGTAAGTTATTGTCCAACAATGAAGTTATAGTAAAAAGAACAATATCTAGACTCCAAGGGGAGATCATCGGCACCACTTGATGGATTCAGAAAATCAGAGGATCTCGCCCTCTGATTTAGTGACGCCAAATGAACCTCAGAATTTTTTTGGCTTAAGATTACTGCTCATTGTCATCAAACAAACGTAACCTTTCATGCAAGTGCCAGCAGAATTAATGTGTTCATAACTTCTAATACGTCCATTCAAAGACGAACAGTCAAAAAGAATAAAAAATTGATCATGCATAACAAAACGTTTTTATTGAAAAACATGTAGTCGTGTAGATTCTGATTAGTGAGAGATGTTGGTTTTAATGGCATGATGGCCTGGACACAACAAATGCTTATTGCAGTAACCAAGTGCCAATTTTACAAGTATATGAATTCTTAGATATTAACTTCTCGTAGTGAATTTATTTCTTACACTCTAAAGATCACAGTTCGCCAGGATTTATTGAGGTCCTTCATTTAACCAGGTTATGCTGCCTACTGTTGTCTTACCAACAGCTAAATAGCTACCTTTCTCGTTCATGTTAAGCTTCACCAATACCTAACTGTTACATTAAAATAACTCAGAATTAATATGAGGATGAGGTGCTAAAGCCGTAATCAAATGCTCATAAACAAATATTTGAAATAGGGAATTCATTGTACGAGTGCCAATCTCTAGCATCTGGCCAAGGTAATCCATTAGCACGGATGCTTCACTTCTATGAAACTTCTTTTAGATACAGGTTTAACAAAAACAAACGAGGACTACTTCTAAGAAATGTCATGCAGGTGTTGCTTTCTACCTCAAACAGTATATTCATAGCATATACTGTCAGGTATCTTAACTGCACCTTGTACAGATACAAATACTAAGAAAATGTTCTAAAAATTGTATGGTCCTATCTGTGAATTATACATTCTACTGACAATTGTAATCATGAATATTATGACTTGATCCTACTGTAAATATTTTTATTTTCCTCAAATGTATTGCGAGCTCATGTGTTAGTCTTTCTTGTCTCGTCATTCCTTTGTTTTAATTAGTGTACTGTTTGACAGTCGTCTATTCTGTATCAATGATATATTAGTATAGTTTACTGTAACGTCAATTTGTATGTACATGTACACACATAGACATTTATCACCATGTATATATATATATCAACACTTTACATTATCATATATACTAGTAGTAGCATCAGACAGACTGCCTCTGACATGCGTGTCGCTACCATAATAACCAAAACAGCCTATCTTCCTTGGCAGATATTAATAGCTGCTGTATCTTAACGTGCTGCCACCTAAGGGCTGACAAACTCGACTCACTCTCTCTCATTATCAAGAAATAAATAATCATTGGCACTATAAAGTCAAATTACGACTTTTAATTTAAATTTACTATAGTCTGGATTTGAGTTTGGGTTTTTATGGTACTCTACTGGTCAACTTCGACTAAATAACATATTTTTTAGTGAAATATTTACTATACAAGATAGCCACAAAGATCAGTAACCAAAGATCATACATTTGTATTGTCATTCGCAAGTTGATTCACTCACTAGAATTTTATTACAAAAAATACAAGTAAAACTCAATAAAAAAGTGACTTTTTCTATTGTATACAAAAAACATCTGATTGATATCCTGTACTGAATGAGATAACAACTTCTCTCACAGCTCACGTCAAAGTTATATATACTTTAAATTCCAGCTATGTAAGGTTCATACTTATATACAAACTTAGGAAGGCTTTCGGTCGACACCTTCTGCAAATTTTCATTGGAAATATTTACCATTTGAGTGCATCTGGACAGCAAATATAACATGTCTTTTAAGCTTTGAAACATATTAGAAATCCTAGTGACCACTCATAGTTTCGCCAAAAATAATTGACAGTGGTCAACACATACCGGTTAAATCGTTCATTTTCCAGAAGAAGATCATCAGTATTCTATACAATGAAGAGCTGATAATTCTCTGTTAGAGTTTTCCCTGTCTTGGGTGATTTTTTTTCATCTGAACAGCACACATCATACAATGTTCGAACTGAACAGTGGAAAAAAACGTCATATTATAGCACAGATATCTGAAGTGTCCTCAAATTATTGTTTTATGCAGTGCCTGAAGTATCTACTGTCAAAGAACTCTGGAAACCTCTAGTTACAATATAGACTGAGAATCACGTCTATCTTGGTGGCTTATAACAATAGAACAAAACACTTCTTTGCACCTGTAACTTTTCATACAAGTACCACAGATAACAAGCATCTATGCTACATTATGCAGTTTTCACTGGCAATGTCTGCCACATGACCAGGAGCACCCGCTCATCCGCCCTTCATTGCTTCTTTTGGAATTTCTGAAGCATTAGTTGTGGCAAACAACCACTAGTGGAATATCCTACTATATAGTTCAATGCTACAATTTTTTTGCCTAGAAATAAAATGAGAAAAATTGTAAAAAGAAAGGGTAAAAGAAAGATCTTAGGACGTTTTCGAAGGATAATTAATTCTTAAACTAAGGTTAGAGTCATCGCAACGTAATCTAGTCTGCAAAAGTGTACTTAACATTACGTGTTCTATGAAAACCAGTTTCTGTCAGTGTTCTGTAATATGTGAAAATAATGTATATAGCCAAAATTTTTTTTTTCTGATGTTAATTCCATATCAGGTTAGCTCCTTCGTTCACTTGTTTGTTTTGTTTTTGAATCTCCGTCACACCAAAGATGCTCGCCCTTTAAGCCGTACGGGCATTATATTGTGACAGTCAATCCCACTATTCGTTGGTAAAATAGTATCTCAAGAGTTGGCGGTAGGTGGTGATGAATAGTTGCCTAGATAAATTAGAGACGGCTAACGCTGATAGCTCTCGAGTGGCTTTGCGCGAAATTCAAACCAAATCTACTCATCATCAAACTACACATTACGCACGCCGAAATTTAAGGAACAATAGCCTTACACTGTAAAACTGATAAAAATTTAAGCAACACAATATGAAATTTGGGCATCACACAGGGAGAAATGGCCCGAGACGGCCAGATGGTTAGAGTGCTCGACATCTGAAGAACGCAGGTTTGAATCCCCGTACTACCAAATATGCTCGCCCTTTCAATTGAGGGGGCATTATATTTTTTTAAAAATAATCTAATGAAAATTATCATAGTAATATGAAGGCACGTGTTTAAAATGGTATTTTAAAACAACTTGTATTTCTTTCTTTCTTTACCAAAATATTTTAATAATGCACACATTAAGTAATTTCTTACTATATTAAGTTAATAACGATTGGATACGAATTATAAAAATGTCTTAATGTATTTAATTAATATTCACTTCAGATCAAAGCAAGCCACCTACATAAATCAGAATTAAAAATCATTTTACTGAGGAGTATACCAAATTAAACTCACTATTGTTACTTTGATGCTTATAAATATGAAAATACATTGTTTCCTCAGTTGTGCACTCTCAGGTGTCAGGTTTATTTGTTTGTTTGGTTTGATTTGAAATTCGCGCAAAGCTACACAAGGGCTATCTGCACTAGCTCTTCCTAATTGAGCAGTGTAAGACAAGAAAGAAGGTAACTAGTCATCACCACCCATGGTAGTTCTTGGGCTACGTTTTTACCAGTGAATAATAGGATTGCCCGTTACATTATAACCCCCCATGGCTGATACAACGAGCATGTTTGATGTGACAGGAATTCAAACCTGCGACCTTCAGACTGCGAGTCGAGCGCTTTAAATATTTGGCCAAGAAGTCAAGAGTTTTGTATTAGTCAGCAATTTATAAACTAAACAAATAATTTAATGACCTACATAAAAACGAATTAGTGGTAAATTAACAACTTATACAAAGTACGTATAGTTTTTAATTATACCTACTTTGTACATTAAAGGCGATGAACAAATTATTGCATATTTTTTAATTTCGTAGATTTATGTTAAAAATGTTCTTCTAAGTAGTCATTTTATTTCTATCCTCATGTCTTAAGTGTCATTTTATATTCATATCAGCAAGATACGTACCGGCATTGTAAGAAACAGTTTTTAGAAGTTTATGACATATGTTTTGATTACAAGATATTGTGTTTAAAACGAGGTTGATCTCTATATTCTACTTTATAGCCCATGTACTTCATGATACTGAATACGTTGTATCAATACGGTTGACTACGTTAAAATAATATAAGATTCCACCATATCGTCTCATTTCCTTTAAGGGCTTAATTGGTTTATTTGAAATTCTGATCTGTATTTTGTGAAATGACTTGACTAAAAATATTTTTCTGACGACTTGATTCGAGTTTATTTAGTTCAAATTGTTAGTACTCAGTTTATTATGATGTGGAGTTTGTTGACCAACACTGAAAGGTACATTTCGTGTTTCAAACTATATGCTGCCACAACGTAAGAAACTCCAAGTTCCAAATCTAGTTGGATTGTTATATAATCGCTGTGAATGACTATAGAGATAGTTGTGTGAATAAACCAAAACCAAACTTTTTTTTGCATGCAATAAAGGTGCTGAGTAAACATGTGTCTTAGATGTCTCAACATTATAAGCATTTGATATAGAATTCTGTTGTTACAATGTAATTTACTTTATATACTGATATACTGATAGATCTGGCAATAATGCAAAGCAAATATTTTTATTCTACTCCACTAAATCATTGATGGTAACGTATTAATTGGCTGTAAAGCAAGCTGATTTTTTACCTTCGAAAATCTTTCTTTCTAGCCATATGCATCTGTTGCCTCGTGCATCTCAATCTACGTACCGGAAATAGACCAAGATGTTTAATAAAATACATAATAAGAATTTTTATTGCTTTTAATTTATTTTATTCCTTCTAAATTCCACTCGCTCAAAACATAATCTATAGTTTGAATGATGAAATGCATTGAATTGCATATTTTAGTTATTAATGTCATAAAATTTATAGTTGGAAATACCAGTACTTTGGTTGATGTTTTATCTAATTTTTGAAAGACTTTAAGTCATTTGAGAACATAAGTCATCAGCAACTGTCGAACATTTAAAATTCAAATGGATTGATTACTTGCTAGTGTTAGAACATGAAATAATGCATCGTGAAAAAGTAATCTAGACTATAATTTTAATCTAGATTTTCTAACAGTCTTGTTACATTTAAAGAAGGGTTCTTGATAGGTCAAATTTCATATTATTATTATGCCAATTGAGTACAAGACAAGAGTGCCCTTAGACTATGATGTTTTATCATATGTTCTCATGGACTCGTTAATAATGAGATACAAGGATGATATATGTTTACTTCAGCTATACGAGCATATAGTCTCTTTTCATGGGAAATATGAAATTTGGAGTTCTCTCACAGGTCGATAGTAAGTTTGATTCTCTTAAAATTAAACCTTGTAGACCTAAATAAACGAAAAATAAAGTGAAATTTGATTATCCGTATATAAATTGCATTTCAACTTAGTTTAGTAGAAAATATAATGAATTTAATAACTAACATCGCCCAGAAACAAGAGACTTTATAAATTTCCTGTATAATTTCTTGTGTTCTTCGAGATATTCATATGGCATGTCACTTTTCACAACTTAAGCTAAAGAATACTCTGGAAACACTTGAAGTGACTGCAATTTTTATGAAAATTATGATTAATTGCTTCGCGTCATCTCAGCTACCAGGTGTTTAGAAAAGTTAATTAACGTGTTTAATCTACATTATTACTTTGTGTGGATCCTGAGTTATTCCACAGTAATTTGTTTTCAATCATATCCTGATTAACAATGCCATTCTATACTTTAAAGTAATTAACATTGTTGCTGAATAACTTTGAAAACATGATGCTAAATTAGAAAGTTCGCTAAATGTTTTTTTAAAAGCTTCAAACGTAGAAGCATCATTTCAGTCATTTTTCTACTTCTAATGACGTTAACAAAAACAGTGTATTAATCGAAGCTAAAAGCATAAACTCTTGTGTCAGCGACTAGGCAGGATAGCTTTACAACATAATAACCTATAATTTAATTAATTAAAGTAAAGCTTCATTCAAAGGTTATTAAACCTGAATTACAGAATATAAGTAGTATCCCAGTTATGCACATTAAAATTACCTTACTTAGCTTATATAGAAAATCTTTTTACTTTCTGTACACCACAGTTAAACTGCATATGGCATAATTAAAATTTAAAAATCGTGAAACGTCATTAATATATTGCTTACGTGTCTCCTCGAATTGTTGTTGATATGTTGTGTAGTTTTTGTGAAATGATAATTATCATAAAGTATATAAATAGACTGTATAAATATTTAACTCATGTGTTGTACGTGTACAAGATTTTTTCAGTGTATTATATTTAAAGTAACAATAGAAAACATTAGAATTCCTAAAGATATATGTAGCTTACGGACTCAGATCCGAAGACTATGATGTATGTTGTGTTAACCTTACAGATCAAAGTTAGTTTGATATGTGTAGTAACCGACTGGTGAAATTACTCTAAACTTCGTTCTTTTAAACTTTTACATACGCTGTATGTTATCATGCGTTGTATCCAGAAAATTAGTTTACAGTTAACGACTATAAAAACAAGTAACTACTTCAAAAATACGTTTTGTTCTATAAATTTCTATACACTTTAAAACATTTGTGACTGTCGTTATCACTTGTATGTGAGCCAACCAGCAACAATTATTGTTGTATTTTTATAGTTTCGGTAACTTCTTGCACAGCGATAAAAGAACACAATCTTCTTATCTTCCTTGATCTCAATTCCGTAGTTAATTTTATATGCAAGTTAAATATACGCACAGTTTTGTAAAAATGTTTTTCAAAAAGTAAAACTGCTTAAAGAAATTAGTTCATTACATGTTGTTTCTTATGAACTTTCTTGAAAATGTGCCATATTACAATTCTGCAATACCAAAGAAATATTAGCTCTCTGTTTTGTTGTTCTTGTGAGTAACCAAAAATTGTAAAACTGAAATGCAGGAACGATATGTTAAGTTTATAATACATTTTCTTATATTTTAACACAATCCAGTACAAATAAAAAGAGAAAGTACATAAGCTCATTCTAATTCTTTACACTTAATCAAGATTTTATAAGAGATTCTTCCGTTTGCAAATATAATTTCTACAATGTTAGGATCTATGGTCTTAAACTCGTGGTATAGATACTATTCAACTCAGTATTTTGCAAAGATACTTCAAAATGGTACTAGTGTATTTTGTGATATCTTCAGTTTATTCTAGTAGGTATACCGAATATGAAAATATATAGTATTTTATTTATAGATTCTATTACGTTTATTACTGCACAAATGACTTTTCATGTCTTTACGTTTCTTTGTGTGTGTGTTTTTTCTAAATTAAAAGTTAGTTTCTAGACCTCATTACTGTTAGATGAATGTTTGTCGTAGGTTCCAATAAATAAATAGTCAAAATAAAATTAAAATTTACTTCGCTTCATGAGTTCAGCCCTCTCTACACTGGTTGAAAGACAAGTCTGCGGAGTTACAATTTCAAAATCCGTGGAAATAGCACAAACAAACCATTTTGTATCTTCGTACTTAACTAGAAACAAACAATCTTATAAGTTACGACTACATAAATTATTGTTTATGAGTTATAGGCTCAAAGTCTTCGTACTATTAATAAAAGTGTTAAACTTTCTCTATCTGTATTTAAGTGAACTTATAAGGTTACAGTTAGTTTACCAATGTGTAGCCCGGCAAACAGAATATTCTAATTCATACAAATACATACTCTAGTCGTACGACATTGCATTTCTATGCGACAGTGAGTGAGTTGGGAAGCGTTGGGGAAGTATATTGTTGTATGTTAATGTACTTCATAATATTTAGGTTATAAAAACACAATTATAATGTAAACAATACTTATGGTTCTACTGTATTTTGAGGCTTATCCTAAAGTATTCAGATCTTTGAATTAGATTAGTTCTATCTCACTTAATGTTGGGCAGTTTCATATCTGAAGAGATTCGTGCATTGTTACATTTATTAATGCTCAGATTTAGTTCTAATTAGATGTTTATCGTTTGGAAAGTTCGAGAAACTGAAAACTGCACTACTTGAGAGAAAGAGAACCTAAACACTTTATTTTGGAATCACACAGTACTAGCTTTTGTATTTAGTCGCTAGGAAAACCGTGTTATTGTCAAAATATAGATCTGTTATTTTCTAATAATTAATTATCTTAGTAAATATTTTAATTTTCTCATGTAATTAACACTAGTTTATTAGTAACATGGAGTTGTTTCAATTTTTCAACGTAACTTAGGTTACATGATATTCAGTTGTTACTTACTGCGCAGTCAGTATCGAGTCACTTTTGTCTTTGCACCTGGTTCATTTACAATAATGAATGAAGCAGTCGATTAATACGACAGACGTTTAGAAACTAATAATCAAGTTCAGAGGAGAAAGCAAGTCCTTATCGGTCTTTATACCGAAGAGAGGTTAATGTGTTGTGAAACATGTAAATGTACATCAAACCAAGCATTATGTAAGATAATATTACGTTCCGTTAATTATACATCTAGTATGTACAACACACCACACATGTGTCAACAGGAAATTAGGTATTGTGTTATTTACTTCCCCGGAAACGATTATTACTTAATGACATCCTAGCTGAGCATTTGTCTTCACATTAAAAGAAAAATTAGAATAAAATTGATAGTATGTTAGTTAAGTAAGCAGTAAAGGTAAAGGTTTACTTCTTAGTTATATTAAATGAATAGAACAACAGAATCGAGTTTTTCTATAACATTTATCTATATCTGAAATTGAAAGATCCTTAATTTTCTTTGGTTTGGTTTGAATTTCGTGCAAAGCTACACGAGAGCTACATACGCTAACCATCCATAACTTAGCAGTGAAAAACTAGAGAAAAGGCAGCTAATCTTCACTACCCACAGACAACTCTTGTGATATTTTTTTTCCAATAGATAGTGAGACTTATTGTCACATTATGATGTCCCCACGGATGAAAGGGTGAGCATGTTTGTTGGGACGGGGATTTGAACCCGCATCCCTCAGATTCAATGTTATTCATTGTTTTATCTCATAAAACTTTTGATCACGTGCTTTTCGACAATAAAAGTAGAGCAAATACTAAACATAGATATAAAATGAGTATATCAAAGAAACACATCAATATTTTTACGGAATTTTCTGTGTTTCGTCATTCGAATATTCAGACAAAACTTTTCCAGCGCTAATTGTGCAAGCCGTCCCTAATTGAAAAGTGATGGAGTATAAGAAAGACAGCTGATCATTATACGTATAACGTATAACATACTGTTGGACTACTTTAACAGAAGAATAATGTTTGACCTTCACTCTTATACACACCCACGATCCAAGGTCTGGTATCTTATGGTGGTAAGGGTATTCAACTTACAATCTGGTGGCCACGAGGGGATCGAAATCTGTCGCCGAACATGTTTGCCCTTTCAGTTGTGTGGAGGCGAAATTTAAAAAAAAAAACACAATTCCAAATTTGGAGAACAATTATTATCATTTGTGAGTGAATATTCTGAAATAAAACAATATGAATAACCTGTATTATAATTATTTGTTTAAAATGTATATATATTTAAAATAACTGACAGTTATGATTTTTTTAATAACTTAATATTAATTTTTTATTTGTTTACTGTTATTTTTTGTTTAAATACAATACAAAATAAATGTTTTCATTTATTGAATGTAACTTACGCTTCATTTATAGTTTCACAGTTAATATATAATCAAACTATTGTTAAATCGGTTATTCGTCACACCACTTCCATTTTCAACAAGCCCCCAAGTGGCACAGTGGTACCTCTACGGGCTAACATCACACAGATAGCCCATTATGTAGTTTTGTGCTTAATTAAAAAAACAACAATAATATAATACATGTATTCCTGAAAAATTTGTCCTCCGCTGGTACAGCGGTGAGTTTACGGATTTACAACGCTAAAATCAGGGGTTCGATTCCACTCGGTGAAGTCGGCAAATAACCCGATGTGGCTCTATTACAAGACAACACACACACACATTTACAACAATGAATGAGGCAGCTTATTAATGCGACAGACGTTCAGGAACCCATAATAGAGTTTAGAGAAGAAAGCTAGTTCTTATTGGTCTTACTATAAAAATGTAAGTTTTTTTGCAATTTAAAATTTCTTCAAAAATAATATGTTTTTTCGCTGCATTTACGTGAACTTATAACTTATCGTCAGTTTATAGATTAGTAGCATAGCAAACACACTATTCTAATTCATACTAACACATATTGGAACTATATGACATTGCGTGATGACGAGAAACCCATTTGAAGTAAAAATGTATTCTTAAGATGGCTACTTTGGCTATTATCACTTTAATTAAAACAAAGTACAGAACAACATTTCGACCTTCTTAGATCATGTTTAGGTTGACCTATAAATGACGTAAGAATGTCAAAACGTTGTTCTGTATTTTATTTTAATTAAAATTCTAATACCCATACCAGCCGTATTAAGAATACATTTTTATATGACCTTGCTCTTTTACGCTTTAATGAGTGATTTGGGAAGCGTTGGGGAAGTATATTGTTCCAATAAGACAGTTATCCATTTTACGTTTAGTTTCTCTCGTTTAGTATTATTAAAAGTGTTTTTTTATTGTGGTGATAATTTGTTAAATACCGAATTGTCATTAATGTTCGAGTTTACATCAATTTTTACTGCATTTTACTAGAGAAGTAAAAGTAAAAGTAGAGTCCACCTAGGGGAATCGAACCCCTGATTTTATCGTTGTAAATCCATACACTTATCGCTGTATAAGTGGGGGACATATGTTAAGATACACGCACAATGATTTGTGTCTTTAAGTTTCATAGTTAATTTCACGTGCAAACTAAATATGCATACAATTTTGTATGAAAAGTTTATCTAAAACAACAAAACAAATATAGTTATTAAAAGTTCTGAAGCAAATAATAACAATTATATATCAATGTTAGCATTAAAATGACATATTAAATGAATAGAGCCAACTTTGTTAAGCATTACAATTATATCTTCATCACCTTTTATTTTTAAAAGTATATTGAAATAGTTTATTACATAATATAAAATTCGAACTAGAGTTCAAGTCTCATATTATGTGTAGCTAAAACATATTGTAGATGTACAGAATGTAGTTTAAATACACCTGTTTCCAGATATTTATTGTTTATAATAAAGTGAACTTTATATTTATTATAGAATAATAATTAACAAATATTTTAACTTGAAGATGACCTAAGAAAGTCGAAATGTTGTTCTGTATTTTGTTTAAATTAAAGTTTTAATACCCATACCAGCCGTCTTGAGAATGCATTTTTATTTTAAGTAGGTTTCTCATCATCACGACATAATGATTCTCTTATTATTGCAGAAACAAATATTGCACGATTTTTTTTTCCGATGTTATCTTGTATGGAATAAGGATACGACAGATTAAGTTAACATAAAAAGTGTTAGATATTTCAAAATGAAATTCTAAATTTAAAATGATATTTTAAATATTGTAAACTTTATTATAATACTAATAAAATGTGTACATTTTAAAACATGTTAAAAATATAATGTTTTCTATATTAAGCAGAACTCCAGTTAATAAAATTTAACTTAAAACTCAATATTATTACTTATCTTTATGTATTTAAACAAACGCTTTATTAAAAATAAGCACAAATTCGTTTAACTTTTCTCAGAAGTTCACTTACTTCTGTTTTAACGTATGTGTGTGGTGACGAGACGCATGCAATGAATCTTCAGAACCAGTATAGCTAAGATATCGTGAAAG
This sequence comes from Tachypleus tridentatus, assembly GCF_004210375.1. Classification (NCBI taxonomy): domain Eukaryota; kingdom Metazoa; phylum Arthropoda; class Merostomata; order Xiphosura; family Limulidae; genus Tachypleus; species Tachypleus tridentatus. The sequence continues at coordinate 59,525,567 of NC_134835.1, forward strand.
TCACTTTGTCGTTCCTTAGCAGGAACAAGTTAGTCCTGCAGGGGAGTTCTAGATGTAAGTAGGTCGAGAATAGATAACACACTGTCTCTCTGCTGTAGTTTAAAACTAATGAAGTATAGTTTCTCTCCTATATTTCATGGGGAATGTTGTCAATAATGATAAGGAAAGCAGAATGAGAAATAATTAGTTTGTTTGTAAATCACAATCTAAATTATCAAATAAAGTGGAAACCTTTGAAAGGTAAACCTTTCAGTCCCCCAGTAGCACAGCTAGACACAGGGTTTCGATACTCGTGATGGACAGAGCACATTTAACCCATTGTGTAGCTTTGTATTTGACTTAAAACAAACAAACAAACCTACTTTCATTAAGTGTCAACAGCGACATTAACAAGAAAAACAGTGATCGTTGAAACAATGTAAACTTAATGTGGTTGAAATATATATTAACGCCATATAAGAACGACCCAGCTTGAGAAATGCTACTTGACCTCAGTTTCCAATACTATAGCTTTGGAAACGGTGTTAAAATCAAATCTGTGTGTATGTAATTTGATGTATCCTAATTTCACCAAATTCAGCTTGCGGTACATTATCATTTACTAAATTTAAAAATTATTTTAAATTAAATTAGCTTAAGCCATCAGTAATTATTTTGTATGCAGTAATTTATTATTTTGAACTGTAGCCCTGATCGTCTAAGTTAAATTATATTACAGGTTTGAATTTGATATTTTCTCTTTCATGAACTAACAAACATGTAGTTTATTAAAAATTAACTTTCTATAGTCTGTGTAATCTATTAACGCACCAAGTAGGCACTAAATTCTTTCTTAATGGAAGTACAGGTTAATGAAATTTCTATAGCAAAGCCTTTATTTCAACATTAATTAAAACGGTTGCATTATGACTTAAATAAAACAAAGGTAACACAATTATTTCTTGCACTTATTTCGCTTTATGAATAATACTGAATATTTTAATCACACATTTAAATGAAAACGTATCTTATCCATAATGTAAAAATTGTTTCTTTCTTTTTATAATTTTCGTACACGATTTATACATAGCCGCCCCTAACTTTAATTGATAAACTAGAGGGAAACAGCTATTCATTAGCATGCACTGCTAACTGTTAGGTCTCTGTAAAGGATAGTGGAAGTTAGTAGTCATTCTTATAGTGCACTCACGACCCAAAGCACGAAGTGCGATTTTCTGTCACAGAAATGAATCATGAACCCTTAAGTTCACAGTCAAGACTGAGATAAAGATATTTTTTTCTAAAGTATCAATAAATTATCTGTGGTGAAAGTAACCTTAATCTATCTTCGTAATGTAATGTAAAAGAAAAAAATCAAGTATATTTTCATACAATTTCTCGAGTAAGCTTAATGAGTGATCAATACACTTTCAGCGACAAATAGGAAGAGGAAGAAACCTTCCTAGTTTGTAAGTCAAAATGACCAAACAATCTGGAAGCGTTGGAAGGTCGGCTTCTCTACATCAAGTGTTAATGGCAAATCGAGCACTGTAATCCTCAGGCTATCGAGTATAGTACCGAATATATAATGTCCTCGTAATGACACCTCAGAGGCAGTTATGGCAATGAGTGGATGAACCATTTATTACCAATGATATCAACAATATTTAGTAAGAGAAATAGCTAGAGTACAGGAAAACACTCGGCATTTACAGAAGATAAACTCATCTTTAACAACTGGAACGGAAGTTTACAATATACGTGTTTAGTAAGAAGTTAATTTTGAAATAGACTTAAGTAAAGATTCTATGAAATATCAGTTCATTGGGCATTGAAGGAAGATTGCTGTTTATCCTGAGTTTTATGTTTTTTAAAACATTGAAGTGATCCTACCTGTAAATTTTGACAGCAGAAAACACCAAAATATTTAAAACAATGATAACGTATTTATATTATTATGACTTCTCCATTAATTCTGCTTCAATCAACTTCTAATTGATACCAAATTAAAATAATGAAACTTTATTTTAATCAAATTCCTAACTGTCCACTTTTTTATATGAGTGCTGAAAAAAGATTCATTTTTAAGCCTAATATAGGGTAATTTACCAAATTAAAAGCACACTATCTTTAACCTATCAATAGTATACAGTAAAAAGTGCTAAAGTATGTTAACATTCTTACATAGATGCTTTTTATTACAAACCGTGAATGTTCATTCTCATTAAGTTTTTTTTAGCTGAATATATAAAACATATTTTTCTTATAGGAACAGCGGTTGCTGTTTAATAAAGATATTTCTTTACTTATATAGCTCAATACTTCTTAAGTATTTGTAAATGTGGTTAAGTCTAACCAGCGGTAAGTATACGGATTTACAATGCTAAAATGACGGGTTCGATTCCCGTCGTTGGGCTCCGCAGATAGCAAGATGTGGCTTTGCTGTAAGAAAAAAACACAAAAATTATTTAATTTAATAAGATATACATTTACTATACGTAATACATCTTTTTGTGATTATTATTTCACAATTACAATGCAATTAATTAACAATCAATTATGATAGCAGGTTTCATAATCTAGTCTTTGTTCAGAAAACCCAAAAAATTACAATTTTGAGAAAGAACATAAAATTAATGGCAACAAAAATGTAAAGAGAGAAATAAGTATTTGTTTTGTATTTGAATTCAGTGAAAAATTAAATAGGAGCAATACTATCTAATTTTGAGTGACAATGTTACTTATGGATTTGATTAATTTTTGTTAAATCCGAGTGCAAAATAAATTAGTTTTCTGTTTATTTACTAGATTTCTTTCACTTATATTTTTGAGTGGGTGCATGTGTGTTTTCTTGTACATCAGATTATGTGGTGAGTTTACCGAGGGGGGGATTGAGCCCCCTGATGTTAGGGTTATAAATCCGTAGACTTACCGCTGTACCATCGGGTGACTATAGGTTTGTCTAAATGTTTTAGTGTAAAGTTACCCATTACACTATATGTACTCTGTCCACTACGGAGAAGTTAATTATAAGTGTTAGAGCTGTATCTTCCTAAAACTTACCACTAATCCACCCGGAAAAGTTTTATAAACTTTTCAGGTTATGTTGTGAAGTTATGTGTAAAGTTACATTCGTTGAACTAGGGAAAGTATTGGAAGAGTACTTTGCTACAGTCGTAATACACTTGTACTTCTTTTTTTGCTTCTTATGTCCATCAACTTTATTTAGGTTTTATGTATTTTTATTCGGAAATTACCCATACTAATGTAAGCTTAACTAATTACTATTTATTATCATTAATCAATAACACATAAACTTATAAATAAGTTTTATTTCTTACTTGTAACATAGTATTCTCTTTCTTCACCTCTTTCGGTTTATTCGTTTTCTCTTACATCACCTTGACTTCTTACCCGTACCGAATCGGTTCATTTCTTTTTAACCTTCCACCTGTTTTCTGTATATCGCATTATAATGTTTCATAAACTTAAGGGGTCTTGTAATCTTCATGCCAGCTGAACGTAAAAATAGAGGTCGCCATATTCACTAATTTCAATCATTTTCTAATAATTTATAGTACTGTAAGTATTATTTAAATGTTCACGAAAAACTATTACATAAATATATCAGGATATAGAATAAGTGATTAAATACAGCTTTCTAATAAACAAACACTCTTTGTAAGACAATAGTTCAACGTTTCGGTAGACGTTTAGTAATTTCCAGGTTTAATAAATGTTATCTTTTTTCATTCAAACTGAATGACATTTATAAAATTTAACGTTCTTAAGAAAGAACTTAACCCCCCACACATTTTATAATGTCATCAAACTTATCACTCAGTTCTCAAAGCTGTTTTTGTGACAGTTGAAAACACTTTCACCTGCCACCAAACACTATCTTAAATATTTGCCTATTCACTGTTTACTAGATGAAGACGTGGTGGCTCTCGAAGTTTCTAAACTGATGAAGATTCTATGGCTCGGTTATAAAAAAATAAAACATTAAATAAACTTTAAAATCTAAAGTAGAAACTGAACACAAAGGAATGAATGGATTGTATGTGTGTTTAAAAGGAAACAGTTTGATATGTATATATTCAGGATTTTTAAATAACGGTATTACATTGTACAATAAATGACCATTTCTTGTTTCTACATTTTACTTTAACAACGTTTTAGGGAGAACGAACGTTTGACTAAGTGTACAATTTACTAAATGATTTTTTTTTTCCAATTCTCTGGACTGAGTAATTTTTTTTTCAAATTCTAGTTTTATTGCTAGGAAATTAATTTATTTGTTATTCTACTATAAAAGTCACAAAAACAACGCATACACGTTATTTCTAAACTATATAGGTTGTAATACATGTGCATAAGTGTTGACAATTATCATCACTTTTTATGTAAAATATGAAACTTCTCGATCAAGTGAATGTTTGATAAAGCTTGTTTGTTTGTTTGTTTTGGAATTTCGCACAAAGCTACTCGAGGGCTATCTGTGCAACCCGTCCCTAATTTAGCAGTGTAAGACTAGAGGGAAGGCAGCTAGTCATCACCACCCACCGCCAACTCTTGGGCTACTCTTTTACCAACGAATAGTGGGATTGATTGTAACATTATACACCCCCACGGCTGGGAGGGCGAGCATGTTTAGCGCGACGCGGGCGCGAACCCGCGAATTACGAGTCGCACGCCTTACGCGCTCGGCCATGCCAGGCCTTCTTGATAAAGCAATTACATAAATTTCCCAGTTGGTACATTACTTTAAGATATCTGGCGGTTATCACTACAGCTTAAAAAATGCAGACACTATGCTGTTATAGGTCTCTAGTATCACTCTACAACTGTTTTTATATTTTTCGTTACTGAAGGAAGTCTTATTTTTTTATGAAATAGTTCTAAAGGTCATGAAGGTACTAAAAAAATTGGAAAAAGCTTGAATGTATTGAACGTTTCTGTGTTTTGAAGATTATTTAAGTGAAAGAAATAAAATTACTTTGTAACAATTTTTAATATTCTGTAAAAACTTGTATATGTAATTCTCATTTGATATCTCACAAACCCAAGTACTTTCTGCTGAATCTAAATTACCTGATTTGTATCAGTGTAAGAAAGTCGGATTCAAACTCAAAATATAGCTTGAGAGTCACTGATAGACTAATATAATTATTTAAACTGATAATGAAAGTATATTTGAAAACAACATTTTAATATCGTAGTCTGGAAAGACCAATGTATGAGACATTTCGCAAAATTTTGCTTTCTCAAATAAATAGAAAACTAAAAATAGTTGTTATACACAACATTTCTTCTGAGTATCGTAATAAGAATATTATAAGTGTATAACATAAAGTAGTGTGAAAATATAAGAAAAATATTTTCTTAGATCTTAACATCATCACAAATATTATTCTCTTTTATTAATAAAGCTATTGTTCTCTTAATATTCTGAATAAATTTTTGAAATTTGCCTAATATTTTCTTGCTTAAAAATTAAGTAATTTCATACTTTATTTGTTTGAGCGTATGTGTGAATGTTGGAAATATTTATCAATTTCATTTTTCGTTAAATGATGGTAATTTAATATATGGATAGTGTTCTCATAGATGTCATTTAACTTGGTCGATCAGAGTTGAGTCTAATCTCCATTTATTTCAGGATAATTCCTTTCTCGGATTCAATGTAGGCTTATTTGGCCTCAAGAAGTTTACTCCCTCTTTCAGTTTCGATACGGGCTTCTTCTTTTTCTGCTTCGATACGTTTACTTTCTCTTTCCGCTTTGATACGGGCTCGTTGTTTCTCTTTTTCGGCTTTGATCAGGGCTTGCTCAATCTCGATTTGTTTATTTTTAACTGAATTTCTAACTTATCTTTATCACTCAATTCTGATTGGTTTGTGGAAACACTAGAGTATTCCTCTAGTACTTTCTCAGACAACAGATCATCATCAACTAATATTTCAACAATATGCTTTTGTATTTTATTCTTACACATTAATTTCTTAACTTCTAATTCTAAAATTTTGTCAAATTCAAGAAATTCAATTTAGTTATATCTTTCTAATTGTTCGAGGGAGGGTGCTTCAAGAAAATATTGATACTCTTATTGCCATTGATAAATACAAATCGAATTATGAATTTACTTTTAATTTATTTCGAATTTTGTCTTTGATTTAATCCCAGACACAACCATCCCCCAAATTTATTATGTTACACATTATAAGTTATCTCGAACAAATCTCCGATTAATTATGTTACGTACATTAGGCATTACGATTTCAAATAGCTGGAAATTATAATTTTAATTTAGAAGTTAATTGAATATCTCTATTTAAAAATTTACTATATTTTCCAACAAGACTGATACGCATTATTTTTTCTTAACACAAATATATTTTAATGTACAAACCACAATACAATTTATAATAATGGTTATTATAAACATTAGTTTATATACAAGGGTTTTACAAATTTACACACTACACTTAATCTTCTAACAAGTCAAGAACTGAATACTTTATTAACGATCTAACTCAATGACGAGCAAATTATTTTTAAGTTGATATTTTTACATCTTGCTTAAGGTAGCTAATTTGGTTGGCCTCATACCGCTCATAAACTGATTTTTTACCAACGAAAATTTGTGTATTTGTGTTTCTTATAACAAAGCCACATACGACTGTCTGCACAACCCACCGAGGGGAATCGAACCCATTATTTTAGCGTTGTAAACCCGAAGACATACCGCTGTACTAGCAGGGGACAGTAACAAAAATATCTAACGGATATTTAAGATATTTGACATTAACTGACTCTTATATATAATTATTTGTGTCAGACAATCAGTAGCTCCTAACTCCCTAGCGGCACGGCAGTATGTCATTGGACTTATAACGCTAGAAACTGGGTTTCGATATTCATGTTGGGCAGAACCCAGATAGTCCCTTGTGCAACTTTGTACTTCACTTTAAACAAACAGTAGCTTTTCTTAACCTTTTTGTTGCTTTTTAATAGCCCTCTAGTAGCTCAGCTGTAAGTTTGAGAGGTCATAATGATTAAATTTATGGTTCAATCTCTGTAATTAATATAGCACAGGTGACCCATTGTATAGCTTTCTCATTAATAACAAATAAAGCCATCTTTAAATAAATTCAATTTTTTTACCTTTAAAGACAAAATATTAGGAACGTTTCCAAACTTAACCTAATGAATGGTGTGCTTGAACTTCAAATTTGAGGATTAAATGCCTATTGCCGTAGAAATACTTTTCGCACTTTGAGGCCCTGAATAAGCTGTTAAAGACAGGTCAAATCCTGCATTTAGGTGAAATAAAAATAGCATAAAAGTTGACTGTGAGAATCGATGATTGCTTTAAAAAACTAGGAAGGGTTGTGAACAGATAGTTATTGGTAATTTTATATGAATTATAAAAAAACATATTTTAAACAATCATGACTTATTTCTATACGTAACATTGGTAGATGCCTCATCTACGCATGGGTTACACAGCTATATCAAAGATTCTTAAAGTTCAAATACATGTAATAAAACTGGATTACTCAAAGGAAGGGTAATCAGTCCGTAAGACCCGTCGCACTGGTGGCTACTCTCAACTGAATAGCCTAATAACTGTCACATTTATAATATCCACCCTATAGCAGAAAATATTTTGTTTGAAGGGACATATCACGACTTGATATGCAGCCGGTAATAAAAATGGCCAATTCAAATCCGATTGTATACTTAATATTGAAAATTGAAAAATACCAAATTCGATTAATTGGGTGCATATTTTATGACAAAGGTTATGTATCTTCGTCACGTTTTAGTAGTAAGTGTATTTAAGGGTTTCGAAAGCTGTACATGTCAGAATTGGTGTAACACACACATATATATTTGCAAAAGATGCATTAACTATGTAATGACTATAATTTCTCTCTTTTATTTAAACATATTTACTTTAACACATAAGAAAATATTTGATATTCAAAAGTAAAACTAATAAAACTACGATTTAGAAAAGGAAAGTGGTTAATAGTTCTAATTACAAAGCATAATTTTGTTTTTTACTTCGGATACTTCGTCTAAGCTATTCAAGGGGTATACACACTAGTTGTCGCTTCTTTTGATCTCATAAACAAGAGAGAATGGAAGGGCACACATTGCAATCTCTTGGCCTACTTGAATCTAAAAATGAGGGTTTGACCATCTCTCTTATGGCTTAACTGTGTTATAATATGTGGAGAGTTATTTGGCAACAACAGAATATGAACCATGTACCCTCAAATTCAAGAACAGCAAAAAACATATCAAAACTTCTGATGAACGTATAGCACATCAAAAAATAAGTTATGCGTTCGTACTAAATTTATTAAGCGTGTATAGATGTATTTATTTTTTTATTTCTAATCCTTGATACGTGTCGTTTTTTATAATCTCACATTTGTGCATAAAAAGGACCAACTCAGCTATCTATTGAACCGGAAGGGAAACAGAAGTTCAGAGCTTATTGTGTATAGAATACAATGTCTCACAAAGTTCCTCGTAGTATATTCCTTTTTGTTACTAATTGTATATTGAATAAATATTACAGTTATTCTGTTTTCTTGGTAAAATGAGTTTCTGTTGCCGGAGTGCTGGCTTATTTACTTAGAGATATTTCTGACATGTATTGTTTCTAATACTTGCATCATTCTACTGAATTTTCATTCTACCAAAATGTCTTATTATTTTTCAATATGTAAGCGAAGTAGAATAAAATTATCTTTGTTTTGCTGGTTTCCAATTTAAAGATCTTCATGTACTAGATTATGCCCTAGGTTATAGAGGCTGTAAGTATTTGTTGTAAGCCATAGGTTACAGACCGTATTTTATGATCATTAAACAATACTGAACTGTTTCTGTAGGGGATGTGTTTTTATATTCATCTATAGAAAATCCTCGTTTTTCTGCTCAAACGGAGGTTTTTATCCTTATTCAAAAGAGCATATACGGAAAAACATTATTAGCTCTAATTCCTCTGAGATCAGAACCAGAATAATTACAGCAGGGGTTTCTTACTTTTAACGAGTAGAAATCAAATCACTGTGCACAGTTTTGTTAATATCTTCAGGAAATACCTTCTAATACTATTTTCAAATGATTCCCTAAAAGAAAAATTGTTGTTTTACACTTTAAACACGTCTCATCTAAAACTACAACCTCCGTAAACACTGTGTTCGGAAATTTAAAAACGAAAGTCTCAGCTTTCTCTTCTTTTTAAAGTTTTGCGTGTTGAGTAACTAAAAAAGAGTAAAACCCATGATTAGGAAGTATTTTAATCTATCTCTAAAAATAATATGAATATTCATTCACTTTTAAGAAACTAATTTGAACATGGACACTATACAAACAAAACTCATAGTTGGTACTTTTTCTATAAACCCAACAAAAATATTTTTTTTAAAAGGTTTTCACCTGCGTCTGAAATTCATTTACTAATGTGGTAGATGAAACAAACCAGCTATTAATTTCTTTAGTTTATTAATATTATCAATATTTTCCACTTGTATGCGTACAGGAATACGTGCATGCTTTGAAAATGGAGACTTTAATAATGGATTGTAATTTACTTTTTAATATTCTGCAGTCATCCTGGAAATTAACTAATTGGTTAATTAATTAGTTACTGGAAGTGTTTGTCGATTGACAATTCTCTTTCTTTCTGCTCGCAATTGTGGTTATGACTAATTTAAAAAATTACTATGGAATGAATTTATGCATTTTATGTTTCTACATGGGTATATGCGAGCGATGTCTCTTCAGGAAATCCCGAAAAATTCTTGGTTTATGAAGTACATGATTTACTATCCATTCATTGTGGTAGGTCAGTTCTCTTTATTGTAAATTATATTATCTGATGGAAAAGACTGTTACAGAACTACATTGTCTACTACGATATTAAGTTTGAATAGCGACGTCGAGTGTGCAGTGGATTCAGTGACATCTGGCGACTATAGCTTTCACGTGTTTACTTACTGAATCGTTGCAACGTGAATAGTGCATGTACTTTAGAAGAAGTGGTGCCATTGTGGTTTGTCTATAATCGTTTTAATCTCTCGGTTTCATTAAAACATCCTTCAGATTTTCCAGATATACTTCTCATAATGAGCTCTCATCTGTGCACATTCGTCCCTTCGGTATCTATTGTTTAATAGGGATGAATTTGCACTTTGTTTTATAAAGTATTTCATCTCCTCATTCAACCCACGGTCAGAAATTATACTTAACTCCATAATACATTGTGTAGAATCCTTCCTCTTTTTTATGGTTACTGTTCTTACTTGCAATGTAACTCAGCGCATCTGTAAGTAACAAAGAATACAATATAAATTTTCGGGCCATGACTATAATTTCTTACTGTGAAATATTTGTCTTTCTTGAAAGATTTACTTTTCTGTACAAGTTTTTAGAGCTCCTACCAAGATAAAACTATTCTTATAAATAAAATAACGTATGAGGAAATGAAAATAGGGCTGTTTATGATCCTTTGCTCCAGATAAAACATATATTATTGTTCAAACTTCACATTGTTTATTTACTGTAGATTCAAGTACATAGGTTATAGCCCCCGCTAGTACAGCGGTATGTCTTCGGATTTACAACGCAAAATCAGAGGTTCGATTCCCCGCGGTGGGCTCAGCAGATAGCCCGACGTGGCTTTGCTATAAGAAAACACACACACACACACACACACACACACAACAGCCTCTATCAAATCGTATTTAAACATTGTGTACAGCTATTTTCAAAGCTGAATTTAATTAGTAATAGTCAATCACGCATATCTTGACGTCATAAACTAGTGAAAATCAAAGATTAAAAAAACACTAACAGATCAAAATAGCCTTGTAATAAATAACATATAGGAATGACAGTTTCTTTGTAAGTATTAGTCCATACTTTGGAATGGGCAGATAATATTGATAAATTTGATGTGTTGTTTGTATGCGAGACTCCTCAAAGGTATTCAGAAACAAAATTTGGAATACTTTATTTATGAATTGCACTAATTGAATGTTATCCAATGACAAAATATCAATGTCATAATATTTTTAATATTAAAATTGAAATACTTTAATAATTATTATTTTTACTTTTGTATTTTGAACCTAATATGCAGGCGAATCGAATACTAGAAACCTGAAATTTCCTTATCAATCTCGATAAGGTTGAACTTTCCAGGAAAGTTACTGTTTGTTATTGGTCGCACCCAAAGACAAACAAGGCCTAATGTTGTGTATTGAATTAGTAACATTCGGCTGAACTCAGGACATGACTAAAGATCAACTCAGTGACTGAGATACAGTCACTAGTGAACTGCACCAATGTTTATACATGGTGATGAATTAAGCTATCTATTGGGCTGAGTTCAGAACTCGGAAAATAAATCCAACAAAGAACCTGAGTCCTTACATTGATTAGCACTGTTTACATGTTCCGTTAGGACTTACATAGATTATGAGAATATCCTTATACATAAGTTCACTGAGAGATACCAGCTGAGGCATTGCGGGAATTACTTGAATGAGTGACATTTACACTGTAATGGAAACAGTGCAAGTGAATATCACGACAGGTAGAGACTGTCGTTTATCATGAATAAATGAAAAATCCACAATTTATTTGATTTTTCATTCTGCAATCGATATTTGTGACTACTTTCGCTGTTATTTCTACACTATTATCTGCCTTTATTAGACTGGAAGGCTGTTACAAAGTGTAACAGTAATTAAATGTTGCTTTAGTAGAAGCTTCAATGTTAACAAATCCAAGATAATATTGTCTTTCCTCTTGAATACTGAGCCCAGTGACAGTGGAATTAAAACCAAAAATATCCACTAATCGTTTTTGATGGTTTCTGAATGTAAAAATACGTATAAAAAAGAACTGTAATATCTTTAAGTATTAACACAAGTCTGTTTGGTAAAATATTCATCATAAAGTAAAAGTATAAATCGGATAATTGAACATTGGATTAAAACATTGCAAGAATATGGCTTTTTGTTGCACATCATAGACGAGGACCACAGTATGGAAATTCTTATAAATAGCTTAACGAAATAGTGAGAAATTATATGCTCATACGATGTTCTGGCACAAAACATTATGTAGGAGTAAAAACTATTACAGTAACAGTGGTAACAGAATGTAGAGCATATGATGATTCTACTCATGAAAGAACTTTACAGATAATGCCTCAGAAGTTTTAAGAAAAAAATATGATTTAACTATGGCACATTGCAATGATGCATGTAATGTGTAGCACTTGTATTCGCAGCTTAAAGTAAAAATGTGTGCTACGCGACTACATACGATTTTTAATCTCTGATACTGCTAGTGGTCCTCAGATTTTTCGAGCAGAAAGTACTTCAATCATTGTGTATGGTTGCTGGTAGGTTGTTATTTGCACATGGATCGATGTGCAATGGATCGCATTCATGACAATATACTGAGTTGTGATACCATACTTTCTTTGCTGCTTAGAGAAAAAAAAAGTCAAAATACAGAAAACTCTGGCAGAGGATTCTCCATTATAGGATATATCCCTGGATATAGTTGATTCTTCCCTGAAGACTATACAAAGTAATCAATATGTGCTGGTCATAACGTTTACTTTGCCAAATGTATCAAAGTATAGCTATTGTTTGACATCTTATCACAGTGATTCACTGAAGTGTTCGCTAAACAATGAATATCATAATTCAAAGAACATGGTAAAATTCGCATAGAATAAGGAACTATTCTTGATAGCCAGATATTTTCTAAACTGTGCATGCTGTTAAATCTTGTAAAGATAAAAATTTCACTCCATGAACTTAACTTCATATTTTAGTATCAAAGGATTGTTTGTAGAAAGTTTTTAATACTGACAAAAATTTACAAAGATAAACACTAAACACACATAGCAATGGTGTGTCATGTAAAAGTGGATAAGTTGAGTACCTAGTTATCAAACTTGCAATGTTTCCTATTTACAATGAATAGCATGATTCAGAGCACCTGAAAAATTTACATGTACTAAGAACGTATTCTTAGTGACTGATATTATTAAGTGAAATGCCTTGATCATATACAGTTCACAGAATTATGAATAGTCATTAGGAGTTCTAATACATTTGAATATGTCTTACTGTTTTATTACTGTGACAGTAATCTTAAAAACCTAATCGCAATAAATTAGATAAGCATTATTAATCATGATTAAAATAATAGCAGGGTTATAGGATACGTGTAAAACATATACCATTCTTTATCTCACAAAAGATTTTCTTTTCAGTTCTGCAAGATTAAAGTACTGTAATGATATACAACAACTTCATTAAAATTATATGATTTTTTTTTATTTTGCTATTAAATGGAATATTACAGACAAATCTTGAAGCCCAAGCAGTCGGAAATGGGTACCTTTTTCAAGTGTTATTTCAGCCAAAATTATATTGGCCTATTCAACATAGATCCATCAAATATTTGATATGTATTTACCACCTCAGTGGTACAGAAGTATGTCTGATGTCTGCGAACTTACAATGCAAGAAATCAGATTTCGATACTCCTGGGACTGGACACAGATAACCCTTTGTCTAACTTTGTGGTTAACAACAAACAAACTAATAGATATGTGCACAAATTAATCAGTCGTAGATTCGGGTTAATGCAATGCTAATATGCCATCTGGCATGAGAATTTAAATTACGTCTGTTTCTTTCACCGTCAAAATCAGATTATAATATAATGTAAACCAAATCATTACGTTTCGGAAAAGCTAGTTTTACTACGCTGTAAATGATACTTCATTATCGAATGTTTGACAAAAATAAAAGAAAAGTAAAATGTAACAAATATAAAGCAGGTTTCTTTGAATTCACAGTTTTATATACAAGAATTTAAACTCACCTCAGGGCTGTCATCAGGTCAACTGATATTGATCTGTGATCTGTTTAATAAGGGAGTTATTTAGGGACCTCCGCTTGATGACTTAAGATGCCGTGCTCTTTTCTATTCACCATCTAAGTTGTCCTTACGAATTTTGATTCAATAGCTTTGAATTTTATCATGGGTTCCGAAATATTTGTCAAATCAATAGGCTGCATCATTCATTATTGTAAATGAAAGTGTCGTAATATAAAGCAGATTTAACAATAGTTAAATTATACATTAACTGTCAAACTACAAATGAAGACGACGTAGCAAAAGTTACATTCGATAAATGAAAACATTTGTTTTGTATTGTATTTAGAAAAATAAAAAAATGAGGAACTAATATTAAGTTGTAAAAAAATTTATAACGGTCAGTTATTTTAAATGTTTAATTATTTGTTGAAAAAGGGCAAACATGTTCGGCGACAGATTTCGATCCCCTCGCGGCCACCAGATTGTAAGTTGCATACCATAACTACCACAAGATGCCAGACCTTGGACCGTGGATGTGTATAAGAGTGAAGTTCAAATATTATTATTGTGTTAAAGTAGTCCAACAGTGTAATAATGATCAGCTGTCTTTCTTCTAGTCCATCACTTTTCAGTTAGGGACGGCTAACACAATTAACGCTGGAAATCTTTTGCGCGAATATTCGAATGATGAAACAAAGAAAGTTCCGTAAAAATATTGATGTATTTCTTTGATATACTCATTTTATATCTATGTTTAGTATTTGTCCTACTTTTATTGTCGAAAAGCACGTGATCAAAAGTTATATTAGATAAAAACAATAAATAACGTTCAATCTGAGGGTTGCTAGTTCGAATCCCTCCCAACAAACATGCTCATCCTTTCTTCCGTGGGGGCGATATAATGTGACGATCACTCCCACTATCCACTGGTAAAAAAGTAACACAAGAGTTGTCTGTGTGTAGTGAAGATTAGCTGCCTTTTCTCTAGTTTTTCACTGCTAAGTTATAGACGGTTAGCGTATGTAGCTCTCATGTAGCTTTGCACGAAATTAAAACCAAACCAAAGAAAATTAAGGATCTTTCAGTTTCAGATATAGATGAATGTTATAGAAAAACTCGATTCTGTTGTTCTATTCATTTAATATAACTAAGAAGTAAACCTTTACTTTTACTGCTTACTTAACTAACATACTATCAATTTTATTCTAATTTTTCTTTTAATGTGAAGACAAATGCTCAGCTAGGATGTAATTAAGTAATAATCGTTTTCGGGGAAGTAAATAATACAATACCTAATTTCCTGTTGACACATGTGTGGTGTGTTGTACATACTAGATGTATAATTAACGGAACGTAATATTATCTTACATAATACTTGGTTTGATGTACATTTACATGTTTCACAACACATTAACCTCTCTTCGGTATAAAGACCGACAAGAACTTGCTTTCTCCTCTGAACTTGATTATTAGTTTCTAAACGTCTATCGTATCAATCGACTGCTTCATTCATTGTTGTAAATGAACCAGGTGCAAAGACAAAAGGGACTCGACATTGGCTGCCCAGTAAGTAAGTTAAACAACAACTGAATATCATGTAACCTAAGTTACGTTGAAAAATTAAAACAACTCCATGATACTAATAAACTAGTGTTAATTACATTAGAAACTTAAAATATTTACTAAGATAATTAATTATTAGAAAATAAAAGATCTATATTTTGACAATAACACGGTTTTCCTAGCGACTAAATAAAAAAACTAATACTGTGTGATTCCAAAATAAAGTTTTAGGTTTTCTCTCTTTCAAGTAGTGCAGTTTTCAACTTCTTGAACTGTCCAAACGATAAACGTCTAATTAGACCCAAATCTGAAAATCAATAAATGTGACGATGCACGTATCTTTTTAGATATGAAACTGTCAGACAATAAGTCAGATAGAACTAATCTAATTCAAAGATCTGAATAGTTCAGGATAAACCTCTAAATATAGCAGAACAATAAGTATTGTTTACCTTATAATTGTGTTTCTTATAACCTAAATATCATGAAGCACCTTAACAGAAAATAATATACTTCCCCAACGCTTCTCAACTTACTCACTAACGCATTGTCATACGGCTACAGTATGTACACTGCTGTCCAAAATCTTAAGGCCAATGAACATAAAGAAAAAATATGCATTTTGCGTTGTTAGACTCAACCACTTATTTGAGTAGAGCTTCAAAAGATGAAAATAAAAAAAGGGGAAAAAATAAAAAACAACTTTTTAGCATTTAATAGGGAAAATGTGAACACTATGAAATGAGCCTAAATACTAGCTGGTCAAAAGTTGAAGACCATACCTAAAAAAGTCATAAACAGGGTAGGAAATGCCCAACAAGAGGTTTCAGTAGTGAGTTGCACGGCCGTCATTGCGAATAACTTCAAACATTTGCACTGGTATGGTCGATATAAGCGTTTGCAGAAGGTTGGCTGGAATGTTACTTCAAATGGTGAAGATGGCTTCACAAAGATCATGCAATATTTGGAATTTACGTCCATTTCTATATACTTCATTTGCCATCCACCTCCAAACATTTTCAATGGGGTTCAGTTCGTGCAAACACGCTGGATGGTTCAAAATAATCACGTTATTCGCCATGAAAAGTCCTTTGTCCTGTGGGCATTGTAGATTGCAGCGTTGTCCTGCTGAAAGATCCTGTCATTTCCACATAAGCGAGGGTCTTCAGTCAGTAAGGATGCTCTCTCCAACATGCCAGTGTAGCCAGATGCTGTTTTACGCCCCTGTATAACCTGAAGCTCCATTCTTCCATGGAAGGAGAAAGCATCCCAGATCATGTTGGAATCTCCTCCACTGTGTCGTGTAGAAAATGTCTCCGGTGGGATATCCTTATCGTGCCAGTAACGTTGGAAGCCATCTGGTCCATCCAGGTTAATTTTTTTCTCATCAGAGAACAAAACCTTTGTCCACTTTTTTACGTCCCATGTTTGGTGCTTCTCAGCAAAGTTTAACCGAGCTGTTTCGTGTTGTGGAAGGAGGCTTGGTTTTTCAAAACGTTTACAGTGTTTAAAGCCTTTCTCTCATAGACACCGTCTTATTATTCTCGAGCTGCATTCTACGTCTGTAAAGACCTTACTCTGGTTCGACAATAGGCTAGTGTCTTGCCGGACAACCCATCGAATCCTCCTGCTCAAACCCCGGCGAGATTTTCTTGGGCCGACCACTTGAAATTCTCGTTCCGTATCTCTCAGGGTCCTTCAAGAAATTTGCAACAACAGTTTTACTTCGCCCAATCTCACCAGCGATGGCACGTTGAGAGAGATCTTGCGTTTGCAGCTCGACAATTCTGCCACGTTCAAACTCTGTCAACATTTTAGCCTTTGTCATGTTTTACCCAATGTAACACAGGAAATGTCAGTGGGACATGTTGACAACGCAAATGCTTGAACACAAATGACGAAATTTCGTTACGTGTTTACCGATTAACGCTTCGTTTCAGTATGGTCTTAAACTTTTGACCAGCTAGTATTTAGGCTAATTTCGTAGTGTTCACATTTTCCCTATTAAATTGCTAAAAAAGGTTTTTTATTTTTTCCCACTTTTCTTTATATTCATTAGTTTCAAGATTTTGGCCAGCAATGTATTTGTATAAATTAGAATATTCTATTTGCCGGGCTACACATTTGAAAACTAACTGTAAGCTTATAAGTTCACTTAAATAGAGAAAGTTTAACACTTTTAATAATAGTATGAATACAGTTTGAGCTTGTAACTCATAAACAGTAACTTACTCAGCTGTGCGTAAGATTGTTTGTTTTTAGTTAACTACAAAGATACAGATTGTTTATCCGTGCTATTTCCACCTGGTGCATCTGAACCCGGATATTAAAATTGTAACTCCGCAGACTTGTCTTTCAACCAGTGTAAAGAGGGCTGAACTCATGAAGCGAAATAAATTATAATTTTATTTTGACTATTTATTTATTGAAACCTACGACAAACATTCATCTAACAGTAATCAGGTCTATAAACTAACTTTTAGTTTAGAAAAAAACACACAAAGAAACGTAAAGACATGGAAAGTCATTTGTGCAGTAATAAACGTAATACAATCTATAAATAAAATACTATATATTTTCATATTCGATATACCTACTAGAATAAACTGAAGATATCACAAAATATACTAGTACCATTTTGAAGTATCTTTGCAAAATACTGAGTTGAATAGTATCTATAACACGAGTTTAAGACCTTAGATCCTAACATTGTAGGAATTGTATTTGAAAATGGGAGAATCTCTAACAAAATCATAATTAAGGTAAAGAATTGTAGCCCAATGTGGCTTTACACTAAGAAAACACACACACTCCCTTTCTTAAGTAATTGTTTATTTTGGGAGGATTGACATATTTAATATCTTCACTCGTCTATCCAAACTATTTCGCTTTTATAAATGTTTTTCCTCAGAAGAGACTCGGCGGTGTTAATCTTGACAGCAAAATGCACAAGAGTGCCGGATACTTGTTCACGTGTAAAGTATTTTAATGCATATAAACTGGATTATCAACACACTAATATATAAATTTTTTTATGAAGTTTGCCTTTGAGAAAATGTTATTAACAGTAATTCGAAACTTCAGTTCTGCAGGGAGACGTGATACTGCATTTTTATCTGATGGAGCGAAGCCCACTCGCTGAGAACATACATCATTTTTGTATTTGATAAGTTAACTATATTATTAACCATATTAGTAAGTATTATCAGTATTTTCTTAATGCCTACATATAAGCTGGTAGTAAATTGTCAGGATTACAATAGTTTACTGTAAGGTTTGGACTAGAAACGTTGTGATCTCATTGTCGAATTTTCTCTTCTGTTACGGTCTTTTAGAGACACGAATATCTTCGTCTATAAATTATGCCGTATGGACGTCGCTATTTGTCACATGGCTCGTTTTCAAACTTTTAGCAATACGCAGTGTACATCGCAACCCTACAAATATCATCAACATATATCCGGTTTAGACTTTTAGTATTCTCATAAAATTACTCTAAAAACCAAAGTAACAAAGAAAATAAAAAACATCCATTTCAGAAAAGTATGGTATGGACCGAAAGCTGAATTTAATAAAGGTTATAGATTGTTAGTTAATCCTATAAGGTTGGAGATAAATGATATCTTGTTACTAAGTCCCAAGAATTTAATATCATAAGTGTAATTTATGTCAGTATTATTAATTTACTGTTTCACACCTTTCTTGATTTTTCTGTCTGTTATAGTACATTTGTTTTGAGCATATACTGGTTTGTGTTTGTGCCAAGCATGTGAATAAACAAACTTTCCCATTGTGAAGTGTACATTTAAACACACAACAAATTATTCATAAAGAATGGCTCAGTAAGGCCAGGTGGGTTAAGGCATTCGATTCATCATCTGAGGGTCGCGGGTTCAAATCCCAGTCACACCAAACATGTTCGCCCTTTCATCCGTGGGGGCATTATAATGTTAGGTCAATCCCACTATTCATTAATAAAAAAAAGTAGCCCAAGAGTTGGCGATGGGTGGTGATGACTAGTTGCCTTTCCTCTAGTATTTTACTGCTAAATTATGGACGGCTAACGCAGGTAGCCCTCGTGTAGCTTTGCGCGAAATTAAAAGAAAACAAAATAATCATGAAGAATAGTAACTTTTTTTCTAAATTAAATAGCAATCATCTTAAAACAATCCAGAGGGCTCTGTACAACACCACATTCGATCGAGACCTCATTTTGTGATATTGTGATTACACTAATCTATATATATATAAGTTATACATCAAATAGACCAACGTAATTATTAGGTACATCTTCATCTAATTGCACTGTAAATCCTTGAAATATTTAAGTTACCATATGTATCAAGCACATCGCCTAGAATGTATAGCTATTGGAAATAAGTCATATCTTGACTTCTTGTCAAATCACTGAGTCTTATGCCTCATGTTTGTTCTTATACTAACATGTTCCTTGTTTTATAAACAATGTCGTTGTAAGCAACGTGACATATTTAGGACTAGAAATATTTTAAGTATAGCTTTAGTGTATCAGAAATATCTGAAGAAATTCTGATGTTATTCTCCGTAATACAATATTCCTGGTAAACTATTGCAAGAATGAGTGATTTAACTTTATTTTAAAAAGTTACCATGCTTTAATGGGTATATATATGATTTATCTTATTTACACAGAACCAAAAACTATATCTTTTATTTTTAGATCCTAAGACTTGATCGACTCTGCAGCAAAAAATAATATGTTATTATTGCGTCACAATTAATGAGTGTTTTTTTTTCCACCAAAAGAAGGAGATAATGTTCGCATTGTTCAATATCAGCTATGTCACCCGCTGGTACAGCAGTAAGTCTATGGATTTAGAAAGCTAAAATCAGGAATTCGGTTCCCCGATGGATTTAGCAGATAGCCCGAAATGGTTTTGCTATAAGAAAACATACACACACACATAATATTTGCTGTATGAAGATCATGTTCGCACTGTTTAAAACTGGATGTATGAAGATCATGTTCGCAATTTTTAATACTGGCTGTATAAATATCATGTTAACACTGTTCAATACCGGCTGTATGAAGACCATGTTCGCACTGTTTAATACTCCCTGTATGAAGATGATGTTCACACTGTTCAATACTGGATGTATGAGGATGATATTTAACTTATACAACAAAACGTTTAAAAAGAATGGTCTCATATTTCATGTTTGTTTATAGAGCAACACCGAATATTTGTCTATAAAAGTTGTCGTTAGTAGAAACATGGCAAAACTAGGTCAAATTTGGAAATATACGTTTGTGTGGAAAGTTATTGTGTTTTCTAAGATCTAAAGCTTTAAGTAGTAAGAGTCCTTCGTTGTGTAATTTTGAAATGTAAAGATACTTTTTAAAACCGCATTTTAAGCGTTTGATTTCTGATTGTTTGTTTCAAATTTCGCCAAATAAAAATACACGAGAGTTATCTGCGCAAGCCGTCCCTAACATTTTTTATGTAATATCAGAGGAAGGGCAACTAGTCATCACCACCTACCTCCAAATCTTGGAATGCTCCTTTACCAAAAAATAGTGGGATTGATCGTCACATTATAACACCACACGGCAAAATATTTTTATCAACTCGATTAATTTCTGTTTTCATTGCACCTTCTGTTACATGACAGAAGAGTGGCTTGGTTATTCGTTAAACATACGAAGGCTGTTAAAAAATACGCGGACTGTTTGAATTGCGCGGCTCCAGGTGGTTCAAGGGGAATCCGCTTGGTGTCGCTAGGTTTGCACAGATCAGCTGATTACGACGCCATTTCCCGATTGCAGATATCTTCATTTGTGTATTAGCTACGCGGTTTTAAGTGAAGTGAGATTTTTTCGTTTGGCAAACTTCAGAATGAATGACCTGAAGGAGCAACGACTTGCTGTGAAATTTTGTGTTAAACTTGGAAAATTTGCGACTGAAACTTTTGCTATGCTTAACACGGCTTACGGTGATGTTGCTATGAAGCGTACGGCATGTTTCAAGTGGCATGAACGTTTTAAGGAAGGTCGGCAGTCTATTGAAGATGATGAGCGTCCTGGACGTCCTTTCACGTCAACTGACGACCAACACGTCGACAAAATCAACACCCTGGTGCGGGCAAATCGACGTCTGACAGTCAGGGAGCTTGCTGAAGAGTGTGGGATATCAGTTGGATCTTGTTACGAGATTTTGACAGAAAAATTGAAGATGCACCGCGTTGCTGCGAAATTCAGCCCTCAGAACTCGTGAGTTTTCGGCCAAACACTCGATCACTGTTCTTCCCCAGCCCCCTAATCACCTGACCTTGCTCCTTGCGATTTTTTCTTGTTCCCCAAACTCAAAAGACCCTTGAAAGGAAGAAGATTTGAGACGATTTCCGAGATTAAGGCAAATGCGACGAAGGAGCTGGAGGACATTACAAAAGAAGCGTACCAGGACTGTTTCAACAAGTGGAAACACCGTTGGGATAAGTGTGTGCGTTGGGGAGGAGAGTACTTTAAAGGGGTAACTTCTAAATAAAGTACATTTTGTTTTATGACGTCAGTCCGCGTATTTTTTTAACAGACCTCGTAAAGTTTATAAAGAGTAAAACAGGTAATTCAAATAAAACAGTTGTACAGATCATATACTTTAAAACATTTACAATTCTAATCTCTTAAAATCAGTAGCATTAATCAAAAGAGAGAAAAATATATCTGTGTATAAGTTATCATTCCTGGCAAAACTTATGCTATTTCATCGACAATTATGTATTTTATTGTGATAAATACGTTACTTCTATGTTTCACACACAAAACAAATAAAACCCTTATTTTAGCTAATCCCATTAAATTTGACCTCAGAATCTCAGTGATAAATTTGTAGGCTTAAGAAGCTAAAATTTGGTCTTCGATGCCCATGGTTGGCACAGCACAGATAACCCTTTGCGTAGCTTTGTGCTAAACAACCAAATTAAACCCATTAAAGCTTATAACCGTATAAATTATATCATCATATATGTACGATGTGCTAGAGAAAAACAGGAATATTTTCACCAATAAACATTAAAGATGATGAAACATTCTCCTAGCAGTTTCAAAAAGTTGTTTTTGAACATATTAAACAGTTATATATTTGATCAAAATAAATTTATTGAGAGTAATTGCTCCTTCATTATGAAGTTGTTAAAGATATCTCGTTGTATGATTTTTCTTATATGCTTGTAGCTCTATCAAGATAAATCATAGGATCCTTCTCTTGCATGGGGATTCTAATTCTGCCAAGACATCTTATATGACCATAAGTGTGTCCATATCTTAGATATATGTGACACTTCGGTAAACGTGTAAGGTAACAATGTTGGAAATGATATTATATCAGTTGTAGCTCTGCTAAGATATCTCACGGTATCTTTCTCTTGTATGTCAGTTTCTCGAATTATTTCTTTCAGATATAATTATAATAGTCATGTAACCGAAACCAAAATGCAGTTATTCATTATTTGTCACATCACCCTAACAAGCTATCTGTTTGTAACACTTCAGTAAACGTGTAATGCAATAATACCTGAAATGTTTGATTACTTACGATCATAGTACAAAAAACTGTTTTATCTCATGAAAGACATACATTACATTTACCATGATTAAAGCTCAATCTCCAGTAAGACATTGATTTGCGTCCATTACTCGTTCTGTTTACTACATAGCTTTACTAATATGTTTCTTTTTAACACAATGAGCTCTTATGGGTACTGCATACATACACTTAGCAGCCACTTTATTAGGTACACCTATCTAGTATCAGTTAGGACTCTTGTTTGCTTCCAGAACAGCCTAAAATTTTCACGATATAGATTCAACAAGGCGCTGGAAACATTTCTTAAGTATTTTGGTCCATGCTGACTTGATAGCATCAGCAGTTCCTGCAGATTTGTGGGCTACACATTCATGCTGCGAACCTCCTGTTCCACCTCATTCCAAAATTGCTCTATTGGATTGAGATCTGAGGACTGTACAGGTCAATGAAGTACACTGAAGCCACTGTCATGTTCGTGGAACCAGCTTGATATGATGCATGCTTTATGACATGAAAATGGATAGACTGTCGCCATAAAAGGATGTATATGGTCAACAACAATGCTCAGGTACGCTGTGACATTCAAATAATGCTCAATTGGTATTAAGGGGCTTAATGCGTGCCAAGAAAACATTTCCCATACCATACACCACCACCAGCAGCCTGTACCGTTAACACAAGGCTTGATGGATCCATGGACTCATGCTGAATACGCCAAATTCTGAACCTACCTTGTCGCAGCAGAAATCGAGATTCGTCAGGCCAGGTGACTTTTTTCCAATCTTCAGTCATCCTGTGTTGGTGATTCCATGCTCTCCATAGCCTCATCTTCCTGTTCTTAGCTGACAGGCGTGGAACCCGACGAGATCATCCGTTACTGCTGCTCTTCCTCTTCAAGGTTTGACACATTGTACGTTCAGAGATTATTTTCTGCACATCACTATTGTAAAGAGTGGTTATTTAAGTATTTGTGGGTTTTCTGTGAGCTTGAATGAGTCTGGCCATTCTCCTCTGACCTCTCTCATTAGCAAGTTGTTTGTGTCCACAGCTCACTGGATATTTTTTGTTTTTCACAACATTCTCTGTAAACTCTAGAGATTCTAAGGCGTGAAAATCCCAGGATATCAGCAGTTTCTAAAATGCTAGAAACACCACGTCTGGTACCAAAAATCATTCCACGCATCTTCCCCATTCTAACGTTTGATCGAATAACAACTGAACCTCTTGATTATGTCTACATGCTTTATGTATTTGAGTTGCAGCCACATGATTTGCTCTTTGGATATTTACGTTAAAGAGCAGTTCTACCTAATAAAGTGGCATGAATAGCTTTTGTATATAGTTCAACTTGGTGTGTATTTTAGTGTATTTTTATCTCATCATCACAAAATGATACTGTTACAATGTTGATTGAGAATTATCATTCTTCTAATATAAGAATTTTATTTGATCTGTATAACATACTTCATGTAACCATTGTTTTGCATGCAACTTTATAAGTACTTCACATTGTTTTAAATTTAGATACAACATGTAATTTGTTAGATCAAACTGCAATTCTTGTTGCTTTCTTTCAAGAAAAGTCTCAAATAAATACATATTTAGTCACAAAATGGTGTAAAACAATGTGAGTTCAAATAATTGGCTTTTAAGATAATTTTCTGACTAGGAAATCGCATCAAGACGCGAGTTGTAAATATTACATAATTTTTTCGCTCATATAAGGAATTATTAATGATCCGAGGACATGGTGTTATAAAAAAAAACAGTAAAATAAAAATATACAAATTCCCGGATGTATTGGTTATTCCGTTTTAAATACAAGCACCCACGTTCAGATTCAGATTCAAATCTGACAATACACAATTTCTTTCACTACGTTAGCTCAAGATCTAGTGCCTTGCGTTCACTGGTAGCAATGAAACAGATTTTAGCAAGGTTTCTGACAGGTATGTGATAGATTTAATGCACTTACAATTTTACTATTGTTCGTAATGTATAAGCGTGTTACTGTTGTTCTTAGTTCTCGTTTTAAACACTGCACATATGAAGAAATTCGATAACATTCTTCAGTCTTAATCGTGTTTCTAATGCCTGGAGAAACATCGTGGGGTTTTAATTTTATACTCAAGTCAGGATGGCAACAAAAACATCATTATATTTCGACAACCCACATTTTATGAACGACTGATAATCGTATCTAAATGTTGATCTCGCAGCGGAATATCTTAATCACTAAATTAAATGTTGAACTGAATAGAAACGTCAGTAGAACACGGAGCTGAATAGGATTTATACCACTAATTTTATTTTTACCGTTGTTTTAAGCGTAAATTTAACAGTATTTACAAAGTTCAAGTAATAATTACATAGCATCTAGAAAATTAAATCTTATTTAGTAGTCAGTTGGAATGTTGAATTGTTCAGAAGAGCAACGTAAAAACCGCAAAATGTTAAGGTAGCCCATTAGCCCATTATTCCTTACAGATAATATCTCATGTTATTTAAGTAACATTGTATAAATCCTTTATAAGAACGATAAAGTGGGATTAATTACGTATTGTAATTCATGTGTTTATAGTTAATTATCAGCTATTCAACAGTACGATGCTGTCAAGATGAACTTATGCGTCCGCCGCTGGTACAGTGACAAGTGTATATGTGCGTGTGTGTGTGTTTTCCTATAGCAAAGCTACATCAGGCTATCTGTTTAGTCCACCGACAGCGGTAAATCTATGGATTTACAACGCTAAAATCAAGGGTTCGATTCCATTCGGTGAACTCAGCAGATAGACTTATGTGGCTTTGCTATAAGAATACATGAACTTATGTCTGGAGAAATATGTTACAGTCTCTGTAAAAGAAAAATATACGAATTGGAGAGTGTTAAACAATTGAGTGGCAAAGAGTATCACATTTACAATGATGAAGCTGTTAATGTTCTCCATATAAGTTGAAGAACTGGCACATCCAACTGTTTAAGACAGCAACGTTGTTATTAGCAGAGTGGGGACTATGGTTACTAGATAAATCCATTTGATTTTAAAAAATCATTGTGATGATGCCGGATACATATCCTGCTACCAATGACGAGAATTTTAAATTAACAAAGGCTGACGGACAAACAGATTAATCATCTATTTATGTGAAACAGACCATCAAGTAAATGAAATGAAATCACAGAAATCACATTTTGCCATATACCAGTCGGTTCTACGAGAGCAGCTTCAATAGATCTTTACTTTTTTATTTTCTTTAAACGCGGTCTTGGGAGTAAACACTCGTGTATAATGGAGGGGCTGTGGAAAACTTATTAAGAAATGTAGACTATGTTTGACCCCGCTATCCTTCACAGAAGCTTGTTACGATGGAAATTTCAGCTGTGAGCAACACTAAGTAATCTTGCCAACAGCCACGAAACGATCGATGACGAAAGAAGTAGTTCAATGGACTCGTAAGACGGAACTTTGTTCTTATAAAGTGCGATTAACCCTCATTTTCTCCACAAGAATGGGGTAAAGAAACAGATATATTTGGTTTGGTTTAATGTTCTACCCAATATACATTAAAAATTACCTTATAAACTTCCACGTTGCAGCTACATAATAGGTAACATGAAACTACTAATTCTTATCCTAAACTTTATAAAACAGAAACAAACATTTTCCATTTTCATCTACTAAAACTTCAAATAATAGTGAAAATAATGACTGTAGCACTTATAATAAAAAATTACAGATATTTTAAACAAAAAAGAGCCTAATTTTTAGTGATGAACCTTCTCTATAAGTTAATCTCAAAACCACTTGAATCAACCCCACAAGAAAAATAAAATTCAGATATGCTAAATACATGCATTCTTACTGCCTTTAACATATGTTCTTTCAATAATCCATAAATGCTAGTATTTCTCTTTTAGTAGTATTAATCCTGCAGACGACGAGCTAAGACGTAGTGTGTAGTTTATTTTATTAATTTTGTTTTATTATTTTATACGCTAACTGTTTGGCTTGAACATCTTATATTGAGATTCTTTTGGTGGATAGTTTTGAATATAAAACTACAATTGCGATTTATCAAAAAAATCTATTTACTTACCAGTAAACAGAAGTAAAATCTGTTTCTTTTCTTGAAGGTAAGACCAAGATCAAGACCAGACCTGTCTTGATACAACGAAGCTAAAGCCAATTGTTGGGAAATGGAAAATAATATTTTCACCTCGAGTGATACATTAAATTAAATTTTGAGTCCTGGTGAAGTAGATTTGTGGTTGTTGTATCTGGATGTACAAGGCATCATTTCATGACCACGTTTCAATAATGGGCTAAGCTAATATAATGTATATAGAAAGAATTTTACAAAGGAAGGCTAGAGGAAATGTTTTTTGTTTATATCTTAACCCTATCCACCAAAAGGTCACGTGGTCAGTCATATAGACCGACTCCCGTGTTGAAAGAGTTTTAATTAATATACAGAAAATGCATTATTTCATGTGCTGCTGTAGCAACGCTTCTATTTAAGAAGAATACACAATTTACGACCGCATTCACTACTCTTGTGTACCGTAAACCAAAATATATTGGTTTTATATTTACCGGACTTTTAAGCTACTTTACAACGAAATTTAATTCATTTATTAAATAATGAGTAACCTGCTAATAACCTTTATCGAAACAGTGAAAAATGACTAGAGCAATAAAATATTTCCTCATACGTACAGCCAGTGAATGTTTGTTTAAACGAAATGTCGCTGGCCTGGTAAGAGTTGGTGGTTAGATCGCTCAACTCGCAATCTACAGTTAAAAGTGTTTTATCCCTTTTCGACCAAACATGCTAGCCCTTTCAGCCATAAGAACGTTATAATGTGACGATCAGTCCCACTGTTCGTTGGTAATAGTGTAGCCCAGGAGTTGACAGTTGGTAATGGTGACTAGCTGCCTTAACCTACCATGTTAAATTAGGGACGGCTAACGAAAATAGTCCTCACGTAGTTTTGCAAGAAATTCAAAACAAACAACCTTTATACACGTTTGAAAGCGCTTAAATATTTGTGGTGTAAATACATTTCAGTTGATAACTTATTTTCGTTTTTAATCATTCTGTCCAGTTAATAAATGTTGTTGTATCGTAATATTTTAAATATCATAATAGCTTTTATCACAAAGACGTTTTTGTATTCCGTTTCACAAATATCAATCGAAAACATATTTAATTCTGTACGATTCTTTTTTTTTTTTTTTGGTAGACGAAAAACGTGTATATGTATTTATCGATTGATTACATAAAGAAGCTTCTTCGATATCAAAAACTGTATTTTTCATTCATAAATAAATATATTTTGTAATGCATGACCAAGTAATTCTTATTAAATACATGTGAGAGACCTTAATAATTCAGTAAGATTTCAGTTACCACAATTATGGTTACAAACATAAATTAAATAATACTTTACGTAGAATAAATATTAAGTTTATTATCATTTCATGTATCTTTAAATAATGAAATAACAAAGCCCCTAGGTATTAGTTTGAATTTGGGGCAAAGCTGCACAAAGGCTATCTGCGCTAGCCATCCATAATTTAGCAGTGTGAGACAAGAATGAAGGTATCTAGTTATCATTATCCACCGCTGACGCTAGGGCTATTTTTTTACCAACGAATAGTGGAATTGATCAATACTTGTAACGCCCCCACATCTGACAGCTGACAGGGCGAGCATGTTTGGTATGACGGAAATTCAAACATGCTATCCTTAGAATACTAGTCGAGTGTCTTAACCCACTTGGCTCAGGGATTAGTTTCGTATGGATTATATTCTCTACAGCTTTTGTTTTTCTTTCATATTCTTAACATAGTTCTCGTGCAGCTCCTGTTTTCTATGATGAAACCTAAAACACAGTTTCCATAAATTTCTGTTTCAGCACTTAAGATGTGTTTAAACGAATTATTTCATGCATACTGATATAGAAAATGAATAATATTTTCCATCTATTTCTGAGATATCTTCCACTTGCAAAATCCATCTTATAAAAAAAGAGATAAATGTATGTAGATTACTGTGTAGCCCGAATTCCAAGATCTCGAACGTTGAAAGCTTATCAAATCATCCTGGATTGTTTGGTCTGCTGTGCTGAAAAAAATTATTAACTCGTTTCTAGCGTAACACTCTCATTGTTTACCACTACTGATCGTTACTAAATTTACGGCTAAGAATTATTTATCAACTCAAAGAGACGATACATGATGATATATTTTTGTAACGTAACAAAAATTAGGTAAACTTTTTTTTTTTTTCAGTTTCAGCAGTTTGCATCTTTAATGCAAGATGCATCTTTAAGTTAAAATAAATAACTTTATAAAATTCAATATTACCTTTTTCTAAAATGTTCGAATATCGTTGACAAAATGAACGACTATCTCTTTATTGTTTCTTTTTACTAAATTATTTTTCTCTGTCTATTGCATTGGAAATTACTTCAGTGAAAATACGTACTGAATTATGTGCTGAATACTGTAAAATAAACCTATTTTCAACATATGCTGCGAATGTTTTGTTAGGGTAGGCTATTGTGTCACGTGATGTGGCTTTACTATGAGACAAAACACATCAGACTACCTGCTGTGTCCACCGGGTGGAATCGTACCCCTGAATTTACCGTTGTAAATCTTAAGATATATCGCTGTCTCATAGGGAAATACCACATGAAGAAATATCACAACTGGAAAGATTGTTTGTTTTGTTTTTGAATTTGGCGCAAAGCTACACGAGAGCTATCTGCGCTAGCCGTCCCTAATTTAACAGTTTAAGACTAGAGGGAAGGCAGTTACTCATCACCACCCACCGCCAACTCTTGGGCTACTATTTTACCAACGAATAGTGGGATTGACCGTCAGTTATTACTCCCCCACATCTGAGAGGGCGAGCATGTTTGGTGTGACGGGGATTCGAACCCGCGGCCTTCGGATTACGAGTCGAACGCCTTACCCCACCTGGCCATGCTAAGCCTCAGAACTGAGAAGAATCAGTTTATTTTAAATCAATACACTCTCCTGAATGACATACAAACCCTCTGTTTGTTTCTCTCTCCACATACTTTGTGTAACATATTCGTGTTAATGCTCCGTGAGATATGGTTTATTTGGTGAGGCTAAGCCCCTGAATTTCTGGTAATTCTAATAAAATACCATTTGGAATATTGCGGTTGTAATCGTCAAAATACGGCGAAGCAATTCACACTGATGAGCTTGGCAATAGAGATGAAATTTACACTGAACTGCAGCTTTTTTATTCTTTTTGTAACGCATTACAGATTTTAAATTAAAATCGAGTATTTTGAGTCAGTTGTTGTCTATCACATGTCAATGCCCAGAAGACCTTTCGGTTCATATCAGAGCTAGTCTAGTGAGCTCAACATGTTTACGGATAAACTTGTGTTCAAAATGTCATTTTATATCAATAACTAAACATTTAAAATATTATTTCACATGCTTCTTATTTAAATAAATAACACCCTAATTGAGAGAAATGTAGAAACAAACATATTCTGCATTCTGTAATCTAGTCTAATTTTTACAGTTATAATTCTGATTACTGATTTCCTTCCCTCTTTAACTTATGGCACTTAAAACTGTAACAATAAATTCACACAGGTTTTTATTAGTTAAACATAGTAAAACTTTCTTTTATTTAATGCACAATGTTAAACCAGGCACTGATATATCACAGATTAAAATCACATCTGAGGCACTAATATATCAAGATAAAAACTACACATAAAACATTGATATATGACAGATAAATCCAGCTATAAGACACTAATATATTATAGATAAAACCAGATCTAAGGCACAGATATAAACTACATATAAAGTAGTGATACGTGATACGTGCCAAATAAAAATTTAATATAAAGTATTGATATGGACAAATAAAGACTAGTTCTAAAATACTGTTTTAACACGCCTCTAATTTAACCCTCAAATGACAGCCATAATCAAATGATGCTTCTATCTACAACATTTTCACTGTTTAAGGGCTCAAATTTGCGACAGACAAATTATAAGATATGTGAAGAAAATGTTTTCTAGTAATACATGAATTTTATTACTATTGTAAGAATTACTGATATCACTTCAAATAGTTACGTTTCATAAAAATACAAAATAATTTACAGCTTTTCATACTCCATAAGTTTTAACAGAATATTAGTGATTGCAGAAGCATTTTCTATAAGGATTGTATTTTAGGATAACATTTTAGCTATTTATTTCCATCATTCTACTACATTTAAGTATAATATATTCTTCTGCCTTGTGTCGCTGTGGTTGATAATATTGTAAAAAATATAATATTTGCTACTTTTGCTTTATGCAATACACGTTTGGTGAATGTTAACTAAAATTTAGCTATAATAAAACAATCAGCGTTATTATCTTATTAAATCTTTTTATATTAAAGACAAAAAGCAAGATTATATACCATATAACCGTTTAGAATACGACTAATTTGGGCCCGACATGGCCAGGGGGTTAAGGCAATCGACTTGTAATTTGAGGGTCGCGGGTTCGAATCCTCGTCCTACTAAATATGCTCGCTCTTTCACCCATGGGGGCGTTATAATGTGACAGTCAACCCCATTATTCGTTGGTAAAAGAGTAGCCCAAGAATTGGCGGTGGGTGGTGATGACTAGTTGCCTTCCCTCTAGTCTTACACTGTTAAATTAGGGACAGTTAGCGCAGATAGAACAGAAACTCAAACCCAACCACTGTATAGATTGTTATTTGGAAACAGTATAAGTACTAACTGCTGTGGTGTAATCCTCTTTTTAACATAAGTGTACATATCAACCACAACGTTAATATAACATTGCAGTGTGTAGTAACACAACACCTGAATATTAGGTTTGATTACCACACACCAACATTTATACCTCAGAGCTAATTTTGAATTTCCTTTACGTTTTTTCTTTGAAAAAAAACTAATACCATGTAAAATTACGCCAAATGTTCTATCAGTCGACTTGAAATGTATGGTAGTCACTCTTTAACTCCAGTTCTCCCGAACCAAAAATTTATGACATAGAGTTAATTTAACTAGCAAGCATGAACTATTAAAGTGCCACCTATTCTATGTTAAACTTTGATAAAATATTAGAAAATTATGCCGACAATACTTCATGCTTCCAGTGGTATAACATTACTACTGATAACGCGAAGATCGAGTCCCAGTTCACATCACCTGATTGGTTTGCGGAATGACGTTGTATTCTCCTAATATAAATGTTCAGAAACTTAATGTATTTTTTCTTCCAATAGTATTTAATAAAAGCATTGAGAAGCTTTGGTAAATAATCTGCATAGAAAACAATTACATATATTTCCAAAAACTACTACGTCCTATCAGTTCTAGAAATAGTTTGGAATTTTTTAAAGTTAATCTCAAACATCTGGTCTTATGTCAGGATGAACCCTATTAAATTTGCCGTCATAAAACTAAACGTGTGAAACTTGTATTGCTCCAGTTAAGTTTAAATATATTCTTGAAGCACAACAAGGATGAATAGCTTCTACTATTTGTATACCAGTGAGTTTATACATATAAAACATTTAATAAATTTAATTGATATATTTTATCTTAGCAGTATCTGCGTAGTTTAAATCTGGTTTCAGATAATAATTCATATTCGTCATTTGTCATGTCCTCTGAGTTGGTGTTTATTTAAACTGCAAATTTAGAATGTTGAACACATTAAGAGATGATCCACAAGTGACAAAAAAAAATGGCACGGAAGATATTAATGATGTATCTAATCTAAGAATATTATGTTTACATCCACTTAACTCTAAGTTCTATGAATGCTCAATTAACCAAAATACACCAGCAGTCTTACTTAAAAATTACACCGTGGGGAAATCGCTCGCTATTCTTAAAATTAAAGATCAGTACTTGAATCGTGTCTTTAACTGCAGAAGTTCAAAGATGTTAGGTCTTTCTTTTTCTGCCATTTATAAGAGAACGTGGTTGAATTTTCAATAGAAGCTCTCAGATTTTTACCATTTCACAAATAAATCAAAAATATGAATTTCTATAAGAATTTTATTTTCTCACTCAAAACCAACCAGGTTTTGATTGTGTGTGTGTTTCTTATGGCAGAGTCACAGCGAGCTTTCTGCTGTGTCTACCAAGAGGAATCGAGCCTATGATTTTAGCGTTGTAAATCCGTAGACTTGCCGCTTTTCCAGCGGGGGACTCTTGTGATCGTCGGTATTGTTATTGGACTGTACAATCACATAAGTATTTTTGAATTAGTTAAACAATTGATACCCTGGGGATACTTGGTTGATATCTGATCGCTGTTATCGTAGTGTAGGTAGTTAGGTTCTAACGATTAATTACTTATACTGTATGGATTTCTGTAAATGATATACCACACTGTATTAGAAATGTTTTACGGGAAAGCCTCTAACAAGAATAACTAACACCGTAGGACTGTCGTTGCAGAATATGTCATTCAGATTAAAAATACTAATATTTATACGACACAAAAGGGAACATTATAATTGCTATTTTCCGCAAAGCATTTAAAGGAAATGCTCAAGATTTCACATGCATAGTATTTAGTAGTATTATCTTAAATAGCTCTCAAAGACAATTAAAGAATAAAACCTAAAGGTCGTTCAATGTGTAACTTACATTAAAAAATAGAAGCAATAATATCGCGAGGAAGTATTAATAGTCTTGTTTTAAGAAGTATATAAACTAGACGTTTGAAACCAAACGGTAAGTTATATAATTAGCTACGATTTAATCTATATATTGAATATAGAGGGTTCGAGTCATCCAGCCTCGTTAGCTAGAATGTATTCACGCCAATTTAGCAGAAATGCTACTATCATGTAGTAGCTGATAGTGATAGAAAGTATGAAATAAAGTAAGACAGCAAAATCAAAATGCTATTTCACATTATTCAATGAAATGTTACATGAGGTTTATCTGTAAATTGTTAATTTATTTGTTTCTATGTTTTTAAGCACAAAGCTACACGAGGAACTATCTGTTCTGTGCCGGCCACGAGTATCGAAACCCGGATCTTAGCCTCTCAAACTTACCGCTGAGCCATTGGGTGGCCAGATTGTTTATAAAATTGAACTGCTAAAATTTAAGCTAAGGGTTGTTTGACGTGAAAACTCGCTTACGAAGTTAAAGAAAATGCACTGTGTTACGTTATTTGCAGCTCTTACGAGTCCCTTAAAAGACGTTTTTATAAACACGACTCCTTAAAGACTTATTTTCAATTTCATTTCATCTTAATATTTAATACCGGAGTTGTTGTTTTCCTACTATTCCAAGTTCAGAAAGGTGACTTAAGATGGAATATAAAAGTAAGCAGCTTATTTACACATATTTCATTTTCAATTTTTAACGGGCTAGATAAGCGGATTAAAATAATAAACTTTTTACACAGATCTTGAAGTTTTAATATTTAACATGCTTAAGATATTTTTTTCTTTTAACAGCTTACAACTACTTTATCTTAAAATTGCTTTATTAAAAAACTTCTTTCATCAAACTCACAACTTGTTCTTACTTTGTACTCACACAAAGAGTACTTCTGAAATATGCTATCAACAGTTCAGTATAATTATTTATTTATTATAATATGTATATACATCCAGCAGTCTGACTCGTGTAACAGTTTGTTTTAAGGAGATGGCATAAAACATTTTGATGGAATTTTGTCCAGAAACTCAGGTGTCCATCTCAAAAGTCGAGTTTCAATGCTATTAACGTAATGTCACAAATGGAGGCTCATCTGAGCTTGGAGATCAGTAGCAATTACGAGGCCAACGTACAGAATTATAGCTTTAAATAAAATATAACTGAGTATCGAGTTTATACTCATTAGCTAACTAACCCATACAGTTTTCGAATATCTTTTAATTAGTTTCGCCAATACTATAATAAACATTAATTATTTCACACTCTTTTGTTTTATTAACAACAAGTTTATGCTTAAATAACTAAAAGTAGTTCTATAAATTCCAATAAAAATTTAACCTTCAGCAACATGGTTAGCTTGAGGTCTCTTTTTATGCTTAAAATCGAGGCTACATACCCACTGTGAGCACTACACAGATAACCCGTTGTGTAGTTTTGGCCGAAACAACAAGAACAAACAAAACAGAAATCAATTTAATTTCATTCATTTATTTGATTTTTGATTTGTAAAACTCTATACAAATAGTACAAAAATATTTTCTAATACACTTAATAATTGTTTGTTTGTTCCAAGTAAAGCACAAAGTACATAATGAGCTATCTGCTGTGCCTTGTCCGCCAAGGGTACGGAAACCAGTTTTTAACGTAATAACTCAACGGATATACCGCTATGCTACTGGGGGGACGGGTTTACACCTTATGAATTACGATGCGCAAGACCGCTAGTTAATCTGAAGATGACCTAAGAAGGTCGAAACGTTGTTCTCTAATTTATTTTAATAAAAGTTTTGATATCCACATCAGCCGTCTTAAGATACATATCTACAAGGCCTGCTGTGGTATGACATATTTATCTTGGTTGGTTGGTTGATTGGTTTGGCGTTTTATGGCGCAAAGCAACTAGGCTATCTGCGCCTTTATCTTGGTTATGCTTGTATTATATTCAAATTATTTTTGTATTAAAATATACCAAACAAAATTGAGAAAAAAACAAGTTTAAAAGATTCTACTCTTTATCTTCATCCCCTCTGCTTACCTAGCGGTATGTCTGTGAGCTTGTAACGCTAAATATTAGGTTTCGATACCCTCTGTTAGCAGAGCATTGAGATCTTTTGTGTAGATTTGTTCATAACTAGAAACAAACAAGCTTCACGATGAGATAACAAAAAATCTAAAACGTAAAAGCAGAACTTTAAATTATTTTGTATTTTGAGACTAGAGCACAAATCATTCTTACCCTTAGACAAAAAGACGAGCATGGATTTTATATCTTTTATTGGTGTTACTGGCTATTTTTTTAAACAATTGTTACTAATCTTTCCTGAGAGTAAAAGATGTCTTGTGTCTCTCTAGCGGAACAAAAATATATTATAGAAATTATTACCGAAGATAAATTAGCATCAATTTTTTTTAGACAAAAGACATGTTTTTATTTCACAGTATCTTGAGTGAGTTTAATAATTCTCGTGTTGTTGTTTTTTGAGAGAAAATATGATAATGCATGATCCCAACGACACCCACAAAATTTCATAATTATTTATTTGGTATAGTTTGTTTCTCAGCTCACACCTGTAAATGGTTATTGAGCTATATTTGTGCTATGCCTACCCATATGATTTTAGCCTCAATTTTTTTAGTGTATTAGTGTCTCAGGCTTTCTAATGAGTCATCAAGAAGGTTATTTTGTTCCTGAGATCGAGATCAGTAAGTCTATAGTGTTTCTTTGTTTTCTGTGTTATCCGTGTAAACTCCATTATGTCTTAACTTACTTTTCCCCTTTGTTATCCTAAGGAATCTAAAAAACGTAAATCAAAAACTGTCAATAGAGGATATGGCATTGCTTTTATCCAACAGTGCCAAAATAAAAACGAATACATTTTAAATTTGTGAAAATAAAAGTATCCAAGAGTTTTAATCAGAGTACAAACATTATCTATAACGTACAGATAAAAAACAAACTACTAAAAGCCATATTAAACTCAAAATACAAAAAAACTGAATGACTTGCAAAAGTAAGAAAATGAATCTAGACCATCAACTGACCTGCTGCATTCAACCAGACATTTATGGACTCATACAACACCACATCAATCTAATCAACAGTAAGAAAGACAAGGAAAAGAATACCCACCACAACAAAAACTAGATCAACTAAAGTGTCAATAACAAAAAAGACGCCAGCACGACGAACCATCAACCAACCTCATAATTAACAGGTCCGACTGACAATTAAGCACTAAAGAGATACATTTGCTCAACAAAGGACTCAGCTTCGCAGTAACACCAAGAAGTATTCCATCCATTGAACTGAAAGCACGTCTAGAAGACATAGCAAGAAGGCTAGTGATCTATTCTGCACAAACCAAAAACAAAACAACGGAAAACTGCCACGAGAAAAAAGACAATTTCTACAGCAATTCCATCGACAACTAACTACCAAGAAGAATTGTAAACATCTATTTCCTTAAAACAGTATTTTAATAATTTTTTAAAGAATTCTCACACACAACTATTAACATAATTTCACAGAAAAGAAAGATAAAATCAATCTTATACATAAAGATATTAATTCTATAAACAACTTAAAACAGAACGGCAAGATCAAAATTCTAAAAGCAGATAAAGTGGGTTTCTTATCATCATGGACGGTCACCTGTAAGTTTACGCACTTACAAACGCTGAAATCCGAGGCTCGATTCTCCGTAATGTACTAGAGTAACTATCCTATTGTTTTGTTTAAACAAGGCAACCAATTGATTACTTTTCCTTTCATAAGTGTTATTTTGATTCTATTACACCGATATACGTTTTATATTCTAAAAGCCCTTCAGTTTATTGTTTATTTAAGCCCGTTCTAGTTAATTGTGGTCATGATATTTAAAAACATCTTCTATTAACTATTAATTATACTTTCTTACAAACTGGAGCTAGGTGTGGCCTAATAGTTGTGAATATAAGAAATGAGAGTTCGCGTCTTATTGCACTTTGCACATTGAGCCGTGAATGTGCAAAAAAGCGACGGTAAAATCCCACTAATCGGTAGGACGAAAGTAGTCCAAGAATTGGCGTAGGGTCATGATGACTAGCTGCCACTGTTCTAGTCTATCAGTTAAAAATTGTGATCAGCTATGTGCAGATAGTCCCTCTATAGCTTTAGATGAAGATTCTAAGTTACAGCATCTTTAGAATTATGATAAATAAAATTCATTTCAAACATATTTTATCGTTTCCGGTTATGTAACTCTACTTATTTTTGACAAGTGTTTGTCTACTTTTACTTTTTTTAAAATACGATTTGCTGTGAAATATAAAAATAATTTTATTGTTACATCAATTCTAATCTTTACTTTAACAATATTTACGATACTAATTTTAGGTAAAAATATACCAATTAAATTAAAGAATTATAAACAGTTACTCTCAAATAGCCTGCAGTTGTTAGTTGGTCAAAAAGAATCAATTAATTTAATCATCTTATGATAAACAGTCAGCTTCTGCTATATGTAAGTCATAATTACTACAGATAAAACAATTTCTTGTCTGTGTTTTAAACCTGTGTATATCAGTTTTAGATATAATTTGTGGTTATAATGATGTAAATTAACATAATGTGTTATTGAAGTTTAAACGAAAACATGTTGTCTATAGAAATATTTCAGATCTATTAATTTGTCTGTATGCCACTAGCCATAAGAAATACATATATATATATATCTTTTGGGTGTAGATATTGCGTCTTGTACATTTAACGCTGTTTTTAAGGACGTTTCTTTGTACATTTATATCACCTCTTCTTTTCTTTGCCACTGGTATCACTAATTTCTAATCAGAATGGATAACAAATATGGTATGGTAAGATAACTAGCCCTGACAGATAATGTTTTTTACCAATAATTCTAAGTTTGAGCTGTTCAGAAATAATCAAAAGTAGCATATTCAAAGAAAAGAAATGAAAACAGTGCTGTTAAGATATGACTTTTACTAGTTTCATTCGTTTACCAGTTATCATAAACCTCTTTTTTAATAACGTCGAACCGAGTGCAGCTGAGTGGTTAGCGAGTCCGAACTTTGAATCCAAGATTATATGATTCGCGACCTATTACTGCAAAAATACATCTCTCACTTTGGACCGTGGGTGCATTACAGCGATGGTCAAGTTCCACTATTTCATGAAATAAGTTAAGTTAAACAGTGAAGGGTGTTGCTTATCATGTTCTTTCCGTCGATCAGTTCACAATCATATATGGCTATGTAATCCTTGTAACTATACACAAATCATTAAACAAACAATCACTTACTTATTAAATATGTGATTGTTCTAATGACGTTATTTGATAATCGTTGAAATATCAGTCATTTAAAACTTAGCTTAAGTTTAAAGTTATACAGAGTATCTTTCTTCCAGGAAATCATTCTATTTGGCCATTTGCATTCTAGAAAATTTTGAAGATATACAGTTACCTTAATGAACTGAAATACGACCATTGTCAAGCGTGTTTCCTCTTATTAGTGTAGATACGGTCGTTTGTACATGGACTAAAAGAGCAATGTGTATGTGAGCTAATCTTCTATTCTTCCATCATTTCTCGTCATCTGTTGACAAAAGTTTGCAGCACGCATCTTGTTAATGGAATAGTATATAGAGATTGCGTTTAATTCCAGCCTTCTTTAGCTTGTTCCTGTCTTTCAATTATGTCTTTTAGAAAACTGAAGAAGGGTACATATATATATATATATAAACTTGTTTTTAGTACTATCTCCTGAACTGAAATAAAAACATTATTTTTAGTTCTTATTTCATTGAATGATCGATTATTCATATTAACTAAGAGTTGGACACGATGTGAATTTATTCATAAACAAGAGAAGACATTGTTTAATTTCTTAGCATTAAACATAAGTTTCAATAGTTCGGTTCTTATGAAAACATAGGTCCTAAAGCAGACAATAAAGCAACATTTTTTAATGTTCGTTAATACTTTCAATACTTGCTTTTCTGAGAGAAAGAGAAACTTTCAAAAAATTGTATTTTAGCATTCAAAATACAGAGGAAGTCTGAACTGGATGGTGGTTTGATTTCATATTTTATTTTTGAAACAAAAATCAAATATACTGACAAGATGTGTTCTTTGTTATGCCCAGGAGGGATTTTCTTAGTTGACTTATCTAAGTAAGTTGACGATCAATTGATTTGAAATTCGATCTCAAAAAGTCCATCTTCTAAGGGAATGCGGGTGGTGTCTTGTTAGAAGAAAAAACCTAACGCTTCTACAGAATGGTGAACCATCAGTGACACAAGGTATCACATAACAACGAGTGCACTTAAAGTTATCACATATTGAAAAACTAAAGTCACGGTAAAAGAAATTTAACTAAAAGAGTAAAGAGACACTTAAATCCGTGATATCAAGAGAAGATAATAAAAACTAAAATACCGTCAAACATAAGACAACGTAATGATGCAATACGTCAGTGATAACGCTCGGTTTAAATGAATACCGCTCCTTTTTCTATATTCTATGAAATAGTATTTTTTTTTACGAATATGAAACTTTATAAAGTACCGAGGATGTAAGAACTTGTCTTTTTGGATGTCTGTTTTGTCTATTCCCAGTATTATCAGTTTCCGAAATAATTTTAAGATGCGAACGTATATAAATTATTTCGTGAAATAGAGTTAATTTAATTACCGTATCTGTATTGGTAAAAAACAGTTAGTAAATTAACTATGTATCACCAAAATCAAAACTATAGTCATGTGGGTGATTATGTATTTGCAAAAAGGCTAAAATGTTTTTGCTCGAAATTAATACATATTCAGCATTTCTGAACATCGTACTTGAAACTGAATTTTTTGTTTATTTGTGCTAGAACAAAGCCACGTTAGCCTTTCTGCTGTGAACACCGCTAGGAATCGAGCCCCAGATTTTAGGGTTGTAAATCTGTAAACTTAATTAATTGAAAAATAAAAGTAAGGGGCAAAAGTAAGTTAGTATTTCAGCCCCTATTATGGTATAAAGGTACTAATTGGTAGCCCAGTAAACGAATTACACTAGTATGAAGAGTCCCATATAGTTATCTAAATAAACTAGTATAATACCCAAAAACTACCCAGGACAGCCACTTTCCCACAACTGTCTCTATGCAGTGAAGAGTGATACAAATGTGGGACGTTGTGAGCTTGAGTACCCACATCTTGCTCTCTTAATTTCTATATATATTGCTACTCCTTTATTTTATTTACTTATGTAAGACTGGCGAGTGGAGATTAAGACTGGCGAATGGTGTGTTCCTTCCACAATGTTGGTTCTACTTCTTCAGTCACCTCTAAAACTTAGAGTACATTTTATATCCCACATTGTAGCTTGCACCCTGGGATCTTTTTAATTAGTACAACGTTTCTTATTATTTTTTAATTTATTTTTGTTTCGGCTTGTATTTAGGTTATAAGAAACTAATATATATATATATATAACCAGTTCTAAAGCAAAAATCCCTAACACCTTTTTTACATAAAGTTCTCGTCGCCAACTGCATTGTACCGGGATGAGACACTTACACGGAAAAAGATACTAAACAATTGCTGGAAAACCAAATGACCTTCGTGACGTGATTCAATTGCCCTTATACATTACTCATTCGATTACACCACGATTCCCGGTTTGCCCCTGAAGAAGAACGGTCCACCTTTTCACCTTTTGAAACTACTCAGATTATAGGGTTTTATTAATTTTGTATGGATACTTCTTGTATCAATGTGTTTTCCTGAAATAAGAATATGTAACACAGTAAATTTTGTTGAAATTATTATCATTATTTTCAAGTGTGAGCTTTGTGCTGATTGGTGTGTGCTAAATATCACCTGATATTTTATTTCCTGTAACAAAAAGTAGTCATTCCTACATTGTCTTTAATTATAAATTATTATTATTAATTTGTTTGTATGAATCAAATAATCATTATCAAGGAGCCCATTTATTGGCTTTAAGTTACAATATTTGTTGTTCCATGATGAAGAATATAAAAATGTATTATACCGTAAGGTTAAATTCAACGTTTATGCAATTCTGGTGAAATTATTGTTTCTTTTAATATTTATTGTAATAACGTGTTGATTTATATATATAGTGTATTTTTGTGATTTATTATATTTATTACTTGACTAGGTTATTGAACCCTTTATGAACTGGAAGAGCAGCAATGATATCCCCTTATTTTTTCCATGTCACAATAAAAATTATTAATTAAAAGGAGTGTATGTGTTTTGTTATAGCAAAACCACATCGGGCTATCTGCTGATAATAAAACGGAATAAAAGTTAGACCAAACTTACTAAATGTTATCTAGATTCAACTTAAAAAACAACCTATATTTCAAGTGATGTCCATATGTCATACACTCAGGGAAAGCTGATCCAGTTTGTTCAAGTCCAGAGATTATTTATTTAGAATAGACTGAGGGTTCAAACATTTATTTTTCTATCTGGAAGAGCTTTCTGACATTCTACACTATTCAGTATTGCTCTATTGCGTTTGATAAATTAAGGTTTATTTTACTTTTTACTTCATATCTTGTTCGATTTTTCTATTGTGCAGTCAGAGTAGAATTTTCGTCTAAATATGAATTATATATATTTTTTGTTACTATTCTTTCTCTTACATAGAATTACTTTATTTTTCTCGATGGTTATAAATTAACCTAGGAATAC
Organism: Tachypleus tridentatus; assembly: GCF_004210375.1. NCBI lineage: Eukaryota > Metazoa > Arthropoda > Merostomata > Xiphosura > Limulidae > Tachypleus > Tachypleus tridentatus. The sequence continues at coordinate 59,568,032 of NC_134835.1, forward strand.
AACAGCAATAATCGAATATTAATGGTTTCTCTCCTGGTCATTTATACCATAGGATGGAGTTCAGTGTAAAAATTTTGATCATTTTATAACAGGAAATCATATTACAAAATTTTGGTGCTGTATTAAAACATAAAAGACGCGATAAACATGTTGCAATCCCGTTTCTCTGTTATTCATAAACGCCGTAATTCAACATGTATTTGAGAAAAACACTTTTTAAAATCATGCCACCCTGATCATGTTGGAAGTTTGTATTATCCAAACATCTACGTCATTGCAGCTATTGCTATGAGAAGTTAGAATACACACTATATTTATTCCAGTTATATCAGAAACAAACTTGACTGAACTAAATATAAATAAATATCAACTAATATATTAATAAATAAATATACGAATATCACAGACTTGAGTCCCTTAAATCGTTCTTTCGTCCATATTTTCCACCCAATCCAATTCGATGTCTTTATTTTTTTTTACTCTACAGTTTTAAAAGTTACTTAGAGTAAAACAAAAAATAATATGTAATGGAACGTTTCTGGTTGCATTCTTTCTTGTAATGACAAGTTTATTAACTGGTTTATATCATAATTCGACTTTCAAAGTGTTAGAGAAGGAATTTCAGCGAAATTTTGCTACGACGAATTCATTATGTGGACATCAAATTCGCAAGAGAAACATATGACTGTTAAAGAAGAAATGCAAATAATAAAGGATTTTATCCATCAAAATCAATTTATAAGCTCAGCAAACAATCACAACATTTAAGAAGTGGTTGGTAATTTACCACAATAAAATATTCTGGTTTATTTTCTCAAGACGATGATACTTGTTAAACTGTGATCGTAAATAAGTTTTGAAATCCGTACAAAAAATAGCAGCAAATTTCAGTTGAGTATCTAAAAAGTTCAAAATATTTTTAAACCAATAGTTGGAGTCGTAAGTGTTAGGAAGCTAACTGATTGTTGAATGAAATATTCTACACCCTTTTTCATTTACGTAATTCATTAATACAGTGGGTTAATCCTATTTTATAAGAACAATTTGCTTATACTAATACAATGACAAGTCACTACAAATACTACAAATAGTACCATAGACGACATAACTAACATCTATTAGTGATGTCCGTGACATGTCACGAGCCTCGTCGCAAAAAAATAATAATGTAGATCCTATTTACTGCTTTTTATACACATTTAACTTTGGAAAAATCGGTTAATTTACAATTATGACTGTGGTTTAGGCAATACGAACATGCTGTTCTCACCAAATCAAGTACAGGAGTATAGGAATAAAGGCCTTTTGATAAGGAAGCAAGAAACATGTTTTTTCGTCACTGAAATCTTTGTATCAATAAACGTATATGTTGTAACAAAGACGTTCGTAAAACAATGTGTCTAAACGATGAAAATGTAAATAACATTTCCAGAAATGGAGACTTCAGTGTTTTGTGGATGGAGGAAAAAACGAAAGCATGGCACAACAAAGGATTTATTACACTAAAGGGATCCAAAAGTACGTTCCATCACAATCTGACACAACACTTTTATCTACAATAAGGTCTTTGCTTACAAAACACAATTTAAAGACCCAAAACGTCATTACAATGAAGTTATTATTATATTTCAGGGTATCGTTAACGAGATAATAAACAAGGATTTGAAACCGAACAAGGTTGACAAACCATAGATACCTAAGTTGACAGCCACCATCTCCGATTGGTTCAGTGGTGAATTTGAGGACTCAAACCTCTAATAACCGGGTTAGCTCATCTTACGTTACCTCAGAAGTTCAATGAAAGTATTATAAGCTATGAAGGTATACACTGAGGAGATCGTTGCCGAAGTTCCAGTGTATACGAAATAAAACGTTGTATTTTGTAATAAAAATTATGTTTCTTCTTCTTTAACGTTTTTTGTAAAAAATTACTGCTTTGATAATTATGGTAAGATTACAAGTGAAAATAGAAGATAAAAATTTTGATTAATTTGATATAAAAAAACATATATTACTGAGCTTTAGTCAAAACTGTAATTTTTGTAAGATAGTATACATAGGTAAGTCATATCGACTCATTTTAAATTACAGCTCCAGTGAGTTCTCTTAAGCTATGCCACAAGTATTTTAGCCTTATCACTTATACTGGAGACGTGCATTAACAAATGCATGTCCTTTATCATTTATTGTAATTTGTGCTCTAAAACACTAAAACTAAAAATGCTATTAAATTAAATATTTGATTTTGATTCTTTTAACACTGGCGTTAGTTTTGCAATAAAGTACTGTTATTAACCCATTGATAAATAAATGTGATTTTAACTAATATAAAACTAAACAGTTCAAAACTGCTTTCACAAGGAGTTTTCAAAGTGAAGTAATAAATGTAATGTAATAACAAATAAAAGAAAATTGAAGTTCTCAGCTTTTCAGCTTTCATAAGTTTATAATAACATATCACCTAATAAGGTATATATTTATTCACATTTGTCACTTAATTTGGAATCGTATTTAAAAGCACTCTGTTTTTATTATTATAATTGCAGTTATATATGGCACTCATTATTTGTTCAGCTAAAAGTAATATTTGATACTTCCGGGAAAAGTACATGTGTACTAGATAGTTTTTAGATACAAACAGCTTCCAATACTCTCAATATACAAGAATCTACAATCATCATGTTTAAGAAATCTACTTGAAAATAACTGTTACAATAGATCACACGATATTTATAAATGAAATTTAAAGATAATGTCTTAATTTCAAGTTAAATGTTGTTTATAACATACGTAAATTATTACAAGAACATACACTAAGTGTATTTAGTAATTCGCTAATGAACCCAATGCCATCCGCTAGATGGTAAAACAGATCTGACTTCCCAAACTAATGTGATATACTTAAATTCGCTTTTCAGACTCTAACAGTCAGATAATTACCAGTCATTTGTAATCGCAAGGGTAATTTTCACTGATAAAAAAGATTTAAATCAAAATATATTTTAGAAACATTGTTATTATAACAAATCTTTAGATCGTATAGAAAATTTATGAACTCCAAGAGCATGAAATAGAAAATGTCTATGTACAGACCATAAACGTAACTGGGTGTTTCTTATGCTTACGACAAGACGTATTTTTCACTTAACTCTATTTTTTATCATAAGAATAAACATTACTTCGCTTTGTATTGTTTTTTTGTTTTTGAATTTCGTGCAAAGCTTGTTGTTTGTTTGTTTGTTTTGTTTTGAATTCCTTAGAAAGCTACACGAGAGCTATCTGCGCTAGGCGTCTCTAATTTAGCACTTTAAGACTAGAAAAAAAGCCAGTTAGTCATCGCCACCCACCGCCAACTCTTAGGCTACTCTTAAATTGACCCTTACATTATAACGCCTCCCACGGTTAAAAGGGCGAGCACGTTTGGTGTGACAGGGATTCGTACTAGCGACCCTCAGATTACCAGTCGAGTGCCTTAACAATCCCGCCATGTCGGGCTTTTGCTTGGTATTATCAGGTGAATCAGCAAGAACGTTAGCTAAGAATGCATTAATAAAATAATTTCAATACAGAACATGAATACATCAAAATTGACTCAACAAAACAGACTACAATGAAATAAAGACCCTTTATTTCCATAATAACATTAATGAAAAATATTTCTTCATTGTTGTCTATGCTCAGCTATATGCAACATCAGCAACTTAATGTATTGTTTAGATGAATGCAGTCGTCGAACTGTGATCACAAACCAAGACAGCTCAACTCTTGCCAAACACAAACTGATCTTGGAGGTTTATTGATTACTTTAAATTTTGACCTGGTCTTTTCAGAAGGCAATAAAATCCACATCAGAAGACAAATTTTATTATTTAAAGAGGAAAATCAGAGTTTTCCGTTTCACTATCCCTACGAATATCGAATATACTAAACGCCTTGAAAGTAATTAAAGTCTTATCGAGTGCACTGCCCCATACAGATGCAAATTAATGCGATCTAACCCTGATTAAAGCGACACTATAAGAACAGGACTTAATGTAGTAAGAAATATTTTGTATGCATAAAAATCTAAGCATAGGCCATTATTACTAAAATTATAAAATAATATTTGAATACTTAAATAATTATATATTAATTTTCCAAGTTATAAAATGGCTATAGATATATCAGTTACTTACACAGAACTGTAAGTCAAATATAAAATATGCTTATACATCATAATATATCCCCATAGTGGCACAGCGGTATGTCCGCGATCTTACAACGATAAAAATCGGGTTTCCATACCTGTGGTTGGTAAAGCACAGATAGCTCTTGTATAGCTTTGTGTTTAATTACAAACAACAACAACACAATATATACTAGTGTTAAATACCAACATATACAGTCTTTACAACTTGTATAAATTTAGTTTTTCTTCTCGTTGTTAATTAATTAAGGAGACAGTACAACTTCTTTAAACATCTAATTCTTCCGGGAACCTTTTTTCAAACCAACTAATATTTTGACATGTCTTAGTCTAAGTACAGTTAAAATTCTCTTGTAGTTTTTATGAATAAAATTTATTATATTAAGCATTATGTTCAGGAATAATGCAGTGTAGTATTTATCAACATTTGAAGGTTTGTCTAATATCTCACTTTTAGGTTGTATAAAATCAAAACATTCCTAAAATCTCAAGAAACTGCTAAAATACTCTGACAACATTCTTTATAGCATAAACACTATCTAATATTTGGTCACAATGACCTTATTTTATTTAACAAATTTAACAGATTTCAAGCCTATCTCGTATAATAGGGTTTATTGAGGTGTTATTTTGGTTATTTTTATATTAAAATGAAGTGAAAAGAAAATTTTATAGATGGCATGGTTTACTAAGGAATTATTAGCCTTTTAATTCTTGCTTCCTATTTGAGTACATGGCATGTCTTAGTAGAATAAGAATAAAAAAAGAAAACTATATTAAAAATTTCTTTCATTTGTTTTCTTTTTATATAGATGTAATTGCGTGTGAGATACGCAGAAATGAGAGAAACAAAAATCAGTAAGGACAAATATAACATTTAAACATAAAATCTTTGCTTTTTTTTAGTCAAATTTATTTTTAAGATTTGGAAATTTTAAATTGAGGAAAATACACTAATAAATGTTACAAAACCGACATCACCTAATCAGGAGGAATAAAAGGTTAAAGGTAAAACATCCAACTTAACGATTTCTATGGTCATAAGAATTATCAATAGATTCCTATTGATAATTGTTATCACCATAAAAATCATTAAGTTGTATGGTTTATTTTTAACCTTAAGTAAAACCTTTAATAACTATTTTTATACCTCTATACTATCATATAAATAAAAGTTCACATACACCTCGGCTCGTGCTGATGACGTTAGTATTTTGGTAAAAGAAGAGGTAGATTTACAATCGATGATCTAATGCTCAAAGAAATATTCTGAAAGGTAAAAAAATGACACTCAATATAGAAAATTTAACTACATGAGAATAAAAAACAGAAAAATGAAAGTGTAAAAAATAAGGAATCGAAATGATATTGAAAATCGAATACCTGGGTTTGGTTTTCACCGTCTTTCAATTACATTGTAATAAAAGCTATTGGTACTGTATGGAAAGCAGAGGAAATAAAATTATCATGTTCTTTCTATTCGGAAAGATATATATGAGGCAATCATTTCGGTAATACTGGTACATAGAGCATAAACATCAGGGGGTTCAAACATAACAATTTAAAATTATCTAGAGGAAATATGCTAAACAGATTATGGGAGAAAATTATTAGTTAATGAAGAAACAGGGATTAGAACAACGTGGTAGAAGACAATAAAGGTATCTCTTTATAAGAAAAGAAGCAACAGAAGGTGGAGTTAAAATGTTGGAAACATATAAAGAGGTAAGACAAATATAAAAAAATCGGGTGAATGATTGAAGTGAAAAAAAAAATACAAAAATTGGAACTCTCGAACCAACAGAGAAATAGAAAGATAGAAATGGATTAGTAAAAAAACTGAATGAAGTGCAGAAGCTTTCATTGAAAAAAAAATTAAAATATAATAAAAGAATAAGTATAATTTTAATTTTAGTAATTTAATTTTAGTCTTAAAGATAGGAGGTTTTATTGTATGTTAATTGAAGAGGTTTTGGTTTTTGTGAACTAATCTGCATAGTATAGGTTTTCAACTTCATTGCAGAAATTGATGTTTCATTAAAATATGTATATTTCCAGAAATTATGTCGTCTCTTTATACTAATAATCCACAGACATACCGCTGTGGCATTGGATGCCGCCATTTAGCTTACATGTTCACAAATTTAAACTGATTGATACGTTGTTGCATGTATAATAGTTTAAGATGAATATGTTTAAGAAAATGAACAACATATTCTTTTTCTGTAAAAGAAATTGTATTATTTTTCCTAGTAGTTTGTGTGAATCTTAAAAGTTATGCAATTTTGAAAGAATATAGATTACATCAAGTTTTTCCATGTTTTGATTTTTTAAATTTAAGATTTCGTCGCATAGAACTCGTAAACCAGAATAATATGAAAGGACATAAATTCAATCTTTGGAAAATCAATGATAATTATAAATATTTATTATATAAAAAGTCGAATTTCCGACTAAAACACTTATGAAATACTGTTTCTGAAATTTATTTTAAACACTTTTATCGAAAAGAAACTTATTATGGGGTTAATTCAATATAGAATCAACCAGTTATGTAAATTAACCATTTCTTTCTATAATATACACATTCATTTTTAAGTAATTATGGTGATGTTATCCTTAACTTTACTAATTATAATCTAAATGAAAATGGAAAACACCGTTCTGAAAAAAATCCTACAACTTATCCCAAAAATGGTATAAAACTCTTTTTTTAAATTAAGAAAGCATATGATTTAGTTACACTTAGAACGAATAAAGAAAAATAATAATTTTGAATTAAGAAAATTATATTAAAAAATCATATTATATGTTGATGTAAATTTACACAACGGATTATCTGCACTCTGTTCCCCAAGGGGAATCTATCCCTGAATTTTAGTTTTGTAAGTCCGTGAACTAATCTAATAATAGACAGAAGATAGCCATAGATCTAACGTCAACATATACTATTGTAACAATATATATTGCAATTAATTCTACTCGGCATAACACATTAATAATATGTCTATTATAGTTTAAACACTGCATTCTTTATCTAGTCCCTTAAGGATTTTCAAGAATGAGAATAGTATATAATAATATTCCAATAATACTTTATAATAGACCTAACACTAATATCTTGCGACAAGTATAACTAATTACAACCACGCTTCACTAGCTTGCATTCACATCACAATAAATATCTAAAATAGTTAAAGAAGTACAAGACTATAAATGAGAACATGTAAAGACAAATCAGGCGAGTCAGTTATCGTTCTGGAATTTACAAACTAAACATTCCCTTAAGACCAATAGCTTTAAACACTGGCACTTATTAAAATAAGCTGTATTTTTGTTGTCTTTTTCTCGTGAATAATACACAAAAATTAATTCTAGTGAATTAACACAGAAAGAAAAGTCTATTCATATAAGGAAAAACATAAACTCAAAAACTCATTTTAACACAAAACTATAAATCTATAACTCGAGGTCTTTCGAAAGGTGGACATTTTTTCATTATTCCCAGTTCTCCCTGATGAGTAAAGTTTCTACACTTTGAAAGAGCTCGGACTACAAGTCTTTGTATTATGTGAAATAAAAAGCTAGGTGTTAGTAGTTGAAAAGTTTTACTTTATTCAAAAAGGTTTTGTTAAACAATTAGTGCTGTTTGCATTTTTCTATATTTAGAAATAACTGTTACATTTCATGAACATTTTCCGAACATCTCTCTTAAATATTTTATTACTTTAAAAATTTCTTCCTTTCATAATTTGTATTAATATTTCAATCAGCACTGTATATAAATAAAGTGTTGCTTAATGATTTAAATAATATATAGACATAGTATGTCCAATAATGTTTGAAATAACACAAAAATACCATTTGTCTACAATAAATGATCGATATATGTTCAGCCTAGTAAAATATTAAATGTGGTTCCTGAAACTTGAAAGTTCGTAAAACCATGAAGGAATCATAAACTCGTGCTAGGAATGACATGATCAAGGAAATTGATGGAGGACCATAAGAAAGATATCAAATCGAAGAAACAGAGTCTTGTGTCTCAGATATTGAATTGGATGGTCATGAAAATGAATAGTCCATGGAAGAGATCGAGAGAAGCACGTGTTACTATGATATCGGAAGCCAAAAGATGAAAAGTAATTTTAGTCTCAGCAAAAATATTAAGTTACTTGTAATCTAATAGTTCTATGGATCAGCTATAACATGGTTGCAATTAATGCTAAGTAAGTTATACGAAAAGAACTGACTTCCCACTCGTGATGTACAGCTATGTTTTGAATTGACTTCTTATTCAAATATGCTAGGAATGAGTTTATAAGAGTCTGAATTTACACCAATTTTATGATTTTGTTTTGTTCTTAAGTTCTACATAACTATATATGATTCCTCCCAACCTATAATTAATTTAGAAAAGTTGAAAGCATGGAACTTTTAAAATGAAATAAAAAGGAAATATAATCATACAAATATTCATCAACGTTGTTAAGTATTATTTTCTAGTAACGTTATCAAATGTGGTCACTGTTATCTATATTTTTTCATTGAGTACTGGTGATAGCACAAACTGATGCATAAAGATACCAAACCCATGAACCTAAAAATGTCAAGATGTTTTCATTTTTCTATAAGCATGGACTTTAAACAATGAAATTCAGAACAAATTATGCATATATTTTATCTGGTTCTAGCGACAATGTTTGATTGTTTTTAAGCACAATGCTTCACAATGAGTTATCTATGCTTTTTCCACTGTGGATATCGAAGCCGGAATTTTAGTGTTAGAATTCCTCAGAATTACATTGAACTCCTTAACAAAAAACTGTACTCGACCATCTAGAATAAATGATGTTTCTGAGAGTCAAAGACTGTTTTTCATTCAGAAAACTTTATCAAGTAAAGGTGAATCATGGCGTTCTTTAAATTTAATATGACTTCTTATTTTGTTTAAATGCAACACACAAACATGAAATTTTAATATTTGTATATTGTAAAATTTACATGCACTTTGAAGCTCATACAAAAATAGTCCTAGCTAATCATTGCAACTAAAGTATTATATTGCGTAATATTTTAAAATAAATTAAAAATTCCAGTAGAACACAAACACTTAAATAAAAAACCATTCAAAAAATATAACATGATCCGATAAAAGCTTTCTATTTTAACACATTACAGATTTGGCTTAACGTTAAATAATCCTTCAAAATAGATAACGTACCTTAGCACATTTATTTCTAAAAATTTCCACAAAGGAAATATTTTGCTCTATTTGTCTTTCATAATGTTTTTTATTATTTACGAATTTCACGCTGATATCCACGACAATATACACTTCTATATTATAGTATAAAGTGAGTTGCGAAAACACGGATACTCACAAATGTTCTTCGTTTAGAACAATAATGCTTATGGTTGATTTGAATTTTGCTCAAATAATGAACAACAATTTGGACATTAATTAAATTATTTGCTATTGCAGTTAGATTATTTTACATTATTAAAAGTAATATATTCATACTTACAGCATACATTGTTCACAACTTCAAGTATATAACATAATGACAATGTAGATCTTTAACATAAAGATATTCGGAGTAAAATTGATTTTTAACCCTGAATAACTGAACTCACTTTCCAAAACCATTAAATTTTTTGGAGTCATTTAATTAATTGTTTTAAAAATTAAGAAGAAAAAGAAAATGTAATCTCAGTTTATCAAAAAGCTTTCGGAATAAATAATATTCCGACAAAATCTTCAGTTACATCCAATGCAGAGACCTTGAAAGTATATTCGAACAATATTTGGCACTTGACATCCATAAGGTAAAAACCACTAATGACCTTGAATATTCATTCTGATGAATATAATTATACTTGACTTTATTTAGCAGCTTACTCAGTTCTGTCACACAGAGGTTGAAACCTTGCTTCGTTGGTTGATGACACTATTAACTCCATGCTGAAAATATAGAAGCATATATTAACTGAAATTAATTTATAAAATATTTCTTGACATGAAAAATCGAAGTGAATAGAGATTCTTAAATAGACTCTTGAATCTCAAACATATGATTAAAAATACCAATGATTTCATACCAAGATGTCACGAAATACCATCCCTCCCCACTGGTATTCACCTATAAGGCTTCTCACAATGAATACGATTGCATTACTATGTCATTATCAGGAAACTAAGGAATTGAGTTACAACAACCCAGTAAACGGAATACAAGACTGTATGATACTTCATTTTGAACAGAGGGTAATTCAATATTACCTTTTAACTTTTTATTACACATTAGTTATGCGTTCCTTTTAAATTTGTATTAATAATGTTTTAAAATTTCTTGTAAACTTTAGTTTTAATTCAGTTTTCAAACGTAACGTTATGATTTAGAAAGTGTACAGAAATAATTTGTCAAGATATAGCTTGGCATATATTGAAAACTTAAAAGGAAAATAGACACTTTATTATTTTAAGAATGTTTATGTCTCATTCTCCCAAATCAATAATATTTAGAAAAAAATTGAGCTATATAATACCATTGACTATCATAGTTTATTTTGTTATAGAACAAGGTTTGTGTGCAATCTGCAACTCTGTTTGCCAAAAGGATCAAGCTCTGAATTTTCTCGTTATACCTAAAACAAGCTTATCGATGAACCTCGGAGGGAATACACATTAAAGTAATAATCGAATATGATTTTTTTCACTGAAATATTCTTGCTATAAAATACAAACTTCTGTACAATTATCTATAACAAATTATATTTTTATATTACGCTATTATTGAACTATTTGAATAAAAGCAATAAATTAAGACCTAACTTTTCCCAATATATTACATACAGTTCAAGTTGCTAATATTTTTTAAATAATTTTAATTTTGCCGGTGTTTTTGAATTTCGCGCAAAGCTACACGAGGGCTATCTGGGCTAGCCGTCCCTAATTTAGTAGTGTAAGACTAGATGGAAGGCAGCTTGTCATCACCACCCACCGCCAACTCTTGGGCTACTCTTTTACCAACGAATAGTAAGATTGACCGTCACATTATAACGCCCCCACGGCTGAAAGGGCGAGCATGTTTGGTGCGACGGGAATTCGAACCCGCGACCCTCAAATTACGAGTCGTACACCTTAACCCTTTTCTGAACATATTCTAATTTTATACTGATTAAAACATGTTTACGTCATACGCACACACACACACACTCACACACACACACACACACACACATATATATATATATATATATATATTAAGTTTATTTTACGCATGCATAGTATTCATTGGCTTATACGTTTAAGTTCAGTTTCATTTAGAAATATGTCCTCTTTATGTCATACTAAACACCCGTATTTTATTTTACTGTTACCTAAACACCAGTTTTGGGGGTTTCCTTTTTCTATTTTCTCCTTACTTGGAGATTACCTATATTTTCCACCTTAACTAAATTAGTGAGTAGAACCAATTATTCTCAGCTAATGCCTTGTGTTTTTCATATCTAATGAATCTCTTTACCTCTAAGCAAAACGTCTTACCAAAATGGTATTAAATTAGGTAACATATGTTACCAGGATTTGAAAATGGGGTGCCTTAGATAGAAGTCTTGTATAATGCACTAATACGTATGAAATATTAATACCCACAGACCATTTTTTATATAATAATGAGTTGAGAACAGTGAAAAAGAAATAATATCTTATGGATAGAAACGTCCCATCTGTCCTAGACAATGTTGAGCAGCAAACTCTAAACTATAGAGTGAACAAAGGTAATAACCTTAATCTAATGCATAAAAGGTATATGACATGAAGTTACGAACACACGGCTTACTATAAAATAAGTTTTTAAAGTTAGTTGTATTTCAGAGTATGACTACTTCTGGCCAGCAACTGGAAATGACTATGCACCAGTTGTTAGAGCCTTGTGCCCTTACATTAATTAAGACTGAATTCTCAAGACGACTGGTATGGGTATTAAAACTTTAAGGGACCTTTAGGTTAACAAAGAAGACCTAAGAAGGTCGAAACGTTGTCCTGTGCTTAATTTTAATTTTACTTCAAGTGGGTTTCTTGTTATCACGTGGCCTCACTGTTAGTGTCCTCGTTTTACAATGTTTAGGTCTAGGACATAAACTCCAAATGTGCCTACCCCTTCAACCGGTGGGTGGGGCTTTACAATGTTACGGTCATTTCCACTATTCTTTGGTGGAGAACGTTCTATGGTTTGGTGGTATATAGGATTGATTAGCTGCCTTTAGTCTATCGCTTCAGAATTAGCGTCAGCTGGTGTAGGCACCCTTCAAGTAGCTCTGAGCTAAAATTCAACAAAGTAATAAATCCCCCTTTACAATATTTTTGTACTGTATTCTAAATTGTCACTAAAATCAACACTGAACATCCGTAGATAGAATAATTTATAAAATGAGCTACTAATAAGCTTTACAGCTAAATTTAAATATATATATATATATAATTCTCCCTTTTTTGTAACATAAAGTCACGAAGCAATAACACAGTAGCGCATAATCTGATTTTAATCCATTGTTAAAAGGTTAGTAACTAAAAAAATATGGATTTCTCTATCTTCAGAAAGTGTTGTACTCATATTCACAAAGAGGTAAGCAGAATGCATTATATGAAATAATTCGATATATGTGCTAGCCCTGAGATTATCACCCCTCAAACAGTATTTAACAGATTTTTTATTGTAAGTTTACTAATCCTGGCCAAAGAACTATTACAGTTATTTTATATTTAACACCTGTAATATGTGTGAGTAACTGCTGTAAATTTTAAATTTTAAAGATATGTTATATATGATATGTTATATATTTCCATTACAGTCTTCTTTTTATTTATAAAACACTACAGTAATCGTTCTAAACGAGGACACCAGAAAGTAAATTTTTTTTTTAAATGATAACCAACTCCAGATACATGACTGCCATATGTTCACATTATGTCAAGCAGGAATATAGGATAAAAAAACATACCATACACTTAATGTTTAAGCTCTACTTTCTCAATATAGTTTATCACGTGATTTCTGAGTTCCATAAGTTACAAGAGTGGTCTTTGCTGATAAACAATAAAGTCGTAAGATAATTCTAAGACTTAAAGTATTGATTTCATAGTTTCTTAAGTACTTACTTTACTTGACTTACGTATTTGTGCCAAATGTAATGAATTGATTTTTGAAAGAGGTAACTAAGTCAAACAGGAAATTTTACAAAATTTTAGAAACTGTTGGTATGTTTGTTTGTAGTTAAGCACAAAGCTACACGATGGGCTATGTCTCTCTGCCCACTATAGGTATCGAAACCCAGTATCTAGCGTTGTGTGTCCGCAGATATACCGCTGCGCAACTGGGGAGCTTTATAAACTGTTAGTCAACAAAACTGTAACGAATGTCCCAAACCTATGAGCATGATGTAATTTGCTGATTTTTAATTTAATGTCATTTAGATACTCATAGCAGAATGACAAATAGGCTAGATTAACCACTATATTAATGTACAATAATGGATAACAACAGATACTAATTATTAAAACATATTAAAAAACACACCTATGTTTAAATTTTTAAAAGGAATTGAACTCAAACCATATATATTTAAGTTAATCATGTATTTACTTAAAATTAATAGACAAGTTTTGTGTACAACATATTACTAGATACAACTCATGTTCCGTAAGTCTTGCCATTCAAAATTGTTAGTATTGAGGTCTGACTGAAGCAATTTACCTGAAAGTATAGATCTCAGGCTTTACGTCAAATAGGTATAATTTTGATTAATAGACGGACAATATATGGGTTACTGGAATACTGTCCTATTCGCCTGCCAGTCCAATGGTAAATTTGCAGTAAGGTGTGGTACGTTACTCATTGACGTACACAATGTTCAGTTAGGTTCTAATATTGTTAATTTAATCAAATACTGATTGTAGAGCATCTAGTAATGTCCCTCTTGAGGACAGACTATGATCTAATTGCACTTACAAACAGTATTAAAGCTTGTTAAATACCACACTAGTGTATCTGTGAACAGTAGGAACTCTCCTTGGCAGCAAAACACATTCATTATAATTATTGGTTTTGATTGCTTCACAGACCGAAACTGAGTAGTCATAAACACAGTCAGGTTTAAAGATATCGCACTGTAAATATCATTCATTTTTGGATCTCCTCACATGAAAATATGAATTATATTAATTGAGTCAAGATTACATAATTCTCTCAATAAGTAATCTTGACGTATTTAAGGGGAGTTCAGACTCTCACTTGAATTTGCTGCCACTTCTAGTAATATTGATAAAATTACAAACGAGCTTAAGCAGGACTTTTTTTACTTTAAGTCTGATTATAATTTTATTTCTTGCTAGTTGTTCACTAATAATAATTGAAGTTATTACCCCCAAATTCATTGTACGTTTTTGAGCAAAGAGCTGGCGATTTCTGGTGATTCAATTGTCTAATTAGCAATCATTATGTGACCAATTACCATTTCAACACTTTGATCAGGTTGTGTAGAAAATAAAAATAAATTAGTTGTTTTATACAAGGATTCACAAACTTTTCATTACGGATCTGGATAGATCAAACTGAGTTTCCTATTGTTTCAATGATGTCCAACTTTAAGCATTTAAACAAATTAATAATTCTTACTTTTAACAACAGTCCTAATCCACCTTCGACAGTACAGATATTATTTTCCCACAATTAGTTAAAAACAATAAATGAAATAACCACTTAAACAGCAAATCTGTAAACGATTAAGTGTGAAGAGAAAATGAGAATATCTATTTTTATATTAATACGTCCAAAATGTGTTAAAAAGGTGGTGCAACAAAATATGTGAACCAAAAATATAATTAATGACATATCGATTGCTTTCAGGAGTCAGTTCTGCAGGCTTTATTAATTTTTGAAGGATCTATATTGCCACTATATATATAATTGGTATATCTTTTATGTGCCAACATCGTAAGTAATAAATTTGACCAATAATAGTCGAATAAAACTTTGATAAAGACTCTACGATTGTAGTATACTTAATATGCCATTTTATTTTAAGTTTTATTTGAACCTAGAATAATGTCTGGTAAAGTTGCTTGTTTGTTTGAAGTTAAACAACGGAATGGGCTTTCTATGGTGTGCCTATCTTGGGTATCGAACCTCGGATTCTAACATTGTAAATCCACGTGATGTTTCTTTACAGAAGTTTCCATATTAATAACATGAAGAGTGTAAAAGTGCTTTACCTGGAACATCTAGTTTATCAGTGGAACAAACAACTCTAGAATAAAGTGGAGAAATAGGTTAAATAAAGATATATCCACTAAAATGTGTTTTAAAATCTTAGGTTGCGATACTTATTTCAAATGTACAAATTTATATAACGACATAAATAATACTGAAGATAGTATAGGAAAAAATCATTATTATAAGTTTGTAGTAATTAGCTAACAGCAAATGTAAGAAAGTATAAAATATTACTTTCTATATAAGAATATATAAACAAATGATGTATAATGAACTGGGTAAACTCTGGTGGAAAAATACTTGAAATTCAAAAGCAAATGGAAATGATTTAAAACACTAACAAAAATCGTGTCAATACCAGGTTAAATAAGGAAGGAAAGAGCTTCGAGCCTCAAACTCTTAATTACGGATTTTGAAAAAAGTAATAATTAAGTTAAGTAATGTAAAAATTATGTAAAACAATGCCTGGGACAGCATTTTTCCTGTAATGTTTGATTTATAAATTATATTTTAAAACTGTAATATTTGAGCTTTTCGAGAAACTGTGCAGCATGTTATATCTAAATTTAATTCATATATTTTTAAATTTCTAACTTAAGCATTTCATATCTCTAGTATTTGCTTTCGTTTGTTAGTCAAATTAGTGTAGCGTAAGTACATATAACACAATTTCATGAGAAGTTTCCAAAATAAAATTCCTGTTTTCTATTGTTAATTTTAAATTCTAGAAGATATTCTCTTAATAATAATATGAACTTGCTAACCTTTAATATATTTCCAAGTTAACAATAACTTTTCTAAGATAAGTTGATTATCAATCAAATCAATTCAAGTGAATTCGTACTGGTATTTTTTAAAGATACATCATAGCAGCCTTGTTATTACAGCATCGTGTGTTATTTGATTTACAGTATTTAGACCTCCTGCATTGCACTAAAACAATAACAAATCTGTATATACGATTTTGCAATCATACAACAGTATTAGGAGTTACATTTTTTACTGTCAATCATTGGTTTAACGATGAGATCGAAGTTTTCTAACTCTAAAAACCTGGTTTCGATAATTTTAGTGGGCACAACCCAGAAAGCCCATTGTATAGCTATGTGCTTAACAACAGTAAAAATCATTCATTACTATCACTAGTCATTAAATATTTCAATGAATTTTATTACGTCTTACAGAAGCATTTCAAAGATTTAAGTATGTTACATCGCATTTACGTCTAAGCGATTTTGTACCTCAAATGTATAAATCAGCCAGTAATCCCTACAGTAGAACGTATATGAGTAACAAGAAACTGTAAGTGATGGACAGAAAACTCTTTTAAGAGCACTAAACTGTCTGTTGAAAATCGATACCAACCCTCTCTGGCATGTATGACATCGGTTCCATTAGAGGAGTTTCGGCTGTTACATTACACTCATCTTCCTGATCTGCCTGAAACATCAGCGATCTTGCTTTTCTGTAAAAGTCGTATTCTGTAGGTGAGTTCGTTGGTCTAACGGCATTAGACGCCTGAGGTGCCGTCCCGGAAACTTCTGAGTAAGACATTCCTTGCGTATCCTGGAGAAACTTAGTATGCAATATATATATAAAACGTACATCTTAATAATCATGCTTGTTACCTTAGAATTTGACTGTTTACTAAAGATGCACATGCTTCAGTAGAAAGAAAAATATACACTGCGCTTGTACACTCTATTTCATGATGTGATAAATTAAAGTGTTGTTAATAAACAAGCAAATTTACCTATCCCCAGTGACGGGTAAAGTTTAAGTTAATTTATAAATTTAAATTATTTCAGGAGCTTTGAAAAGATTAATTGTGTTGCAGTCTTGATTTCACTTCAAGCTAAAGCTCTAAGCTACTTATGCCGTCCACTGTGAAAAGTAAATGCTCATTCCTGCTAAGAGCCACTTAACAATAACATAGGTAAATCTACATTTTCATTCTTTAAGTTACGTCACATTTTGAAATGTGAAATGCAGTGTAATTACCTTCTAATAATTTAGTATAGAATATCCTGATTGCGAAATAAAATTAAATATTATTCATATTTGTTCTCCCGTTATATCAAAAGTTAATGTTGAGTTTTGCCTGCGTGCGCAGATTTTTTCGACGAACGCTCGAACTAACACTACGGTTCGCAATATATATATATAAGACAATACAAGCCCTCCTTCAGTAGTTCAGTTGTAATTTTCCAGATTTACATTATTTAAAAGTTTCTATACCTGCTGTGGAAGAGGATAGATATTATCCCATTTCCTTTCTTTATACTTAACATAAACAAACAGACAACACAAAGTCTCGTCCGTGAACATTGTGAAGTCTAACTACGTTTACGTACCTAAATGAACACAGTACGTAAGAACGTAGCTATAAAACTGTTTTTTTTATTTCTCAACACTTTATTCTCAATTAATCTAATTCAATTGAGCATAATCCATCGATACTACTTTGACATACTTTATACGCTGGCTCGGTCATTTCGATCGATGTGGTAACTACCATACAACTATAGTACTATAGATATTATAACTTTTAATAAAGTAATTGTATTTCTAAGACATTATGAAAGCTTTTAGTAAACATTATAACAATGTTGTAAAAAATCAGATTTTAATAAGTATTTCTATTAGGTTGAGGAATAATTCGTGAGCGTTTTTAAATAATTTCATTCAAGCATTACATGCAAGACTATACAATACTTCAATGGATGAACACATTACACCCAAAACATTTATTATGATACTTTATTTCATGTAATACCTAGGTATATAGTATGCATTGTTTTAAACGAAATTGCAAGAAATTAAATGCGAAAAGCAGATGGTGTGGAAAATGCTCGATTTTGTCTTCTTGACATTCCATTTAATGAGCTGAAAATGAAAGCAAAAATTAAAGACATGAAAATCAAACACACCATCTATTAGAGTAAAAAATTATCTACCAGACGACATGAAATATTTTGCGAAAGCGTTTCATTTATGAATATATTTTTTAACTTGAAAAAACGCTCATAAATTATTCCTCAACACAATACATGACTTTTATGAAATTTTATGAAGTTTTTATTGAGTCAGTCCAACTGCAAGATGATTTTTCATATTAGAATAAAAATCGTTTTTCATCTTACAGTTTTCAAATCTTATTTCCATAATTTCGAGACTTTTCTAAATGAATATCAAAAGTTTTATTCTATTTGTTCTTTTTACATCCTAACACTAACTTTATAGCTCTCGGTCAATATAACTGACCTTCTGTCTACAACCTAAGAAATATGTTAAATATTCTAGAATGACTACATATTATAACAGACAATTATATATACATATTTACAGTTAAACTAATAGAAGTCTATCGTAGTTTCATTTCTTAACGATTGTACTTAGACACTCCCAAAGCACAGCGACAACTCTTTTACTATGTTAAATAGTTTTGTGTAAGCGAATGAGTTACCAACACGCATGTTCGAATCACACGTGCTATAGTGTATTTTGTTTATTGAGATCCATTTAAGTTTTCTTAT
Source organism: Tachypleus tridentatus (assembly GCF_004210375.1). Lineage (NCBI taxonomy): Eukaryota > Metazoa > Arthropoda > Merostomata > Xiphosura > Limulidae > Tachypleus > Tachypleus tridentatus. Next base: position 59,587,030 of record NC_134835.1, read on the forward strand.
CTAACTTAATAAGTTTCAATTTTTTACATTTTAACTACTTGTACAATAAAAAATACCCATATAAAACAAAAAAATCATGGCTTTTCAACTTTTTTATTACACTTGTATCGTGATGGAATAATAGACGTCATGTCAAGCTCGAGGTCTGTCTTTTAATAAGAATAGTGTAATCTCATAGATATAATTTATTTGCTATTATAACTAGGCTATTAATAAATTAAATAATTTATATATTCGGTCAAGCAAAGTTCCAATGCTGAAAACAAACAAAATGCCGTCTCATTGCTCAAACGTTTTATCTCAATGGCTGTAGGGTGCATGGCATTTAACAAGTTAAAATATTCTTTTTTCGATTGGCTTCAAATAAAGCAATAGCAAGTTTCTTAAAGAATGATTGATATTTTTTAAAGACAGGAAGTGATGGAAGAAATATATCAGGTGAATTTCGGTTTATTGGATCTGTCTCCCTAAAGGATAAAGTATAACAACTGTAAATTTATATTAATTTATATTAATAATTATATTTAACTCGGAGATATGTAATGTATAGTATAAGATTATAAAAGAATTGAAAATAAAAATAGGATAATTCTGAGCCAAGAAGTATCACGAGATACATGGAATTGAAGAGTGGGAACTATTTGAAAATTTCTTTTCGACACATTTACATTCGTCCACTAATATGTTTATGCATAGGTACCGTAATCAATACTTATACATAATTCTTTATAGGTGGTAACACATAATAACCGATGAGCATAGATAGATGGTCGTTTTACCGAGGGGGGACAGTTTAAACACTCTGTTATAATGCTTCGTGCATATAAGTACAGTCAGTATTACTTTATATAGAGTAAAATATGCCGTATTAGAATATTTTCTATTGTTTACGACAGAAACAACCCTTGTCTTTTCTAACAAGCATTCTTGGATTTAACATGCTACCTTGTTGCATCCTTTACAAGTAACCGAGAGTTCTGAACGTGAAATATTAGAGTTATGGATTCTTATGATTTATTCTTGTATAACTGCGCCAGTTCAACAACTTCGACAATTCTACTGACGTCCAACAGAAAAACTTCCAAGGAAAAATTATGGGTTTTCTCGTCATCACGGATTATAATTGTGTAGTGATACAATTTACGTATTTGTTAACTACAGAAGTAAACATATATTTGAAATAAATGAAATTACATATATAGGCCCACCAAAAAATAATAAGCACTTGAAAATATCTCTTTTACTCTTGACGTTATCTACAAATGTTATTACATCCCCAAACAATTCATGAATATCAGTAATTTTAATTTTTTAATGAGCTCTGATCATTCAGCTTTATTAAAGTATCTATTACTGCATAAAAAAGTAAAAGTAAGTTAACCTCTGACACAGATACTGTTGGAGTTCCGAAAACTTTAGACTGGGGCACAGAGAAATCACGTGGTCGACCTTTTCCGTTATGTGAACTCTGACAGCTATCGGCTCCTTTCTCAATACCACCATTTTTATCTTAAAGGAGAAACAAAACGGAACGATGTTACTGTTTGTGTTCCAGGAATAAACCGTGTATATGTGTCAAAATTTGTTTTCGATAATAATAAATAGATAAAATAACATCAGTTGTAAAGTCGTCACTTGCGTTAGTTTTATAAAGATATTAACGGATATATATTATATGTATATAAAAGTATTCATTATGTTCTAAAAGTATGTAGGTTCAAGAAGTCTTGATAAAAATGAAATATAAATAATAGCTGTAAGATCCACCTTTAGAAAGCTCTCGGATTATAGAGTTTCTATTTCATTTTTATTATGTATATAAATGTATATATGCATGTAGTTTGACATCTCTTCAACAAATACAGCTGAAAAAACACATAATACAAAACCTAATGCATTCCATTACATTTCGTTTTTGTGTCAATCTGTGAGATAGCAAATTATTTTTCTTTGTTATGGCTTTGTTTATCTTTCATTTATTATTCCTTCTGTTCTTTAGCTTATCTATGAATTTTGGTTACATTAAAACACTACCTCATTTTCTAGCTGATCACGTTTATTTTGAGTAAATATGTATATATTATGAAACATACATCAGCTTCCCTAGCGGTGACGTACATATATTACAATGTAGCAAAATATTACATAAATTTATTACCACATGCGATATACTCTCGTGACCTAAGCAGCAAATAAATACCTTGCCGTAAGCTTGTTTGTTTGTTTTTGAATTTCGTATAAAGCTACTCGAGGGATATCTGCGCTAGCCGTCCCTAAATTAGTAGTGTAAGACTAGAGGGAAGGCAACTAGTCATCACCACCCACCGCCAACTCTTGGGCTATTCTTTTACCAACGAATAGTGGGATTGACCGTCACATTATAACGCCCCCATGGCTGAAAGGGCGAGTATGTTTGGCGCGACAGGGATGCGAACCCGCGACCCTCAGATTACCAGTCGCACGCCTTAACACGCTTGGCCATGCCGTAAGCTTCATAAACTACGTCACTCAATAGTGTTATTATATAAAAAGGTGATTTTAAAAATATTTTACTGTTGTTGTTTCTTAGAAGTAGGTTTTACTTTTGGTTCTCTTTTCTTATTTTATTGTTTTGAAAAAATTAGTACAGGTATTTATTTTTTTTTTTTTATTTTATTCACTGACACTAGTATCACGTCCTGGCCATGCACATTGTTCTTAACTGTATTTTGGGGGAACACAAAATTTTATCCCAAAATTCTTAAATATAATGAATTATTTTTTGTTCATATTCCAATTCTTTACAAATCCTTAAGACTCGAAGGTTAGATATAAAAAATATAACTTAAAATAGACACTTTATACAATGTCATACAACATGTGATACTTTAAAATAAAATCTGTAGATGAAGCATATTAACCAGTGCCCTAACATCAATGAAGAAATGCAATCACATTGTTAGTTTAAGTAGTATGTGAATCTGTTTGTTGGCCTACAGGATCCTCTCACAGTTTAGGAGTTAGCAGGCCAAATTTGGCAGATGGGCTCAAGACGAATTAACGGTCAAAACTCCTGCCACTACAATCTTTTCCATGTCAATATATAATCTACAAAGGCTTGAAATGTCGAAAAATACAAAATACGTCTGACATGTCTTTCACTTTACGAACTTATTCGCTCGTTTTTACTTCCAACCAGTCACTATTATTTGGTGCTACCGTTTGCAATAACAACCATTCTTTCTACATGAACACCTTTAATCACGCCCTTTTGAAAATGGAGAAAATACTAGCTAATACCCATTGTTTAATAGCCTAACTACGGTATTAATACGTCTATGTATTTGAAGTACTCAATCAGTTTCATAAGCAGTATATTTTGCATACGAAAACAAATGGTGTATTTTGTAAATTTTTGTAACCTAATGAACGGTCCCTGTATTTGAAGGCAACTATAAAATGAGCTCGCTCAAAGTATTTTCGTTGGGAATCTTGTCTTTTAATATTTAGTTTATATGCATGTAATGTAAGATTTCCGTATTTGTAATTTCACAATAGAAACGGTGTTCTCTATGCAATTGTGGCTTAATGAGCAAAGAAATTTATTTGTCACTTCCGATCTAACTTTACACGATTCTAGCTCCTGTTATCATATCATGCATCACAGACACATCAAGAACAGACACAGTGTAAAATCATGTGGCAATTGTTTCATTAATATGTAGATTATATGTCATGAAATTTAGATTATACGTTATATAACTTTGAAGATACCGAGATATTCTAGGTGAGAGTATCACAATTAACAGTGACAGTTTAACGTGATCTTTAACAAACCGTTAAGGTGTATGTTCGAAAAATATGGAGTAGATCATTTTTATTCTTTACAGTTTTGAGTTACAAATAAAATGTTAAAAACGGTATTAGGGTATTTTATAACGGTACGACAGATAAGAAATATATAACTGAAAGTGTATTTATTATGTCGAGCCATATAAAAAAACTTTCTATCCTTTGAAGTGTGTATGAAGAAGTAATACAAACCCTGAGAGTCAACAGCCAATGCAGGAATTACATCAGGTTCCCGTGTGTCCGAGTCTGGCCCCTCATCCATATCTTTCTGGAAAGGTGTATGGTGTCTAAAAAATTGAATATTTTCTTCTTGTGTATAAATTGTATATATTCCGTTATTCATAACATCACAGTTACGATTTGTAACTATTACAATTTTTATATAAGTGTGATACACAGATGTTACTTATCAGAATAGCGATACATTTAAAATATTTATTAATATAAGCAAAAGCCAATTTTAATTAATCATAAGATTAAACCTGTTACATTACTTATCTATTATTTAGAATTAGAGTGTACATAAATAGTATTTTAAACGGATTATGTCAGAAAAATTTATTGGTAAGGATGAAACTCCCTCCATCTGGATCCCAACAGTCTAGCTGTAGTACAACAAACACCTTCCTCCTTGGAACGCTATTTATACTAAACATTTGTAATAACAACAATCGTTATGGTGCCAACGCTTTTTACATGCTGGCAAAGCATGTTTATAATCAATTGTATTTATCATAAGACATTAGTGTTACGCCTATTATAATTTTGAACAGTATATTTTTTATCTAATCCCTTAAGGATTTTCAATAATTAAAAGGGTATATAATAATTATATTTATGAAACATTAAGTTCGTCCAATTCATTATCGACTTCATGTTTCATTCAGTTAAGGGTTCTTTGGGTCGGCTGCAATACAACAAACACAGCAGTGGACAAGACACTATTTATACAAGTCATTTATCACTACAGCAGTTGTATTTAATTTTTAAATAGCATTTCTACTGTGCGATTAATGAACTCAAATACGTTGTTAGGTCACTGTCAACCTAGTTACTAGTGGGTAACACACAGCAGAAACGTACAAGTTCGACTCTACTACAAGTGGGAAAGTTTTCTATTAACCAAAATATTTCTAAAATTAACAAAATATTAAAAGGTACTAAAATTCGCTAAATTAAAGAAAAAGACAGCGTACTCTCAGTAATACGTTCGTGTGGCTCACTAATTAAACATCGAGAAATGTGATTTCCTCAAAAAGTCATAGTAATTTAGATACCACATATAATTACGAAACGTATAACAGAGTTTTGAAAGTTTGTCTTAAATATCAAAGAGTCATACATTGGATGAAAGCCACCACTTATGATGTTTGTATGTTCTTATGCTGTTTCTCCTTCTCAATCGATAGACATAAACTTTTACGAGTACGGTTTTTATTGCCGTATACATTAAACATTTCCGGACTATATGTATTTCGATATTTCAAACTCCCAGTACATCCATTGCTTTGCTCACTCATACGAGAACTGAAAATCTACAGTAAAGAAAAACAAAATAGAACAAGTTAAAAAAACTTTTGAGCTTATGTTTTGTTTGGAGTTAAGCACAAAGCTACATAATGGGCTGTCTGTTCTGCCCATCATTGGTATCGAAACCTGGTTTCAAGCTTTCCAAGTCTGCAAACATACCGCTGTGCTATTATGGGAGCGTGAACATAGATGAAAAGAATTCTGGAAATTTTAGTTTTATATAAATTGAAACTACAAATGAATACATTTTGCTTGAACGTTGGAAGATTCAAAACCCCAATGTTCTGTATGCAAGAATAGAGTGAATTTTTATTTAATTACCACAAACATAATATGATCTGTACATAGATAGATATTTAAAAACCATGTTCGTTATTTTTAATGTGTAAACTATAAGTTAATGCACCAACCTGCGTAGTTGTCTGGAGATGAAGCGTGTATTAAAGTAACATGTAATATTCCAGCCGTACGTATCTTACTTTAACAATATTGATGCATTATAATTTTACAGTCAACTGTAAAGTTGTCTAGAGTGATAAGATACAATGTAGAAATACAACTCTAACTTTTTCTAGTCAAAAGCATTTACACAAAAATGAAAACATTTGTTAATTCTAGCCAAATTGTCTTTATAGCAATTATAGAGTTATTCCGGGCATATCCATCACAATCTCTATTCTGACAGATTAATTACAATTGAATTTCAGAGTAATAACGATATCTTATTGGTTCTTAAGTACAAAATTTTCCGACCAAGTCGAAGTCGAACACATGTTTTCTAAAAATTAATAAACTACATGATCTCAAGCAGTTTCTAGATCACACAAAACACACCCTAATGGGTATTTCTGGGTTGGCTGAAAACAGCATTTATAATTGTCATTTTAAGACAATGAGACAGAGAAATTCTGGATTATTTTGCCAAAATTCTGTTCTGCTCGAATATTAATGTTTTAAGATAGATAAAAAAAATACATTTCCTCCTTTTATGGCTTTAGCTTAAAATTATCGAAACAGTAATTACGTTTTAAGGTACATTGTAAAAGATCTAAGTATCTAGGATGAGTAATGCACTAAACACTTTAACAGGCATTGCATTGATGCTAAATAAAAAGCCAATAAAAAGTCTGGAATCAAATCTAGCCCTAGACTGAAATATTTGTTGAGCTTTGATCGCTACGAATTCATCGAGAAGCCATCCGAAAGAAACGTCCATCTCCACCAATACCGACGTTAAATAAGAAGTAATAGCCATGTTTGTTCCTGACTGTTGAACGTAAAAAGGTAGCGGATGATGAAATATTATTACTCGAGGATAATACTAATGTAGTGATTTTAGAAACTGTGTGAGAGACTACTCCAATAGCACTCCCACCCCCGATAGTGAAACAGAAAACACAAAAGACGCATATTCCATAAGATGGCGTTTTTGTACAAATATCCACTCACGGCATTGACGTTCTTCTAAAGGTATTGACAGGCTGTTTGTAGTTCTGTAGTTTATGTAATAAACAGTTCAAGTTAGCTGCGCAGCGAAAAGATAAGCTATAATTCTACTGAGAATGAACAGGAAAAAGATAAATATGGCGGTCTTTAATACTGCAGATGAAACGAAATGGCTGGAGATAAAAAGACTTGAATAAAATCTAGAATCGGTTTCCTTTCAAAATCATTTTTTAGAATGCATTGTTCAGTCTCATATGACCCTTTGTATTTAAAGAAGGGATTATTACACAAATGCAAAATTAAAAATAAAACATCTGGAGGAATTTAATAACAAGTTTCTGTACTTGAAGAGAAACAATCACTTTTGTGAAGCCACTACTAGACAGTGAGGCTTTACAAGATACATTCTGTACCTACTGTAAAGTTAAAGCACAGTCTATACTAATAGAAGATAGCTTTTATTGCGTCCTTTTTATAAACAGACCTGTTGAGTTACTGATATTTCTCGTTTAGATAAATATGGTAAATTTTTCACATTGATTACGTGCGTCTTTACTACTCACTATGTTAAGATTAGGATTTTATGAAATATTGATGCCAGTAACGTTACAAAAATATTAAAAGACTCACAATAAATAGTAGCAATCTGAACAAATTTGATCGACTTGAGTCCACCGGCACAGAAATTGCTTGCATTATGAACAATTCATGTCTGATCTACTCTTGGCAAGTGCAGCTGTTATTTGTTAAAGGGGGCAGTTTCTATGGTAACATGTAACATATTTTAGCTATTTATAAGATATTTCAAATTCATTGACACCTCAATACTTATTTGGATATTGGATGTTGCTGGACTTGTATTCATGAAAAAGGTGGATTTGTGGATAACTGAAAAGTGGAAATAATCGCTTAAATCTGTGTAAATGTTTAGTTTAGTCATAATAATAAGTATTACTAAAGTCTGAACTTAATTCATGTCATCATATTATATATGTAATTCTTTTTTGATATATAATTTCTTTCAATAATGGTTCTATATTATTGAAACTTTAGTTTATCCACATTATATTATTGTAACAAGGCGAAGAATGAAGCAACAGCCATAAGTCTATTAGATTCGGTATATCACAAAACAGCTTACATAGTTTTTCATTTTTTTCTTATTTACCTATAGGTTGATCAAGGTGGACACGTCAATGTTTATTCCAACAAACCCAAACAAAATTTCTACATAATTGATGAAAAGCTGTGTTTTACCAGGAAAAACTTATTAATTATTTTTTGGTTATGCTTGAAAGACGAACTTCAAGACCAGTAAATAATATATCAATATAGTAACAGTTTCAGATTACACGTTAACAACAGCATGAGGTGAATCACTTTAATTGCTCAGCACATCTTATGCCAAGACCACAAGAGTGACAAACTAACAAATGCACAAGAGAGAGGTTTTGAAACTGTTACCCAGAAACATCAGAACTGTATCTTTATTCGCACCTTACATGATGCGACAGAACTTTCAGAGCTCCACAGTTAATTGGTATGGTATCTCAGATCTTGTTACAAAAACCATGTTAGTTTGTGTGACAGTCCTTTTAGTGCTACGCAATAAATTTGCAGTGTACATCATAATTTGTTACAAAGCCTATAGTAGTAAACATAACCGTAGCTTTGTAGAAACGTGCAGCATAAAAAGAACAGAAACAAAGCTGTAACTCAAGAGGTAGTTAGGGTATTCGAGATGTACAATGAGATGCACTTCGTACTGACTAAACTACATATACTGTACATTAGAAACAAATATAACAACAGAGAAAGAAAGCTCTCCAAGGTCCATACACAAGGTCGTGCACAAGACAAAATGTTTTTGAAGTCAGATCAGAGAGTGAAGTGACATGCAATATTCTGGTGAGGTTCTATACAACACAGTCTATCTAGTTATCTTTACTAATGAGGTTCTGTACCACACGAGCTATTTACTTATGATTATAGATGAGGTTCTATACCACACAGTCTATCTAGTCATCATTACTAATGTGGTTCTATACCACACAGATTATCAAGTTATCATTTCTAATGAAGTTTTATAGAACATACAGTGTCTAGTCATCATTACTGATGAGGTTCTATACAACATACGGCTGTCTAGTTATCATCAATGATGAGGTTCAATACAACATACATCTGTCTAGTTATCACCACTGATGATGTTCTATACAGCATACAACTATCTATTTGTCACTACTGATGAGGTTCTGTACAGCATACAGACTATCTAGTTATATTTACTGATGAGATTATATAACACACAGGCTATTTAGTTGTCATTACTGATGAGGTCCTACACAGCATATAATAGTCTATCTAGTTATCATTACTGGCGAGGTTTTACATACCACACAGACTACCTAGTTATTAATGCTGATGAAATTATAAACCACATACTGATTAATGAAACCGATAGTAACCTTACAAGTAAGGGATACGTATTCCTCGTTGCAAGTTTCCTAACAAAATATGAAGCTCCTATTTCACTTGAAATAAAACCATCAAGTACTTGTTTCCATGTATAAAATTCTACATAAAGAGAATAAACCAGTACTACAGATCTAAGATATTCATTCATTGTTAATTATGTATGTTAAATAATAAAGTGTTAACCATGAATTATTCAATAAAAAATATTTGCACATCGAACCTTTAACTGTTCTGTAAAATTAATTAAATAATACACAATAACTAAAAAAAGAATTTAAGAAATATATTTTTTATGTATTTATATATGATAATAAGTATGTTACTCACTTGTTGATTATGTCTTGTTCTCCAGGACCTATGAGTGAAAAACAAAAAACAAGCTAAGTCTAGCGTAATGTAGTGTATTTGTCATTGTATGTCTCTTATGCACCTATATAATGCTTTAGCGACACCTTAAGCAAGGTTGTTTATCCAGTAACTCTCTTTATCTAGCTATATTATGGTAAAGAAATATCAGATATCTGTGTGATCTTCATTTCCAGTTTCTTGCGTACATTCATAAAAACATTCGACTACGACAGATATGGCTAAGCCAAATCAACAGATTAAAGTTCCAGTAACGAATAGTTTTACTTCAGTTTGTATAGTCATACTGTAGTAAATATCTAAAACACGTGTCAGTATTCTATATTTCTGATCTATTGTTTCTTATTACAGGCGTAAACAGAACCAAAACAAGTCTTTTGACTCATCAGTAAATTCATTAACATTTTAAATAAAGCAAAACGTTGAAGTTAAATGTATCTGAATGGAGACTCATAGATATCGTTCTAATTAAAAATATTTATTAAATGAAAGCATGATTGTCTGTTTGCTTATTTGTAACTGTTGAAAGAATAGTCTATTTGTTTATTTATAACTATTGAAATAAAGCCTAATAAAAGCTATGATCTTTACTTGCTCTCAGTGCTTCCTTAAGACCTGTTTACTACAGAAATATAATGTTACCCCAACTTCTTGAAATAAAAAAATATTACAATTAAATCATCAACTTCTTTGTTATTTATTTCCTGTTGGAAAATATATAAAGCCACGAAAGTTTTGGAAGGGGGTAATATAATTGATCTTCACTTTTATAATGCAGTCTCAGGATAAAGTGCAAATTATATCCACTGTCACTACATTTCGCCCCCCGCTAGTACAGCGGTATGTCTCCGGATTTACAACGCTAAAATTAGGGGTTCGATTCCCCTCGGTGGGCTGAGCAGATAGCCCTTTGTGGCTTTGCTATAAGAAAAACACACACACTACATTTCGTGTTTGTGTGTGTTTTCTTATAGCAAAGCCAGAAAGGGCTATCTGCTCAGCCCACCGAGGGGAATCGAACCCCTAATTTTAGCGTTGTAAATCCGGAGACACACTACATTTCGACCCTTTTCAACAAGTTAACCAAAAGGTTAGGCCCAACTCGTGTAATATCAAGAGTTTCATGATATTTTATTGTTCACTGAATTAATTAATAACAATCACTTATTTGATTGAAAAATTATCTAATGTAATAAAAACACGAACATATCGGGTATAAAATGTTTATTAATTTCAATGTAACCCAAAGTTGCAAAATGGGCTAACTGTGCTTTGTTCGCCGCAAAGTTATTTAAGGACTACTTCATTCAACCCTAATTGTGAATGTACAGGCTAGAAATTTAAAAAAAAAAAAACAGTTAGTCAATAAAACATGAGAACAAAGTATGAATTCTTGACTGACTGTATAGTGGGATTTGGTTTTCATCCTTATAACACGCTCGCGGTTTCAAAATTCTGCGTATTTGTTGTTGTTATTTTTGCATTAACAGAAGCTAAATGTTGAACCCACAGATCCACAGTGTGCAAGTTTATCCTGATAATATTGGGATTTTAAAAGTGGATACACTTAGCTGGAAATGCTGTCGTTGCATTTAAATGTTCGCAACAATTATTTTTTGCCAGAAAAACCAGTTATTCTGGAGAACATGTCTCTTAGCAAACGAAATGTGAGGTGAATAGAATCTGGCGAAAGTAAATATATTAGAAATATAATACAGTGTATTATGTTCAGTTTTTAAATTACTTTATATACCAACACAATTCTCACAATAATGAATCTTTTAAAAACAAAATAATAGTAGCAGCCTTTCTAATTAAAATACATGAACCGAAAATTAATGAACATTCAGAAATATCTCTTTACTTTTGACTTCAACACGTTATCCATAAACGCACATCATTATATAAACAAGTATGTCCTCCTCATATGAGATATTATTACCAACTTAACACGCGACCTTCGTAAACTATTTAAAAATGGAACGTTTTTAACTTCAGTTTTACATACGCTCACACGTGTCTTATCTAACATACATTAATTTTCATAATGATATTCAAATTTAATTGTTCTGTGCTTTACTTGCAGATGAACATACTCGTGGTGGGAGTGATGCACCTAGTCTAGCGTAAAAGAATTTCCAGCTATCTACAGCAAGCTGTTAATAAATTTGAATTTAAATAATATTTAAAACATTTTATTTTAAGTATTTCTTTCAGGGTCTATGATCTGTAACTATATCTGTTTGTCTCTCTCTCTAGTTCTCCCTTGCTGCCTGAAGTATTTACCTTATATTTAAAATAAACAAAAGTAATGTCCCCATTAATGGGAGAAGCTTAAGTTAATCCATCAGTTTAAATTATTTCAGGCCTGGCATGGCCGAGCGCGTAAGGCGTGCGACTCGTAATCCGAGGGTCGCGGGTTCGCGCCCGCGTCGCGCTAAACATGCTCGCCCTCCCAGCCGTGGGGGTGTATAATGTCACGGTCAATCCCACTATTCGTTGGTAAAAGAGTAGCCCAAGAGTTGGCGGTGGGTGGTGATGACTAGCTGCCTTCCCTCTAGTCTTACACTGCTAAATTAGGGACGGCTAGCGCATACACCCCTCAAATAGCTTTGTGCGAAATTCCAAAAAACAAACAAACAAAAACAAATTATTTCATGGACTTTAAAAAGATTAATAGTGTTGCACTCTTGGTTCCACTCCAAGCTAAAGCTCAAAATGTGAATTGTAGTGTGATTACTTACTAATAATTTAGTGTAGAATATCCTGCAAAAGCGAATGTTGAGCTTTACCTGGGTGCGCAGCTATTCAACGGGAAACAAACGAATGTTTGGACAAACATTACAATTCGCAACATTATATTAGATAGTTTAATCATTATAGAGTACTTACTGTATAAGAATATTTTAATATTGTGATTTGTTTGTTTGATTTTAATTCCGTGTAAAGCTACTCGAGGGCTATCTGTGCTAGCCGTCCCTAATTTAGCAGTGTAAGACTTGAGGGAAGGCAGCTAGTCATCATCACCCACCGCTAACTCTTGGGCTACTCTTTTACCAACGAATAGTGGAATTGACCGTCACTTTATAACGTTTCCACGGCTGAAAACGTGAGCACGTTTGGTGCGACGGGAATTCGAACTCAGATTATGAGCCAAGTGCCTTAACCACCTGGTCATGCCAGGCCTGATATTGTGAAGTATATCTTACTTACTACGTCTATTCACCCATCATGTTTGAAAACCCGTATAACATTGAAACACAACTCAGTCTTACCACATTTCATGACCATAATCATTCGTTTTTATATCAAAAATATTTTTTCCGTAATATAGCTACAATAAAAAATTCCAATTATTATATCCATCCAAAGCCTCTCTTCTTACGATTTAATATAATCATTATTTGACAACACTCGAGTGAGTTAGATTTTTCACTGTAATATTTAGTAAATAAAATATTAGTCCTTTACTATCCCATTAGAAAATAAGTAACTTGCAAAAATATGTGAATTTTAGTACTAACTATAGATCAACCACATCCTAAACAGCACTTAATCTTTTCTTTAAAATATAACTAGCAGTTTTTACTCATTTTACGTAAATTAAACACATGTCTTTGCTTCAAAGTTATGTAGAATTTGGTTTAGAAAATGAGAAATAATTGATTATTCAAGTTTATATCAAACTGCTCATAACATTCATAATTCAAAACATTAAAATTTGCTTCAAGCAGTGTACAGCCAGATAACTTAAACTTTGAACAACTTTGCCTTTTAATAAGTTTAAGTAATTAATTGTTACACTAATTTGTAAAACTGACAAAATAATACATTATCATCTTTATAAATGAGAATGGAAGTTAAGTATATTTAATTAGTTATGGTCATTGCTGATATCAACTTGACCTTTACTTTCGTTTTAAGCAGGTAGCTTGCTCTAATCGAAATTTATATTAGTTTAATTCTAAATACAAATGTTACTATGCGTGTGTTTCATGATTAACTGACCAAGCAGAAAATAAAATAAAATAAATCAAAGTTCCTTAAGATTTTAAACAAAGTGAGTAAAATATTTTCAATATTATTATATTCTTTCAAAATAAGTTTCTATGAACTAGCCTACATAATCCCGAATTTATGCAGTGCAACATAAGGCTAACGTGTTGGAGGAAGTCTTCATTTATGATATTATAACGTAAGGCATTTAATAGGACAAAGAAATTTATTGTAAAATGAGCGTTCTTTCCAGTTTAGGTATTTGAATACCGCGATCAGGCGATAAGCTACTAAGATACCTCTTAAGTTTATGAAGTTTCTTATGTTTATTTAATTAAACAGTTCAATATTTCTTCGTGATTTTTAAACTATCTGAAAAAAAACGTTATGAAAGTTACATTAAGGTCTTTTCCTAAACTAAAAACTAAATTATATGTAATTTGTTTTTACTCCCAGACTAAAATGTAATATCTATTAACTGGTTTTCTCATCACAGTTAAATTTGCTGCTATTAGCTATTTCTTTAACGTGAAAGTGCTTTTTAGATAGCAGCGTCTCACAAGGTATACCTTAGATGCTAATGTTGAGCTTTGTATTCTCAAGACGGCTGGTATGGCTATTGGCACTGTAATTAAAATAAAGTACAGAACAAGGTTTGACCTTCTTAGGTCATCTTCAGGTTAACAAAAAGAGACAAAACTCTCTCTTTATTAACCTTAAGTTGACCTAAGAAGGTTGAAATGTTGTTTTGTACTTCATTTTAATTAAAGCTTTAATACCCATACCAGCCATCTTGAGAATACATTTTTCCTTTAAGTGTGTTTCTCGTCATCACGAATGTTTTTAATGAGCTACTAAAAATATTGTTTCAATCTTAAGTTAATGTTTCTGTTTTTGACTCAGGAAAAAAGATAATGTTAATTAGTCTGTCTCGTCGCGATATTTTTTGCAACACAATGTGTTTAAAATCCTATAAATGATTTTAAATAAAACAGAAGTAACAAAAGAAACTTTGACGCATTTAATTGAAAACAAAAGTCTTAGCTCAGCAGTGTGTGTCAAATGCTTCATATCTGTTAGTTAAATCAACAATGAGCATTATAGAAAAATTAATTTTTTTAAAGCCAACTACGTTTTGTTTATCACCTTTCTCTTACGACCAGCGACGCAGTAAAGTTTCGATTTAATTAAAGCCGTATTTAACGGCTGAACCACTTTTACTTCCTTTGTTGTGAATTTGATTTTATGTTAATAAATAGCCATTTAGCAGTTCTGTACTCATGCGCGATACTGGAAATTCTTATATGCCGGAACTTAAGATGTTGTAACCCGTAAATCTTACCTTTATTTTCCTGGTGATGTTTGTATTTCATTATTGCGACAGTTAGAATAGCCAGCAATACCAAAGCTCCAACTATACCGATTAAAATTCCCAGCACAGGACTGATGCCTGGTCTTTCAATTTTTGCTATGCAAAGAAAACGTTGTTCAAAATATTGAACACTTATTAACACAATACTTTGTCACTTATGTATTTAGAAACATAAATTTAAAGAAATGTTGTTTAACACGCGCAACTTCAGTATTAGTAACTGTATAAGATACCATCGTATTTCTCTTCTCTCTATCAATACTAAAATCACATAGTATAGGTTTATACAGTATGACATATGTTTCTATAGATGAGGGGGAAATCTGTAAAATATAGTATTTCGACAATAGTTTCTTATTTTACATCCGGTAAGTTGTAAGTTCTTCTTTCAAGACATGAATAACTTCTAAAATAGATTAAATATATCATTCATCTATAGTTATAAGTGTTAGTTTTATTGTTATGACCACAACAATTTGTTTTCATCTCTAATAATTATTATTTCAAACCGAAACATTACTAAATCACTAACTCTAAATATTAATTATAATTGTAATGTTTACTTAGTTATGTTCAGATGTTGGCGCAGATACCCTAGTTGTTTTGGGACATTAAACATCAAACAAACCAACTAACGTTCAGATGTTTACAAATTTATTATTGTTTAAAAATGTATTAAATAGTGCATTTAAAACTCAAAGGCCAATCACAACATATAAATAATTTTAAAGCTGTTTACCTGTTCGTTTTTCTGGCGTTGGTAATGTTGATGCTGTTAACGCAACAGAATGACTTTTACCCTTCGAATTCAACGCATAAATAGCGAAAATAAAGGTCGTCCCTGGTGGAAGATCGTTAACACTAAAAGATGGTTTGTTATGATTGGTCAAGTTGGCTTCTAATGTTTCTAGTGGATAGTTGAATACATCTAAATGAAAATTCTGTTGTAGTCCACCATTATAACCAGCTTCACATTCTATTTCAATGGTGGTCATGGTACTGTTTAATACATCACATTCCCTAACTGGTTCTGGACGGCCTGAAATGGCAAGCAGAGAAAAAGTTGATACAAGAGAAAATTTGTAGTTTTCTTTTGTAAATTTTGATTATAAGAAAAAGAAACAATGATATGTAAAATTTCCACAATAGAACTGGTAGCTTTACAAAGTGATTACTAACAAGATTCAACTTAGTTATACATTCATTATTATATAGCCTACTTATAACTCTGTACTCATAAACATTCTCCCCCATTGGCACAGCGGTCTTCCAACGTTAGAAATAGAGTTTCGATACCTGTGATTGGCAGAGAACAGGCAACCCATTGTATAACTTTGTGCTTAACGTCAAACAAACTAAACTAGTAAAGATAACATAACACAAAGTACAATTCACGATCGTTTATAATATTTCTGATTATGTTCCACCAAATTATAATATCAACTACTTCCTCTAACCGAGTACTCACATGTATAATTTTCCACAAATAATTTGTGTCAGAAACTTTGGTAATTACTTAAATCTCTTAATACAAGGTGTCCATAAACAACAGAATTAACAATTCTATTGGTGAAATAGAGTAAGATCAACATACGATAAACATTTGCAGTTTGCGATATAATAATGTAGGCTAACACCTCGAGTTTGTCTATGGTCCTGAAGTCGTTATCACACTTCGACATGGGTACAGTTCGTGACTCGAAGAATGTCTAGGCGATAATCGATCTCGTCTTACATACATGCCAATATCTCTAAAGTAATCCCCGCAATTGCTTTGTATATTCGAGTACACAAGTTTGCCATATCCGGTACCTTCGTTTTATAGACAAAAGTTTCCACACATCTCCATTAAACCAGTGGTTAAAAAAAACAACTTCAGTGTCCACTCTCCCACACGCCGATAACCGCGAGTGTTATTTGGAATGGCTCTATTCTATTCAATTTAGAAATGATTCAGTAATTTAAAAGCATGCTATATATCTGTCTTACCAAAATGCCTATATCCCTGTTTTGTTGTTTTACTTATTAATATTATCTAAACACAGATTGCTAAAATAAACTGCTTCAGAGTAACCTTACCAGTTAATAAACAATAATAATATTACAAGCGGCATAAATAATGATAACAGTATTACAACAATTAATAGTCATTTTTTATGTTTTTGAGGAACTGGACCTTATGTAATTCTTTCCCTGTCGATAAATAAATTAATGAATTTGCATTACATAGAATAAAAAATAAAACAACTGTGTAGAATACATTGACAAAGAACTACTATCTTCCACGTTTAACATACTAAAGGGATAGATAATTTTCCGTTATGAGAAATGTAAAATTATGTTTAGCCTTCATCTAAGTTTATTTAAATATATATATTTGTATTAAGATACTTAAAACATAATGAAAGAAAGGTGTAATTTATTATATAGGTGTAATTTATTTTGAAACACAGAAAGAAGCTGACTTTATCTATTATTCTCGTTATATAAACATTATGCATATTCACATTTACAAAGTTATCAATAATTTGAAGTCATAATTGTAGCTGAAACTTTTAAAGAAGACGTATATGTCTTTTGACTCACACCGCTAGAAACCGAGTTTCGATACCCGAGGTGAGCAGGGCACAAGTAGCCTATTGTGTAGCTTTGCGCTTAATTCCAAATAAACATTAATTTAATTTGATTAATATGTAAATTAACGAAAGAAACGGGATTTTCTTTCTTATGTACGAGAAATGAGTAAACAACAGTCGATGTATTCTTGTTAATAGACGGTATTCATCTACAACAAGGTATAGCACGCCCATATTGACTGCCTTGAACTAACTGAAATGGAGCTTTTATTTGAAACTGTCCTTCACCATCCTGCTTATAGTCTCGTCCTGGAAGACTGTGACGTGCGTAATATTTGATTCTCTCTTAGAAGATCAACATGGAAAAACTCCAGAAAACAATTAGATTCATAATACCATACTTATATTTTTCCAAACTTATGTAATGGAATTTACGGAAAAATACTTTATAGTTAACACATCCTACATTGGTAAGTCTAGTGGCCACTATTCTCAATACATTCGTTTGCTGGCTGTGATCGAAGCGCTTGAAGAAATACAATCCCGTTTCTTTCTTAACACTTCCGTAATGTTATTGTGTTATCCATCGAACATGAAAGATTACTAGATGAATTTCACTTGTAAGTCTTACCTGCAGGTATGATACTAAAGTGACAGGGCTCTTTTTGTATTCCAATTTTGTTTCTTGCCCAACAATTCAACACACCATAACCGTATCTTGTTCTTGGCCTGTACGTGATTTTGCTGACCGTTCCATTTGTTATAAAAGAGTGCAGCTCAATCCGTTCAAACGTATTATTTAAAGACCAATAAAATGTAAGATTGGTAGGGTCTGCCAGAGTTTTGCATCTGATATTAACAGATTCCAATCTGTCGACACCAAAAACGGTTTTTTGGCCAGATTTACAGACAGGAGCATCTAGAACAAAAATATGAAAAAAATTATGCTGTTATGCTTCGTAGGCATAGAGAGTAAAAATCTGAATGAGATACGCTCCAAATAACTGAAAAAAATGAAAGAAATATTACTTATATACCAGTAATACAAGTTACACAAATTTATTCGATTAGTAGAGAGAGTAGTCGCTGCTAAATCACATTATCAATTAAGAACAGATAGCTCAGCGGCTGATCTGGGGGAAGGGTGAATATGGTGACTACCCACACCCTTTTTATATTGTTTAAAAATATGTCATATCCGACAATAATTATAAGTCCATAACATCAAATATTATCTTCTTTTAATTATATTGTTTTTAGATACGTGAATAAAAGTAACACAGAAGAGTATTTCATTGTTGCCTGAAAACGTTACCTGGAGACGCCATTATGTTAACTTATGAATGTTGCCATCATCGTTTTATATTAGTGCGTCCAAATCTTGGTCACAGCAATATCCTTCATTTGAGTTAGTTTGTTATTTTGAATTTCGCGCAAAGCTACTTGAGGGGTGTATGCGCTAGCCGTCCCTAATTTAGCAGTGTAAGACTAGAGGGAAGGCAGCTAGTCGTCACCACTCACCGCCAACTCTTGGGCTACTCTTTTACCAACGAATATTGGGATTGACCGGAGAACCCGCGACCTTCATTTGAGTAATGATTCTTAGTGATTACAAGAGTCTCGTTAAAGCCATAGAACCAGTAGCCAGCAAGGATGAAGCCAAGTAAATATGATGGCCAAACATAATGAAATGGTTACAGAAAACCCAAACTTTGACAAAGATCATAAATATGGTAAGTTTGACACATTCACACTGTTATAGTTCTGTTATGACATGAACATGTAACAATTTAAAACAATACTATTCTCAAAAATTTAACACGTAACCACCGTAAGTGTTCATTCTTCGAAGAATAACGGTTTTAAGGTAAAACCAGATGAAACATTGCACAACAAGATAACCATTGGGAGTGCAAAAATCGACCTGCTGTTACTCCTGGTGACATAATTAGACGCATTTACTTGACGATGAAGATGATACTGAGCTATATCCGTACATACCTCGGGTTGTTTTCATCTAGGGAAAGTAACACGTGCTACGAATTCAAATACAAAGTTTTTTTAGAGTTTATAATGCCGCAATTTGTAAGGAAATGTAAAGAGGATAATCCGCAACGCTTTCTTTATTGTTGGTTACAGAAATTCAGTCTGACATCCTACATCTCAGGCACTGTTTTCACCATGAATGAATCTTACAGCAAGATCTTACATCTTCTGCAAAAATATCGACTGATGTAGTTTCGTAATGGTATACAGATCCTCTACAACAATATCCATTGATGGCACACAGATC
This sequence comes from Tachypleus tridentatus, assembly GCF_004210375.1. Lineage (NCBI taxonomy): Eukaryota > Metazoa > Arthropoda > Merostomata > Xiphosura > Limulidae > Tachypleus > Tachypleus tridentatus. Next base: position 59,606,918 of record NC_134835.1, read on the forward strand.
CTTTACAGACATGTCCACCCCTGTAGGCTTTTGACTGTACATAGATTCTCTACAGCAATGTTCGTTGATGGTACACAGATCTTCCACGACAATTCCCACTAATGGTACACAAACCCTATGCAACAATGCCAACTAACATAAGGTTTTATTGGTAGCAGATCGTCTAGAACACTGCCCACTAAAGTATGATTTTAATGGTACGCAGATACTTTACAACACAGTTTACTGAAATAATGCCCAGTGTTGTTCTGTTTTTCTGGTGGTTAATAAGGTGATCTTCCATATAATCGTATGCATAACCCCTGGTGCCATTATCAGAAACGCACAGATCATCATCCATTATCCATATCCGTAAAATATTTTGTATGCATGTCACAAGGTCCACCGTATAGACTCCTTAAATTAAATAGATAATTACTTTATAACAATCTTTCGCTATCCTGAGAAACCAAGAAATTATTAGTCAAATAAATTAATTACCGTAAATAAATATTACTGGTGCAATATTCTACAAACTACATCTTTCCCACGATAGACTTACAAAACAAGAAACATACGATGCTCTGAACGTAAAAATAGAAACTAACTTGGATTAACAACTTGATTTCATAAGAGCGAGTGTATAATTAAAAATGCAATATAAATATATTTGTTTAATTATACAACCTCGATGAATAACAGACACATCTAAATTGAAATAGTAATACAAACGAATTTTGCAAATGATCATCTCATTAAAATACCACACAAAAATGCAGATATCCATTCACCATCCCCTTACATTTCGATATGTGGTAGCAAGTTACTAGCATAAAACATTAAGATACAACAACAAGTATATACGAGGGCTGTTCAAAAAATACGCGAACTGACGTCATAAAACAAAATGTACTTTATTTAGAAGTTACAGGCCTGGGACCCCTTCAAAGTACTCTCCCCCCCAACGCACACACTTATCCCAACGGTGTTTCCACTTGTTGAAACAGTCCTGGTACGCTTCTTTTGTAATGTCCTCCAGCTCCTTCGTCGCATTTGCCTTAATCTCGGAAATCGTCTCAAATCTTCTTCCTTTCAAGGGTCTTTTGAGTTTGGGGAACAAGAAAAAATCGCAAGGAGCAAGGTCAGGTGATTAGGGGGCTGGGGAAGAACAGTGATGGAGTGTTTGGCCAAAAACGCACGAGTTCTGAGGCACAAATTTCGCAGCAACGCGGTGCATCTTCAATTTTTCTGTCAAAATCTCCTAACAAGATCCAACTGATATCTCATAGTCTTCAGCAAGCTCCCTGACAGTCAGACGTCGATTTGCCCGCACCAGGGTGTTGATTTTGTCGACGTGTGTGTCGTCAGTTGACGTGGAAGGACGTCCAGGACGCTCATAATCTTCAATGGACTGTCGACCATCCTTAAAACGTTCATGCCACTTGAAACATGCCGTACGCTTCATAGCAACATCACCGTAAGCCGTGTTAAGCATTGCAAAAGTTTCAGTCGCAGATTTTCCAAGTTTAACACAAAATTTCACAGCAAGTCGTTGCTCCTTCAGGTCATTGATTCTGAAATCCGCCAAACGAAAAAATCGCACTTCACTTAAAACCGCGTAGCTAATACACAAATGAAGATATTTGCAATCGGGAAATCGCGTCGTAATCAGCTGATCTGTGCGAACCTAGCGATACCAAGCGGATTCCCTTGGAACCAACTGTAGCCGCGCAATTCAAACAGTCCGCGTATTTTTTGAACAGACCTCGTAATATAAAATATACAGCATATGTTGTGAAAATTCAAACTTTGTCCATTGTTGAGGAAAAACAGACGTAGATATAATTTCCCTGTAATACCACTTACAATGAACACGTAGAATAATTTCCTCACTTTCTGCTTCTCCCACGACATTAGTTGCGACACACTGATACCTTCCTCTCCTTTCACGAGTAACTTTCTGTAACACTAACGTCTGGTTGCTGATGATTATACCCTTCTTTGTGTCACTAAACAGAGTCTTTCCTTCAAACCGCCATCCTACTTCCGACACCCATGGATTGGCCTGAATGTTACAATCGAAATACACATCACTTCCTTCCCTAATGGAATCATGCTGTATATTCGCTCCTAATGAAAGTCTTAACATGGGAAGATCTGTAACAAAGGTAAATGTAAAAGAAACTGTTTGCTATACACAACGGTTCTTGTACTTTTGTAAACATAGATATTTTAATTGGTAAGCGAGTGTACTGTCTTGATAACCATTTTCTTGAATTTTTTTATATTTTTTTCATATAATCAAGAAAAAAATCCCAGGTTTTCAATTAATTTTGCCAGCGATTCGTTCTTACATTTAGTATACAAAAATAAAAAAATAAAATTGTTTAATCAGATAAAAAACGTTTCTACACTATTAAACATGAAAATATTACCTAAATATGTGAAAGATGCGAAACGTTAGAGTTACATTCACACTACATGTGAATATAGAAGTCTTACCATAAAATGTGACTTGAATGCTCAACAGACCACGATTTGTTTATTTCACTGCGACTTCTGTAGGTAAACGGTGGTAGCGAGGGCTTAAAAAGCCAAAAATCGGAGTTTGGTACAAATAGCTCATTTTGTAGCTTTGCAAAAAAACCACAAAAAGCAACAACAACCAAATAATTATTTTATTTCTCCACTTAGAAAAGAAACAAAGGGAAATGAAAACCTAATATTAGAAACACTTAATCTGTTAAGTTCTTGGATCAATGAAAATAAGCTTTTGTAAAATAATTATCCCTCTTTATGCAAATAGACGAGTCTTAATTCCAGACAATAAACACAATACACACACACACATATATATATATTGCTCGTTGTCGAAAGTTCTCTCGTGATACGTTCATCAAAAGTTACAGCAGGATCCTATGTAAGACCTAAATGTTTATTTGCAAGACCTGGAATAAAACTTGTAAACTTGTAAACACTCTCATGAAATATGAATACTTCTCTGCTCCTTGACACTGATGTTCCTTAAAATCTTTACGAGTGCAAGTGTGTCTTACCTGTCGTCATCACTGATACAGATCAGAAAAATACGTAGCTATAATGCAATAATATATCTAGTAAAAACTTCAGTTTCTCTCAGTTTTTCCAAGGTTTTCCCGCGAACTACTGAAACATCACTGAAAGTTCCCGAATTTGTTTCAATTTAATGGAGTATTTTATCAGTAGATCAAAGGAGTTGCCATGGGAACTAAACATTGGTTCCTTGTATACTTACCTTCTCATGGGAATATCGAATAATAAAATATATATCAATTTCAATCGGAAAACAAATGCAGATCTCTATTAAAAGATGTATTGACCAACATTGAAGAAGCTCGTTTTGTATATTTGATGTAGTTCTTGTTGATCCAAGACTTTAACCTTGCTTTAAGCGAAACGTCCTTATTCATCTTTGGCATTACCATCACAGATTCTCGTCTGCTGAAAACCTAGAGACAGATGTCTTCATATTGGTTATAAATCGTTTCATCCAAGAACAGCGAAAGATGTTTTATAAGATTAAAACGTTTTACTGAAACAGCGAAATATTCCATATATCTTCAGAAAACAAAGATAACTAAGTTATTCTGTGTGTGGTAATATTTTAGTACAGTACTCATAGTATCCAAGTTAAAAGTGATGCTTTCTCTGACCAGGTGTATATTTTAAAAGACAAATTATAACTTCAGTCGCAAGTGCATTTTGTTTTTGGTTTGGTTTTGTTGCGTGTTTTTTTGTTACTGACTTACTTCTTTCTAAGCTATCGCATTAATATAAGAATTTCCTGTAAGTTTGAAACAATAACTCGAGAACAAAATACATTCTCTTTTTTTTTTCTGAAGCACGCTTTGGTTTGTCGCAAACGCGAGCGAAATTTAATAACGACACTTCCCCACTCTAAACTGAGGTGTCAACAAAAACAAAAACGGCACTAGCAAGAACAAAGTTAGGCTGTGCGAACAACGTGTGTGCCTCACCTGTAACTACGTCGACATCGATACAGTTGGAAAAAGACTGAAATCACTATTTGATATAAAAGGACAAAATACTGTTAGATCTGTTTGATTTATTCTGTTCAATGCAGTAGTATAGCATACTTTATAGCAAACTTGGAAACAGCTTTCAGAAACCCCTTAAACAAGCAAGAAATAGAAAGTTTAATATTTCAGTATCCAATTGTAGCAATAATCCAGTCAGTGTTATAGGAGTCCTCATTCTTAAAGATACCCTTTAAGTGAACCTTTCAAAGAAACAAAGAGATAACATTTAAACCTGGAAACATAAATCCTCAGAAATTCAATGCCCGCCAGTGACACAGCAGAATGTCTACAGACTCACGTAGCTAGAAACCACGTTTAAATGCCCGTGGTTGGCAGAACACCGATATCTAATTGTGTAGCTTCGTGCTTAAATCTAAACAATGCGGCCCGGTATGGCCAGGTGGGTTAAGGCGTCCGACTTGTAATCTGAGGATCGCGGGTTCGAATATCCGTCGCACTACGTTATAATGTGACGGTCAATTCCATTATTCGTTGATAAAAGAGTAGCCCAAGAGTTGGCGGTGGGTGGTGATGACTAGCTGCCTTCCCTCTGGTCTTACGCTGCTAAATTATGGACGGCTATCGCAGATAGCCTATGTGTAGCTTTGCGCGAAGTTCAAAAACAAACAAACAAACAAACAGAAATTTACTTGAAAAAATTATTTTGTTAAATGTTATTACAATCTTTTTTCACATTTATACTTAAATGACAATGTATGATGTATATATTTAACGATATAAATATATATATATGTATGCTATTTTGTTATTTATAATTATTATTTGTTTTGAGTCTAGTCAAGTTTCGCACTACTTACGTTTCTAACACATGATTGTATGCCCCCCCCCCATTAGCACATTGATACGTCTGCGGTCTTATAACGCTAGAAATGGGGCTTCGATACCTGTGACGGACAAAGCACAGATAGACCATTGTTTAACTTTGTGCTTAACTGCAAACAAGTAAAATTACCATTTAAAGAAAGTTTTACGTAATGCATGTAATCACGCTGCTTAAAACACTTGGGAGAAACTGTTCATTTAAAATCCATGCGGTGCAAGTATATTGTTTATATAAATCATTTCAGTGGTATACATATTAATGAGTGTTGTTTCGTTTACTTAATATGTTGCTAACGTACTTTGGTGACAATATCGGGTGTTCTGTTAATTTTTTGGAGGCCCCTTTCTCATCACCCCCCTTATTCAAGCAGTTTTAATATTCGCGTATGACATATCACGCCCTTGAAATATCAATTTGCACTATTGCCCACTGAAGTGCAATTAAATTGTAGCGAATATTTATTTTCCGTTACGGATTATACAGTTCCTCTAAAACAATGCCAAGTTTATGAGAACTGACGATCTAAATTTGGTCATTGAGTAACTACCTTTTATTAATTTCTGTAACAATAATCAAATATTTATTGAATAGATCCGTTTTCATGAGAGTTGCTGAGCCTAAGGAATGAATTAAGGAACTGAACTGACTATCTGAGCAGTTGTTTGTTGATTTAGGTCTAAGGAGTTTTGTAATGCGTAGTTTTTTTTACGTTTGATATGTTTTTAATTTTGCGCACAGATGCTGTATGGCTATCTACACTGGAAATGAGACAAGAAGGAAGACAGCAAGTCAACACTTCCACACCAACTCTTTAGCTACTATTTTACCAACGAACAGTGGGAATGACAGTCACAGTATAACGCTCTCATGGCTAAGTGGACTAACATGTTCGGGAATTTGGACTGAAAGCCACGATCCACAGATTGCGAGTTGAGCACCCTAACAACCAGGCCTTACTTGTCCTAAGTTTTTAAATCTATCCAATACAGCAAGATTTGTCAAATACTATCCTTGTACTTTCTAACTAATTAAAAAAACATTTTTATTGCAAAAGGCTTAAAAATATAAAATGAAAAGTTAAAACAAATGAGATCGAACTAGTTGTTAACCTAAACCGATTAAATATACCTACTACACTATCATAAAATACATCTTTGAAAAGTAAGATTTGCCACATTAAGATAACTCAGAGAAAATGTTCTTATAAAGAAGCCATAACGTGAAATATAACAGACCAAAGACAGCAAGCGTCTTAGATTAAATTCATTATGAAGGCTTGGAGAAGTAAGAGTAGATAGATCGAACTTCTTTTAACCAAGCTCTTGCGAATACCTGTATAATTACATACACACTCTCACTCATATATATATATATTCTACTTCTGTGCTAATTCACGCTCTCTATGATTTATTTATTTGTTTGTTTGTGCGAATGTACTTTCCATAGTTTAGACAGCCAGTCTCGGGGTGGCCTGACAGATACCCTTATCTGTATCGCGTATACTCTACCAAGGGGCATTATAAAGGTTAGGATGTAAGTTTGCACTGTCGCTTAACTCAAATATAGCATTGTAGTTTGTGTTCCTTGCACTCCTCAGAATAACAGGAACCACTAACAGAATTTGTTTGGAGCACTTACTTCCTTGACACAGCTACAGAAGCAACTGGTGGTAATGGAACATTTTAAAAACTACATCTGAGAATTTGTGAATCATGAAAGAGCCTTTGACCCCCACAACTGAATGCAGTTGTTTGATGCTATTATATTTAGAAAATAAAATTTGGAACGATAGATATGGCTATTTTTTTTAAATCACGACAAAATGGTAAAAATTATTCCAGTGAAAAACTTTAAGAAACTTTGGTCGAGGAATAAGTTTTCTACCACCGCTACTAAATGACATGATTTTTAGAAACAATGTAGAGGCTGGTTTAAAAGAAATGTTCCGAGAAAAAGTCTTTCAAATCACCATTGAAAGCAGCTAGTCACCATAATGGTTACATGTTGTTTACAATAAATGGCACAAAGTTCGTATGTTTTGTATGTTTTCTTTTTTCAATAAAAATAGGACTGTTATCCAGATGGATAACTGAGGAGTAATTCATTTGGAAGTTGTTTTTCGTGTTGTCTTAAAAACACAAACGGCATGTACACAGTACTCTGGCAGAATACACTGAGTACCTGTGAGTTATTGACAGTGCAATTATTTGTTATTGAAAGCACATTCATGTTAGATTTGCACTCTACAAGTGAATTACTAAGTGCCCTTGGATAGATTTGACATGTATCGATTGGTTTCTGAATAATACGTTTGTCCGGGTTCTGCCATGTGTGGAGAAGAGTGGTCCGTAACTACCCTAAATAGTCGGACAGAGAACGTATTTCCCTGAGCTCTCTGTCCAGCTGCTCAAAAATTTTGTTCTATTTGGATCATATTGGGGATGTGTGAAACCCAATGACAGTAGTTTAATGTCTCTTTCTCTCTTCAACATTATTGTCCCTTTCAATCTGTGGTAAGTAAAATTGTCTTCCTAAAATAAATGTCATACTGAAGAGTGATGTAACGTTGGTGTAACAGCATTGAAACAACAATCAGCGAAAAGAAAGTTCGGTGTTTCATCATTCCATAAACAAAATGGCTTCCAACATCATTTCACTGATACCATTATGTTTGACGGTGCTCTGTAGGAGATATTCGCTTCTCTTTCTCTACATCTATACACGCCTGTTTGAGCTGAACTGGGTTCATTTAAGAATAATTTTGTACTACAGAACTCTATAGGATAGTAGCGCATTTTAGAAGCCCAGGAAAATCTTCACCTTACACGTGCTGTAGTCAGCCAAGGTTTCATCCTAGCTACGCATCTTTGGTAGTCAAACTTGCGTAGGATTTGTCGAACTTTCTTTACTCCTGCCTGCTTTGATAAGCTGTGACGGAGGTCTTTTACAAGTTCCCTCGTCAGTGCTCTATTGTTGCGCCGTGTAAATCTTTACGGCCGTTCGGGTCGATGCTTAGCAGCTGTAATATCATTATCATTAAACTGCGTGATGATGATATGCAGACATCAACTTGACAGGCCAAGAGCTCATGCAATTACTCTTTGACTTTAGCCATATTAAACACGGCCTTCTATACGACCTCTGGTCAAGAGTGAAATCACAGGCACCTACTGCATGTGACATTTAATCAAAGATGAGAAATTCAAGTATTACTAACATCTGAAGGATCCACCTTGGTAAAAGTGGTTACATCAGAGAAAGAATTAAAGCAGTTATCTAGTTATTATGAAGTAGATTGTTATACACACACACACAATACATATATACTACCCAAATCCTTACTTACGATAAACAGTAATTATCCAGCCATCTTCCAAGGCACTGTTTGAAACCACGGGATTGTCTGCCTTACATGACAAATATTTTTCATGATCTTGAATCGTTGGTGTAAAAGTAAGTTTGCTAATTGTCACATTGTCATGTCTTGTGTATGAAATGTTCGACATTTTTTCACTTCCTTTCCACCACAAAATTCGAGCTGGTGGTCTTGACCCACTTGACTGACAAACTAGTTCCACTTGTTGGCCTGCCAATAGAGGGCGAGTTACAGTTGAAATTCGGACTTCCAGAGGCTTTACTGGCAATAATTCAAAGAAAAGAAAATTATTTGTTTTTAAAACTATTATAATATTTACGACAACAAACAAACACACACACACACATATATATAAACTCGTTAAAGCTATTAGTGAATTATTTCATCAGGTTGACTTTCAAACAGTTAACTGTCTGCTGTACAGTTCGCTATAATAATGGTCCACATTTTCAGTATCTCTATGTTTTGCTTGTTACAATACTCAATTGAAGAATTCGTAATAAATATTGGGTGAAATCAATGTCTTGCTGTGTTAAATACATGAGGACCTTCAGCTATGATAAGTGGTGTCATAATAATTGTAATATTGACTGCATTTTTTTATTTGTTTTATGTGTGAATCATGTTATTAGGGACCCTGTAAAGTCATAATCCTAGAACCAGTTCAATACATGAACATCTCTGAACAATGTCTAAAAGGCTGATCCGTTGTCAATTCTAAGGTTAATCATAGTTACAAAATAATATGTATGTTACTGTTGTTGTTTTTTAAAAAGCAGAGAGAATGCTAAATAAATATTAGCCGTCGAGTCTCAAATAACGTTAAATTCTGTATTAAAACAGCTTATGATTTAAAGCAAAATGACGAAAAAACGTTGTGTTCACAACCTAGGAAACGTGGATCATGCTCAAACTATAAATCATGTGTCTGCCTTATATTTTTTGTTGTTGCAAAAACGTATTAAGATCCTTGTAACGGATATTTAAAAATATTCTTAAAGGTACTTATAAAATGTATGACGTTATTAATCATTGTCTGTCGCGCTTAAGGCTTGTATTTCTTTACAAAAAACATCCACTCTTCATAAAGGAAATTTTGCAATCGTTTGCTTTGTATTTATTTTCAAAATGTATACTGATTATTCGAATTTTTTTTACAAAAGAAACAATTCCACACACATGAAGTACATAGTTTTAAACTGCGACAAAGTGAGGTATTTTACTAATTAAAATAATGGTTTTCTGCTTAACGTCATGTATCGTTTTGCTATAGCTCATTAAGCAACAACCACAACGGATTATAATATCCACACTATTGGCTAATTCAATCCAACAAACCAAAGGAATCGACGAGAAAACTGTCACGCGTATTGAAACAAATTTGGCATTGTCAGAAACTATAGTTGAAGCCAGTTAGTAAAATAAAACGTTGATAAATTATCAATACCTCCGTTGGTTCTTTTTTTTATATTTAAAATATCATGATAGTTTAATTATTTTCTTTTCCTAAAAACTCCATTTTCTTTCTAGTGTATGTTAACCTAAGTTATTTGAGAATATTATTTTGATATTTATCCGTGAAAATAGATTACTTGAATGAGAACCATATATAATTAGTATCTATTTGTGTATAAAAATCTAGCCAACTATTTACTGAAAGAAAAGTTTAAATTCACTTGCGACAGTGGTGAATTAAAATTACATTCATTTCCGCGTGTCATTACCCATTATAATTATGAGAATTTTGTCACAAGTTATTTATTTCATTTCACTGGAAGGCAGTTTCTGGGTTTATTATCGCATGTTTGGTGTTTTGACGAAGCTGGTACTTAATGACTCAGAAGGAGATGTTTGTGTTGTCGTTTCGTATCAACGTTCACTACGGTCACACAAGAATGATGTATAGTGTAAATTAGCTCTATGGGTCTGGATTATGCGACGTAGTGTCGTGTTTAGTGTGTTTTCTGGCATTTTCAATAATGGCTACATTAATTTTAATGAACTATCAATTCAAGTTCCACTTCACCAGTTACTGGAACAATTTTAATTACAGTGGCGTAATTACAGTCCTATTACGCTGATATATCAAACATGAACAAACGAATAATTAAAACTTACTGAGAGAAAAATTTATAAATTCGACGTATAACAACAAAAAGTAAGCTTCTATATTAGGAGAAGATATCAAATTAGCCTTCCAGAAAAACAACAAATAGCAGTGATATTTTCATGTTTAACTTTGCTTATTACGTAAGAAATTAATCTAAAGAAAACAAGCACACGCTTTACAGGTGTTTTAAAGACCCTTTAATTTCCTTAGGATACTCACAACAATAAGTTAAGTTTAACTTTCCTTTTCTATCTGTATGAAAGTTAGTTATACTGAAAATGTTAAATTCTGACATTCATCGGCTTCAAATAAAGGATTATACATGTAACTGTCATTGGCTGAAACGAATATGTGTGGGCCTAGTTAGTAGATTAAAGAACACTTAACGGATCTGCGATTTAAGGAGAGGGATTTTCGAATGTTTAAATTAAATTTCGTTTCAGAAAAATAATGATATGTGTAATAAAAAATAAAAGTTATGCTACTTATAGCAATTAAAGGAAAAATACCTTAACTTAAGAGTTGGCCTATTTCTTACAATACAGTATCTGACAGCGAGTTTAATTTTTTGTTTATACATTATTCTCACGTCAAACCTTTGCCAACACTCTTATGGTAACTTTGAACTCTATTTCAACAGCGAATGTAAAAAATAAATTAGAAGTAAAGATGAAATAAATCACAAAATAACTTATTTATTTGCATAAACATTGCAACATTTTAGCCCTAACTTATGTACGAAAATGTATCTGTACACATGAAGTATGCGTAAGGTAAGTTTTTTAACTAACATTCTTTCAAAGAAACACATTAACATTGACTCAATGGTATTATCCAATTAAGATTTCAAAAATTATTTGTAAAATTGTTAATTGGCCTATTAACTATATAGGTCTAAAAGCTGTGACAAAAATCACGTTATTTGCAGATGTTTAGCTCTTAATATTCCTCTTACTTTGTCCAATTGCAAAATCAAAACTAGAAGCGTGTAAGAACTGCATTTCGGATCTATTTTTTGTCACCCTCAAGTTACTTCCCAAGAGGTCCTTTGTACAATACCAGTTGGGCTGTGCGATAAAAAATAAAAGATTCTCTAAAAAGTTATTCATATATGCAGTATCATAAAACGCTATTCATATATATGATTTTAATGTTCAAAACGGGCAGAGAATTAGACATCAATAGGTGGAAAATAAAACATTGCAGATATTGTGATTTTACCACAAATTTTGGAGCTATTTTTCTATAATGCTTAGCCAGATTTCGACGTTTAAACAGTAACATAAATACATATAGTTGAACAATGTCTTGGATAGCATATAACTTTATTTCATGATACACACCATTTGCTGCAAAAGATGTAAGTTTTAATTATTAATTCCAAACTTCACTTAAAAAGCAAAAATTGGGATGCGATATGAGACGAATAAATAATCGTAAAATTTTGCTTTTATACTTAAGTTATTAAAATTCCCAATACATATAAAACGTTAGATGATTTTTCACTTTGATACTCGGTTCCGGCATGGCCAGGTGGGTTAAGGCGTTCGACGTGTAATCCGAGGGTCGCGGGTTCGAATCCCCTGCGCACCAAATATACTCGCCCTTTCAGCCATGGGGGCTTTATAATGTGACGGTCAACGCCACTATTCGTTGATAAAAGAGTAGCCCAAAAGTTGACGGTGGGTGGTGATGACTAGCTGTTTTCCCTCTAGTCTTACACTGCAAAATTAGGGACGGCTAGCGCAGATAGCCCTCGAGTAGCTTTGCGCGAAATTCAAAAACAAACTAACTTTGATACTCACAGTTTATATCTAATGTTACTGATTTGAAGACGGGTACGCTAAGGTTTGTGTTAGATGCTTGGCACGTGAGCACTGACATTAAGTGGTCCCTGTGTAGCCTTTTGATTAACAGCTCATTTCGTACAATTCCTCCTGGAGTAACACTGTAATCACCGTCTAAAAGTGTTGAATCCTTCCACCACGTGACATTTGGAATGGGATCTCCTTTATGAAACAAGAGAAATTTCATTACTCCCTTGTCAGGTTTAACATTACGTACTTGACATATATTTTCTTTATTAATTAAAAAAAATTGATGATTTTGGAAATTTCACTTAATTATTGTAAAAAATGTACGTGGAATATCTACAGTGTTATATTTTTACATGCTTTTATATATTGCTCAAAAGCATTAAAATATGTTTAGAAACACAAAATTATTATTGAAACTGCATTTTTAATGTCCATAGTGTCGTTTTTTACACTGCTGTATTTATATATATTAATAGAATAAATTATAGAAATATGTGTGAAAGGAAGAAGAAATGGTCTGCAGTGCTCACCCATGTTTATGATATTATTTTAAACTTATATGTAATTTGATATATTAATAAAACAATCGAAAAATATTGTGCAGAAATAAGAAGAGTTAGAAAATAAAACTACAGTAAGTTGTCCAGTTTGAAGTAAGTAATTTTGGGTTAAATAAACTGCTTTTTTACTATAGCAACAAACGCTACAGAATTATGAAGCGTAATTGTAATGCAGGACGGGAAGGATAACTTATAATAATAACTGATTACTGTGGTTTCTTTACTCCTGCTTTCAAATTTTGTTCTCTCTGTAAGTGTAAATACATTAACAAACACATGTAAGCAATTTCCTTTAGAACACATAAAAAGAGTGTCAATTTCGGTTTTCATTAATACTTTAAAGCAAATATGTTTTGTTGTTTATGAAAATGCCGTTGGACCATCAACATGTGTATTTAATCAAACGCTCATAAAGACATAAAGAAAATTTTATTTTAACTTTACTGGGATCTTTTGTCTGTATGTGGTTTATGAAGGCGTGCAATTCTTTAATCTCTTTTTATTTTAGTTTGACTTTCACATTTGAAATATCAAATTTGCACGTATTTGAACATGTCTTCTAAATATTTATTTATTAAAAGAGAAATACATAATTAAATAATTATTGATTATTGACCTTTAAAGCGTTCTCATGAAATAAAAGAACATTACATTTTTAGTCTTTAAAATAAGACGATGTGTTCTCGATAATAACGCACACTAATTTATATATTCAACTGTCTTAAATAAAATTTGCATAATTTATGAATACTTAGGCTTAGAAAGATTTCAGATTGGAGGATTTAATAGTAAATAGGCCTATTGGGTGAAATATACATACGTCCATTGAACACAGAATAGAAAATTATTACGGTAATTGTCAATATCTGTGCGTAAATTCTAATGTCATTTGTGTCATATTTTCTGCCTTTGATGGTTTATTACATAGCTTTAGCAAATTTATGGTAACAAAGAATTCCGTAAGGAGCCTTCCTACAAGTACTCGATTTGTCATTTTTCGGTTTCCGTTACACATACAATGACAATAACATGATTACTACTGTTTCTCTGGATATAGATACACTTTACCATACTGGTAAATGGGAATAAATCACTGTTATCGTGTAACTCATACCTTCAGCTTCACAAGATAAAGCTAACATATCTCCATCATTGAATGGACCAATAAGTCCTTTGACTCGTTTTCCTTGTGCATCTTTAATAACAGCATTCTTGGGAGGCACTGAAAGACATTTTCACAGTAAAATAAGTTTGGCTTTTAAGAATTTCTTTTAATAACGATAATAAAGCAATAGAAGATAGCTTAGGATGACCTACTGCTAAATATCACGTACAACTTATTTCGTAAAAGTTTATAAATTCGTGCATAACATTCCAAATTTGTTGAAAAGTATATGTTTATCCTCTCTAAAAACAAAATAATAGCAATGTACACACAGTTATGTTAGAATGTATTGTTACATCCTTTACCAAATATAAATAAATTATAATATATGTGTACATATATTTTAACATATAAACTAAAAAACATGTATGATACACATTTAAACAACCCAAGTAATTACCAAGCTAATAGCATCTGAAGAGAATATTGTCATATTTCATTTGATGAGTTTCAGAAGGATGTATTGTCAGTTGGTCCAACTGAATTCCCACAAAACGTTTCAAATGTAAAAATCAACAATCGCAGAAAATTCAATACGCCCCACCCCATGAAGAAAACAAAAAAAAAACAGCACACGTCTCATTGGATAAAGTTCTCACAATATTGGTATTCAAGGCAGAGAAAGGGAGTATTAACTATAATATATATACTTCAGAGGAATGGACATCTGACACACTATCAACTTGAAACTTCTTTACTTCTTTCTCAGAAAGGTCTGTTGTAGCATACTAAGATACGATCTTACAATACATAGGACAGTCGGTTTCTGCATTATGTTTATTTACGACGCCAAAAATGTTACAGGTAATTTCTGGGCCAACAAGATCTAGTCTTCGACACAATAACTTAAGATGCAAAGCACCATAATAAACAAATTGCAACTTGTTTTTTCCTTTGACCCCAGCACAAACGAACGAAAAATCCAAAACATCTTTTGATGTAGTTGTCGGAAACTGTTTTTGTGCAAAGTCCACATGGATTGGTCAAAATACAGAAAAATGTTAAGTAGCAATTTGTTTTTACCTTTGAAACATATAAAATCAAAAGTAAGCAAACAATTCTTATGTCTGTCAGATTTGTTATCAAGTATCATCTGGACTGAAGAATTATAAAAGGTCAACGCAATGGACTATCTGTGCTCTGCTCACCAAGGTTATTGAAACCCAGTTTCTTGTATTGTAAGCTTGCAGAAAATCTGCTCTGTCACAAGGAGAGGGCAAATGATAAAGGAGCTGGAGGATAAAACATATGTTTTACTTATTTTTGACATTGAATCCCGAAAAGCAAAACGGAAACTTAATGAAAAAAATGTGTCTGAGCACATTAAACCAAGGCAAATGCTCTCCAACTTTCAAGACAATCGACCCAGAACTAAAACATTAGAGTGAAGCACAGAATACACATGTGTGGAATAAATCATTATTTTTACCTAACCAGTTCTTAAATTCACTGGTTCGATGCATTCTGTTTCGCCTTCTACATGATATGTTAAATGTAAGTGATAATTTCCTTTCGCAAACTATATCACTTTACAAACTTATATTGAATTTTATGGGGCTTATCGAAACATATAAAGCTGTTTTAACACGAAGCTGTATGTTTTAATGACCCAGTTGAAGACTTAATGATCAATTAAGCAAGTCTATTCCCAAACGACGTGTTGTATCTGCTAATTATGAAACGCCCGATAAAAAGAGAAATTACGGATACTGTACTTGAACTAGTTATATATTTCCTATGGTGTCCAAAGAATATTAAAAGAGGTAGCGCTGCTTTTTTTTATTTACATCAAAGGATTTTGATGAGCCAATTAAAAAACACGCGCTTTTATCTTAGAAGTTTAAAATATCAACATCTTACAAAGTCCACCCCTGGGACACCGGTAAGTCTACGGACTTACAACGCTAAAATCAGGGGTTCGATTCTACTTAATAGATACAGCAGATAGCTCAATGTGGCTTTGCTATTAGAAAACAAGCATGAAATACATATCCTACGAGATACGTTAAATTTAAACATTGATTATGGAACGCATTAAAGTTATATTGTTTAGAAGAAGGTTCACGTGCACAGACCAATGCTTACAGATTAAAAGATGTGTTTTTTTCTTTAGCTAAACAAAAAGCTGCACAATGTGCTATCTGTACTCTTGTTGCTGCTGGTATCAAAACCGGATTCTTATCGTTATAAGCTCTCAGATGTACCGCTGGCCCTTCAATGGGCCAGCGGTACGTCTGTGGACTTACATAAACCAGGTATTAATACTGACGGTGAGCCGAGCAGGTATAGCCCAGTTTACAGCTTTGTGCTTGACTAAGACCAAACAAACAAGAAACTCGTCCCAAGTGGGTTTATTTTGTTTTTATTATATTTCTTCAATAGTACTACTGGCGAAAGGCCCGGCATGGCCAGGTGGTTAAGGCACTCGACTCGTAATCCGAGGGTCGTGTGTTCGAAACCCCGTCACACCAAACATGCTCGCCCTTTCAGCCGTGGGGTCCTTATAATGTGATGATCAATCTCACTATTCGTTGGTAAAAGAGAATCCCAAGAGTTGGCCGTGGGTGGTGATGACTAGCTGCCTTCCCTCTTGCCTTACACTACTAAATCAGGGACGGCTAGCGCAGATAGCCCTCGAGTAACTTTGCGCGAAATTCAAAACAAACCACTACCAAAACCAAACTACTAACGAAAATTCCGTGTAAACTTTATCTGACCCCTGGACAATACAAAAGTTAAGCTTTGTATAAAACTTGAATGTGATGTTAATCGATTTTTTGAATTTTATGCTACAGAAACTTATTCAACGCTTGATGGTTTATGACACAAAAGCTCCTCCCATTGTTTCAGAAAATAGAAACAATGATCCAAAATTATTAACCAACAGCAATATAAGTTTTCTAAATGAAATAAACGATTCTAAAAAGGTAAAACAGTAAGCTTCAAAGTTAACATTCTTGATAAAAACTACACATGAAACATACATATAACAAGTTTTTTGTTTTTATTTTCGCGAAGACTACCTGCGCTCGCCGTTCCTAATTAGTAGTGGTAGACAAAAGGGAAGACAGCTAATACATAACCCGCCCCGCCAACTCTTTAACTACTCTTTTACGAGCAAATAGCAGAGATGAATATCACCCCCCCACGGCCGAAAGAAGAGGATTTGAACCCGCATCCCACAGATTTCGAGTCAAGCTCTCTAACCACCCGGCCTTCCCATGCGTATACTTAAGAAAGTGTTTTAAAATCATATTTCACTTGTGGTTTATTCTGAATACTTATCGACTTTTCATTCCAGATCTTTTTGGTAAAGACCAAACATGAAATAATCAAAGCTGTATTTCTAGAAGGTGATTTAAAGGTTTATAAGTGTGTATATCTAAATTATAGATTCAAATTAAACTTGCACCTAACGACCAATGAATTTCAATCCCCCCACTAATTATGTTAATCCAGACTTGTTTTCCAGTAATTCAACGGGTAAGTTTGCAGGCTTACGACGCTAAATAGTGGGTTTCGATGCTCATGATGGCAGAGCACGGACTTGTGT
This sequence comes from Tachypleus tridentatus, assembly GCF_004210375.1. Taxonomy (NCBI): domain Eukaryota; kingdom Metazoa; phylum Arthropoda; class Merostomata; order Xiphosura; family Limulidae; genus Tachypleus; species Tachypleus tridentatus. The sequence goes on from NC_134835.1 coordinate 59,624,401, forward strand.
AGGTTTGAACTTAGCAATAGCCATCGAAATAACCAGTTAATCAAAACTTATTGCTCACATTGTCAAAAATATTTTTAACAAGTGGTTGCTTTTCTATGATCAATATATTTAACTCCCATGGCACAGCGACATGCCTGCGGGCTTACATTACTAAAAACCGTGTTTTAATACGATCAGAACTGAAGATACTTTTTAACGACACATCTATCACATTGGAACATACGTTAGTATGTTATAGTGTACTTCAGAAAAATGATATTTAAGATAATATTCGTTTAATTTTTGCCTGTGTTTTTGTTGTTTGTTTCGTTTAAGACAATATTCGTTAATTCATCCCTGCGTTTTTGTCGCTTGTTTTAAGATAATATTCGTTTAATTTGTCCCTGCGTTTTTGTTGCTTGTTTTGTTTAAGATAATATTCGTTTAATTTGTCCCTGCGTTTGTTGTTTGTTTTGTTTAAGATAATATTCGTTTTATTTGTCCCTGTGTTTTTGTTGTTTGTTTTGTTTAAGATAATATTCGTTTTATTTGTTCCGGTGTTTTTGTTGTTTGTTTAGGATCTACCGCACAATCCTATCAACCAAATGAGCAAAAAAACTCTAGAGACCAACTTTCAAAACATTGTAGAAACAGATAGAGAGACTGCAATGACAATCTCAGTTTCATAGTTTTCTGTATAGTCAAATGGAGAATTTATCGATGCTAGTTCTTTTACACGTCTTGCTCCAGGGTACACGTGTGTCAGATGGTTGGGAGAAAGACACTGTAGTTAATCTGGAAGAAAACAGTGTATAAAAAAGTGAACACAATGTTGATCAAATTCACGAATAGTCAGAGGAAGAAAGTGACTCCTCATTCTGAAAATGAGACATCACCGCATCGTAAAACTGCTGGTGACACGGTTTCGATTCCACTAATAATGTGTTGTTCATTAAACTACTTCACCGAGTACCGAGGAGACCTTTATTGCCATTCAACAAAATACTTTGAGACTGGAATGCATTTGCACTTCAACTGTTACGCACATTTTATATATTATCCTGTGTTGGTTCTTACACAATATTTTGAAAAAAAAAACTCTCTTTAATGTTAGAGATTCTTGACCGAAAAAAAAACACGTAAATACGAAATATGTTTTATTAACATTTATAGTTAGATTTTTAAGCAAAACGCTAAAATAGGAATGATACCAATGCATGACTGCTACTATACTAATAATATTAACTTCTGATACGGAATTCGCTTACACGCTTCATAAAGCAGCGTAATATTTGCATACGATATAACTATACATCTCGTCTTTAATATTTCTGTTTTAGTTTCAAAAATAAAAAGATTTGTACTAAAACTGAGAGTCAATGAAAAACAACGAATAATCTTATGTAGTACAGTATATTTTTACAATGTTAATCATACAAGCAGTACACTTATGTTTCTATTTTTGTCATTATAGTATTAAAGTGGCAGTAATTAACTATGACTTATTTTTTAGCGAGTCTGAAATGAAAACAAAATGTTGACAATAGTTTCAAAGATATCTGGAACAATATGTATTACCAATAACTCTCACGTGAGCTTTCTATTGACGATAGGTTTAAAGATATGTGGAACAATATGTATTACCAATAACTCTCACGTGAGCTTTTTGTTGACAATAGTTTTAAAGATGTGTGAAACAATATGTATTACCAATAACTCTCACGTGAGCTTTTTGTTGACAATAGTTTTAAAGATGTGTGGAACAATATGTATTACCAATAACTCTCACGTGAGCTTTTTGTTGACAATAGTTTTAAAGATATGTGGAACAATATGTATTACCAATAACTCTCACGTCAGCTCTCCATTTCTCCGTTCTAGCGCGTCGGTAATCTACTCGGCACTCGTATACTCCTTCGTCCTTTTTCTTGACCGGTGCAATCTTTAGTAGCGGTGGTCTTGAGGTCAGATCGAAGTAAGCACGTGTTCCTAGAATGTCGTCCGTGAAATGAAAGGCTTTGTAGATAGAACCATTTCGAGCGTCTAGACTGTAGATCGGTATGCCAGAGTTCCCCCGGAACCACAGAACTAAGGAAATCGCATAGTCTCCGGCTGGGAAGGTCACATTACAGGGCAGAGAAACTGATCGATCTTCAACCGCTGTCATATTTACAACCACTGAAACCGAAACAAAAAGTGTTAAGGCACTTCATAAATACTGATTTCAATACGTATCATAAATATATAACAAAAAGTGCGAATTCTTGTTATTAAAGGCATATATACTCACGGGTAAAAACATTGTTTAATTGTGAAATAATGGCAGAAATAGGTATATATATATATAAACAACACAAATCTTTGAATGTTGATACAATCAAGAAATGTTTACAAATTAAGGTCTCAAATATTATATACTGCTCTACTTCAATGTGTAGATAGTTCTCTACGGGCGTGTTACTCAGATTGCCACTGATATTACAGAATCATTATTCCCTACGGTAAACATAGAGCAACAAAAATTTTCTTCGTCATGATATAAGGTAATGTGTTAATCAATAATTATCACCACGTCCTCTGAACAAGTCCAAGGAGTTTGTTAACACATCATTTTATGTTGCTTTTTATCCCTCTTTTAGAAAAGACAGAAGGATAGATAGAAAAGATAATTTTCATTATTTTGTTTTCTACAGAAAGGACATTAATCTGATACTTGAAGCCAACTACTGACATGTTTTCTTGGATTATTATTAGTGCGTTTGGTAAAATAAAAACGTGATCATTATGAAGATCATTAATTGTCACTTGACTGCAAATTAAATGAACAAAAACAACCCGATTTATGCTGGCTTATTAAAATGACTGTCATTTTAAATATAGTCACCGAGTTAAGGTAAAATAGTTTGATGGACCTGAAACAGATACTTTAAAAATAATGAGTTGTACAAAGACAGGGAAAGTTTTTCATAGGTCTGGTGACTAAGACTCTCGACTTGTAATTTGAGGATCGTGGGTTCGAGTCCCTGTTACCGATCATTTGCATGCACCCTTTCAGCCGTGGGGGCGTTAGCATCTGATTGCCAATCCCACTATTCGCTGACAAAAGAGTATTCCTGGAGTTTGCGGTGGACGGTGTTGATCTATCTCTAAATTGTCTAATCTATTACTGTTAAATTAGGGACGGTAAGAGCAGATAGATCTTGTGCAGCTTTGCGTGACATTCAAGCTAGTAAAATCTGCTTGAAACTATATCAGAATTTGTTTTGTAGTAAATTCTGTTGTTTTTCGAATTAAAACAGTTCCATTCTGTGTCTTTTAATCAAAAGAGTATTATGGAAATTAGCTAAAACCAAATAGTTCTCAAAGTCTGTAACAAATCGATAGGAATCAGCCAAAGTATTGTTCTAAGGAATTTACCCATCATTGCATTATTCGTGTCACGAGAGATTCACTAATAGAGCACAATTCATGTATATATAAAGAAAAGTTGTACGTTTGTCTGCCAGATTCACAACTTTTTGAGAGAAACTGGGAAAACTAATTTTGATTTAATTTCATAAAGGAATTCAAGTTGTTCTCTTAAAGATCTGGTGTGAATCAATAAAAAATATAACTAACACTTTCAGTTTGACAACCACCTAAGTTTCTTGCCTTTATGTTACACATGAAGACTCAATTAGTCAAGGAAGTCGATATCAAAATATAAAAAATGTACGACGCTGTCATCTTAAACACTGTGTGACACTTTCTGTTGCAAACAATATAGCCCTCTGGTGGTAAAGAAGTAAGTTTATGAACACACAATTATAAAATGTGGGGGTAGATTAACAGCGGTGGACTTAGCCTTATGTGGCTTTGCTCTAAAAGAAACAAATGAATACTGATACAAAAAAAAATGAAAATTATCATTATACTAACAGAATTCTTGTCCAAGGAACCTGTTAAACCTAGGCTAACTTCAGCTTCCTTACAATACGATCCAACGAGGAATGATTTGAAGGTAAACAGATGTAGTTCTAATTACATACAAACATATAACGGTAAGAAAACAATTGATGAGGTCAACTGATAAGTCGAAAAATATTTTTCTTTAAAAAAAGATTCGGACGCTTCAGAATACATTTCTTCCACCTCCAGATTTAAAATAATTTTAGCAAAATTAGTTTCATCTTGACTTTTTCTAAAAATGATACACTTTAGATTCTGCACACGATAAAATATTTTTAAATGAAACTATTCGAAACATCTTAGTTAGCATTAAACTAAGAGCTATGTTACAGAATACCAGAAAAATAACAGCAAAGGAAGCCAAATTAAAACACATCGTTAAAACAGAAATCCTGTAGAATTTCAACGTGTTTAGATCTTCATAAATTCAATATTCCTGGTAGTCTCTACCACGTGACACGTTCATGTTTTTCTTCTGTTAGAATTATATATCAGATACAGGGCAAGCTATAGAGCAGTTTTTTCAATCGGATTTGAAAGACGACCTCCTGCGTGTGGGCTTTGGCCATCGTGACACCATATTTTTACGAGGATGAAAATACAGTACGTCATAATTCATAATAAAGGTGAAAGGTGATATGTGCACCAGTCAGACATTTCAAAGACTAAAAAAAATTGTTGACCCAGCACAGACAGCATGTGAACCCCTACAATCCTGCTTGAAAAACACTCCCGTAGAGGGAATGATGTCTTATAACCCTATTGAACAAACACAGCCACCGATAAGCAAGATATGAGGAAAATAATGCGAAAGTTAAAGAGTTTAAATACCATATTAATCTGGAGAAACTGAAAGTTAGGTCGTAATATGTTCAATAATATAGACTTATTTGAATAAAACTCGGCAGTGGATTTCACATTTCAGTCCGTAAATAAACTTTCTTACTCGAGATATTTATAATACTTATATTTGTAATACTTTTGTCACAGTCTTTAGTGCTATTATGTGAGTATTTTTGTTCTCCGATAATATAAAAATATTTCCTAAAATATCCAATATTACATGACAATAAAAATTATGTTAAATTATATGTAATTAAATTTGATTTTTTAAAATTCAAATACAATGGCATATTGCCTCCCAGTGGCACAGCGGCATGTCTGCAGATTCACAACGCTAGAAACAGATTTTTGATACGCATGATAGGCAGAGCATAGATAGATAGCTTATTATGCAGATTTTTGCTTAAATTACAAACAATGATATGGCTAATTCTCTACGTTACCTTAGTGCTAGTTTGTGTACCTCGGTCCAAATTACTTTAAGAGTAAATCTCATTTTGAAAAATATGTTTACATTTTATTTCTAAGTGATAAATGGAGGGTTCCTCACTATGAAAACATTTTACTTTATAAATTTATTAGGACAATGGTATCTGTAAAAATAGGACAATCTTTCTCTAAAAGGCAGAGACTAAAGATAAATCGGTGAAAAATAAATTTCTAAATAACGACCTTCAGAAACTGCTTGTGGTCAGAACTAACGTCATAAGCAATTACTTTATTAATAATAAAAATGTTTCTGTGTTGTGTATTATGACGAACTGAGAGCAAGATGAAAGCTCATTTGAGCTTTATATATATAGCTGTTAAATACTAACCTTGCACACTTTTAAACACACGAAATAATTTTGTAGTATCATATGTCAAGATAAATAGTTGGATTTTATAACATAGCATATTTTGTAGCTCCTTCCATCCCCGCTGTAAAATACATCACAGAGTCTGCACTTTAACGTAGCAACGTGCACAGATGAATTCTAAGTCTAGGTACTGTATGGAGTGTGGGCAGTTGCTTTGACAAGTTGCTAGTATCGTAGTGTAAAGATATAGCAAAACATATTGAACAAGCATTTTTCTTATTCGAAAATTTATAAACCTCATACATATATATATATACGTGTGTGTGTCTGTACATACTATCTGTTATTGGTTTAATAGGAGCATTTATCCCTTTCCATTCGGGACAAAGAGTGCTTTCTGAGAATGTTAAGCGTACATAAGAGGCTTAAACGTTGTGTGGTTAACATGAAAGTGGAATACCAAGCTGTGGAAGCATTCACTAATAGCATTCATGAACTTACAATAACACTTAATTTAGACTAAAACTGTTAATTAAGTTGTCTTAATTATTCACATTTATAACGCTTGTGCATCTAAGGAACGTTTACACTTTCTAGTAGATATAGTCGGTGGTCAAAGGCCGAAAATCACATACGGTATTCTTTAATTTACCGATGATTCAGGCAGTGTATTTATGACAAAACAAAGACACCAACAAACTTACAAAGAGAGTTACTGAAAGGGTTTCAATAGAGATGTCTTCCGTTCAATACGTTTTAGAAAAATAACGACTAGAAATAAAATATGATATATGATTTAACATGAGATTAATATTTTATTTTTGTTTATACTATTTCTATTATCATGCCAATGTTATACATCAAAGGATGTATGGTAATTAATGTATGATCCGTTACTTACTGAATAAAACGTGAGAAAAATATTTGTTAAAACGTAAGTGTTGTGAGATACTTAATCATATATTTCATAATGTCAGTAATTAATGATAAGTACCACAAATCGGACTCCAAAATAGTAACAGGTCTTGGTATGAAACTTTGATATGTTGGTGCTTACTTAAGCCTTGTAGAGTTTACTTCGAAAAGGATGAATTTCACAAATCTCATATTTTCTTCGTTTGGTTTGGTTTGGATTTCGCGCAAAGCTACACGAGGGCTATCTGCGCTAGCCGTCCCTAATTTAGCAGGTAAGACTAGAGGAAAGGCAGCTAGTCCTCACCACCCACCGCCAACTATTGGGCTACTCTTTTACCAACAAATAATAGGATTGACAGTCACATCATAACGCCCTCACAGCTGAAAGAGAGAGCATGTTTGGTGCGACGTTTTCTTCGTAAAAATGCAAGTGTTCTAAAAATGTATATTTTATTTCAGTTTGCTCGAAAATTATTTTCAACTGAAAATATATTCCGTGTTTTACTTGTTACAACATTTTACAGACATGTCACTTTCTAACATAAAACCTGTGACATATTTTGAAACTTGATTTATCAAATTAAAAACACAGTTGAGTAATATACGTTAAAATATTTCTGATCTGGTACTGCTAAAAGTGTACTGTTGTAACGTGCCTAAAACAACTATTTAACTTTCTATATTGTTCTTAATGCAATCAGCAAGGCTTGGTTATATTGTACATGACATGTATCAGTGATTCTCTTATGAATAACAAAGTTAGATATTTCTATAATAATAATGAGGAGAATAAATGCGATAAAACAACACTAAGTGAATGTCAAACACACAGAGTGATAAATAAAGATGTATATGAAAATCTACATAGAAAAGTTACGAATACATACTTTTACTGAAAAGATTATAACATTATTCTTTTTACGTGAAGATGACACAACGAAGAAGGAATTTCACATATATATATATTTATATATAGATATAAATTTAAATGCGTTAAAAATATGTGTATTTCCTGCAATTAGGGAGTGGTACCTATTCTGACTTTTCGCCCTCTATTTTGTTGTTAATTCACTTCTCAAATTATCTAAAAAAAGCAACACACTTTTCCAAAAAAATCATTTTTACTCGATTCTTTTGTGGAATATCACGTGCAATATTTTCTTTATTTAATTAAGTAACTAATTTTGTATATTTTCAATCGTTATAGCAAAATACCAAACTCACCAAAAATAATACCTTATTTATTTCTAAGCACAGAACTGCACGATAAACTATCAGATACCCGTAGATATTGAACACAGAATTTAGTGATCCAAGCCCTGAAGCTTATAGTGATGAGAAACACACTTCAACTAAAAACGACTGCTAGGGGTATTGCCCCTTCCCTTTAGTCCAGCGGTTAGTCTACGGATTTACAACGCTAAAATGGAAGGTTTGTTTCCCCTCGGTAGGCTCAGAAGATAGCTCTATGTGGCTTTGCTCTAAGAAAAACACAAACACACACACGCTAGGGTTATTAAAACTTTTATTAAAATACACTAGAGAACAACGTTTCTACCTTCTCGGGTCGTCTTCAGGTTAACAAAGAGTCTTTGCAGCTGATCGTTGCCGGTCACATGTCTTAGAGACAAGTGTGTAAACGGGCACGAGAAGAGAAAAGGACCTAAAATCTGATATTTCCAGTCACTAAAGTGTTTGTTCTACCTCATCGATACTGCTGAGATCTGGATTGAACGAAACGCGTCATTAACAATTGATATGGCGAACAAAGTGTGGTTGGAATACTATTATTATATACGTTCTTAATTCTTGAGAAAAGACTAGAGAATGCAGGCTAAAATGCGTAATAGACCTAATGTTAATGTCATAAAACAAATGTAATTAGGATTGATGTATTACTCACTTGTCCTGATGCTCTTGTTTTAAATATTTAGCACGCGTAACGAAATATACAGTACGTTTTTAGAGTTTAAATAAAATGTGACTTTCTACGATATTGCAAATAACTACTGTTAGCGCAAAGCTAATAGACTTTCTTAACCAATTGGGGAGCAACAGAATATGTATTTATCAAGTAAGCGGGAAACAGTTTATGTTACAACAGTATTGACATGTGTATCATTTTAATAGTTTTATTGGACAACCCATGCGATTTCAGGAGATTTGAAGACATTCAAATGTCCAGAATAAGAAATTTCAAACAAGACTACATATTTGTATTTTATTGGCCAACTTTCACGATGGTAACTTTAAGCTATATATATGTTTAACTCACCCGTACGGGTTCCTTAAAACTAATTCATGTGCTTCAAAAGTTTGTTTCATGTCAGCACTACTTAGGAATACTTTTTAAAGTTCATTGACGGAGTGTGAAGTGATACTTTCACTGACGTTATACCACTAAATTATTGTGAAGTGAAATTATCACTAGTGTTTTAGCACTTAATTATTGTGAAGTGATACTACTACCAGTATTTTGCTACTAACGAAGTAAAACGACATTGAAACCAATATCTTAATGTCTTCTTCAACTCAACAACTGTTGGATAATTCATAGTGCTGTAACGCCCAAGTCTAATTAGTTAATGTATCCCATATCTTCTGTACATATTGACACCTACATGTTGAATGAAGTTTTCATTTTTATCCATGTCAGGCATAATGAGTTTTCATAGTTTGAGAAGCAGTATAGTTCATTGTTTATCTCAGGTTATAGGTTACGAATTAGAAGTGCTTCTTTTTTTCTGAGTGCCCATTCATCTTTCTGTGAGTCTATTATTCTGAAGTGTCCACTGTTCGGTTTTAAGTTATAATCTTTATTTAGGTGATTGTATATGTTAGAATTATATTATATTAGCAAGGTAACTAAGATTCGAGTTGTTGACCCAATACAGACTTGTCTGGAGCAAGGACTCAAACATTTATACACAACAAGCGATTTTCTGAAGGAAGCAGTTTGTCTTTAAACAGGAAAATATTATGTATCGGTTGGTCGGTTTAAAGAATACTGTTAGGTTGACTTATAGATAAACTGATTGAAGTAAAATGAGCTATTATGATTCGTCGGTGTATATTTTGATATTACATATTTGTTTATTTTATAGTTTTAACAAATTTGTTCCTATATTTCAATTCTAATGTATATTTCTTTAAAAGGCTGTTTGAATGCTTATAAATAATGTTTAAATGTTATACATATACCATTGGAATAAAGTGGTGAAAATGAAGTTATAATTTTTCGCACGCTGAAAACGTGATACTCATATAAGCAAAACCACCATCTGTTTATCACGAGAAATTGTGAAACTTATGAGTGTAATATATATCATAGAAGATTAACACAGCACAGACACCTCGCTTAAAATTCTGAAGCAAATTTTATCTAACTATAATTTCAATTTTTAAATTTTTTACATCTTATTTTTGCTTTTCTTTACATTAACTATAAGAAGAAGGGACAAAGGGACAGAGTACGTCCCTTTAAAAATGAGACTTTAAAAATGCTCTCTTACTGCAATTCAGTCACTCAGTACTTTTTTTCCGATATTAATGCGTAACTCGATTTTTTTTTCAGTCAAAGAAATGGAATGAGAGACGTACAGAGTTATAGTCCTGCACAATGATAATAGTCCACGGCAGGACGTTGAACATAAGAAATCCATTCTAAATTTTAACATAAATACTATTATCTAAGCTACAAAAAGTGCTTTATCTTTTCAAAATTAAAAAAAATGGTTGAAAGATTAGTTTTCGTAAATTTGTATGTGATAACGAAAATAGAATAGTAGGTAGAACATGTTGAGATAAACGTTGTTTGTTTGTTTGAATTTCGCGCAAAGCTACTCTAGAACTATCTGCGCTAGCCGTCCCTAATTTAGTAGTGTAAGACTAGAGGGAAGGCAGCTAGTCCTCACCACCCACCGCCAACTGTTGGACTACTCTTTGACCAACGAATAGTGAGATTGACCATCACATTATAACGCCAACATGGCAGGGAGGGCAAGCATGTTTGGTGCAACCGGGATGCGAACCCGCAACCCTCGGATTACGAGTAGAACGCCTTAACACGCTTGGCTATGTCAGGCCACTAAACGTTGTTCCATTTCATGTATGGCTGAAGTAGTAAATGTTATAGAGAATACATTTTTTGGATACTTATGAATTTAAAAACACATATCTTACATAGCAAACATATAAAGAAACATGAAACATAGCTTATCACGCATTAATAAATGCATAAGAATTAAGGGAAAATTTACTAAATTTAAACTACTAGCTCAGCAATATTTTATATATATATTACCCTTGTATCTCACTGTTATACTGCTGCATACCATATGTTCCCGACATCAGCGAAGAATTAACCAACATTTGGAAACAGCAAACACCAAATTTATGCAAAACCAGATACAAAACTAAAGTCCACACTATGTAAAAACTACACTGACAAACATAAAGCCAACATAATTTATAAAATAGAATGCAAAAACTGCCACGACTTCTATATTGGAGAAACAAGCAGATAATGAAAAGTAGATTCAAAAAACAAAAACCAACCCACCTTCACATGTTTTCGAACATTACAAATCAAACAAACACAACATAACCATAGAAAACACCCAGATATTAAGTTAGGAAACAAATATAAACAAACGCAAAATCAAAGAAGCCCTACTTATACAGCAACTAAAACTAAAATTAAACCAATATAAAGGAACACCTTCATACTTATACTAATTAATAACCTTACATCCACTTACAACGCCCCCTACAATCCTGTACCCGTTTATACTCTTATTCTTAAGACGTGTCTGGCAACGGTCACTTTCAAACTCTCTTTCTTAACCTGAAGTGTTAATACCCATACCAAACGTTCTGAGATACATTTTTATTTGAAGCGTGTTTCTCCTCTTAAAAATATATTACCTTTATATCATGCACGAATTTTGATTGGCTATTAAGAGCATATAATTAAATAGTGAATCTCCCCCTTGAAAATTTACAGCCTACATTAATATGGTTCCTCCAAAAACGTTTGTGTATTGTTAAGTAATGTTATAAAAGATTCGTGTGTGTATGTTCAAGGGCTTATTGAAATTAACGTACAAGCCATGAGTGACCAAACTATGTTTCAAATATTGGTATTAAAGGAAATGGGGGAATTATTTAAAGCAGTAAGATGAATATTACGTTCAAATTATATAAAAACAAACCTCTGCACCTACAATTTGATGATATGAATACAGACAGACCTCTAACATATTCTTCATTAAGTCATTGATTTGATTTGAATTTCGCGCAAAGCTACACGAGGGCTATTTGCGCTATCCGTCCCTAATTTAGCATCACTACCCACGGCCAACTCTTGGGATACTCTTTTCCCAACGAATAGTGGGACTTACTGTAACATTATAACGCCCGCACGGCTGAAAGGGCGAGCGTGTTTAGTGTGACGGGGATTCGAACCCGCGACCATCGGATTAGGAGTCGAGTGCCTTAACCATTTGGCCATGCCATTGAAAGTAATTAGAAACAAAAGGTATCATTTGTTTTATATCTTATAGGGTTAGGTTACGAAATTGATATTCATCGATCAATTTATATCTACCCAACAGTTAGTTACCTTTTAATTCAATGGGTTTATTTTTGGCACAATTAAAATTGTGCAAATGGATGCTTACTAAAGAACCTTAAAAATACTAAGTATTAATATACTCTACGTTTCGCGTTCATGCAGGTATTTTAAGTTAATGACTTACTCTCCAACGTAAGGAATAGGAACGTAGTTTTAAAATTCCAAAAGTGTGCGCTCGTGAAAAGAGAAATGTTCCCATTATGTGGTATCAAAATATTATTATCTGTTGTTAGACGCATACTTTTCAAAAATAAAGGTAAAATAAGTTTCAAATAAAAGACTTAAACATAAATTACGTATTCAGGACTTCAAGTACTGAAAAACAATTTTTACACATTCATATTTTCATGTCACGATTCTGTAGATTTCATTTAAGTTTTATTTCCAAAATGATGTAAAACAGTTTAATGTTATGTTGAACTTGAAATATGTGTCTATAGCACGTAAATAAAATCGTCGTAAAACTGAGCCTTGTTATACTTGGCAAAAATTGTTCCAGTGTTTCAACTCTGGAGATCTGAAAATTCCAGTAAAAAGATAATTGGATAACTGCTTCTAGTGCGCTTCTGATTGGTTTAGATCTGTTCACGTGTCTTTATTTTATTTTCAAATGGATTTTTCGTGAGCACGAAATCTAGTCAACGGATATTTTGTTTCCAGTTGTTAAAAACGACTCTTATAAAATTTTTCTTTCGAATCAAGTCTTAAAAAGTCTTACATATGCAAAAGATTGTCATAGAGATAATAGTTTGATAGTGGTTGAAGCATATGAGCCTAAAGCTGCTGTTACTGTATTACAAAGTATGTTCATCGTGGTAATATTTTTACGTATCTGTTATTCAATGAGATAACGTAACGTACTGTATTTAACATACGCACAGAAAGAGCTTACGTATCCTTATTTGCATTATAAGTCTATTTGGTTGCAAGTATTTAAAGTTAAATTTGGTTGTATTTATGTCATATCTGTGTTTCACGACAAAGTTTAGAACTACCTTAAATCTAGAAAGTAGAACGATTCTTGTGTGTGTGTCATTGCGTTTACTATTGTATCGAGGATATAAATGTAAATTTGGGGATTAAAATTGTTTGATTTATGTATTTATGTAGGAGATATAGATATAAATGTATATTTTTATATATAAATCGTGATGAATGTGGATATAAATAATTCTGTTTATGTATTATTGTGTATAGTTCCGAATTCTTCAATAATTCACTAACACTTGACGTAACTTCAGCTTATCATATGTTACAGTTGAAAGATTCTTATGTTCTTTCATCTTAGTTTGTAACCATCTAGCAATGAATATTCTGCACTCAACTAATTTTATAGTCTGCATTTGACCGGTGAGTTGGAGATAAATAATTATGTAGACAACATTTCACCGGTGCGTTGAAAATAATTAATTATATAGACTACATGTATTCGATATCACTAATTATGCAAACTACATTTGACTGGAGCGTTGATGGTCATTAATTAAGGACTACATTCTACCGACGTACAGACGGGGACTTACCCTTGTATTTTGAACAACAAACAATACAAATTACAAAATTATTTGAGCTCAGAAAAAAAGTTGTGGCTGAGTTTATGAGAAAATCTCATTAGTGTCTTATAAATCGATACAAACTAAAGATGCAGGAATAATATGCAACTGGAAGTGCAAAGTTAGGGTAGGAAGGAAGGGAAAACGTGGCAGGTATTTGGGTTTAAATATATTTGTCAATAGTGCTTGACAAATAACCGACATGGCCAGGTTGTTAAGGCACTTGACTCCTAATCTGAGGGTCGTGGTTTCTAATCCCTCTCGCACCAGATATGCTCGCACTTTCAGCTATGGGGCGTTATAATGTGTCTGTCAATCCAACTATTCGCTGGGAAAAGAGTAGCCCAAGAGTTGGTGGTAAATGATGATGACTAGCTGCCTTCTCTCTAGTCTTACACTGCTAAATTAGGGACGGCTATCGCATATAGTCCTCATATAGCTTTGCGCGAAATTCAAAAACAAACAAGCAAGTCCTTAGGAACAGATATAACCTCACTGACCATATAACTAATAAGAAAAAGGCTACAAGCAACAGTTGTTTAACTAGGCTTCAGAAACGACACGTTTAAAGACGCTAGAAATCATGTGTTATATTACATTTGAAACTTAAAAGGATAAATCCATTAAAGTGACCTGTTTCTATAGGTAAGCTTGTAATGTGCAGTAAAACTTTGTTTTTCTTATCAGTTTTAGTTTCATGAAATAAGATATTTTTAAACTTGTTCTGTTCTACACTTTCTCTACACATCTATAACGTTGTAGGTTTTTATCACTATTTTCTAAAATCTTTAACTAAGAAGTTCCAAGAAGTGTTCAAGACAGTTTAAGTTACAATATAAATAAATTAATGTAATTTTCGGCTATTTAGAAAAGACAAACTGCTATTTCAAACTTAGTAAATTGATTGAAGATGATTTAATTTGTTAACGCATCAAATTATTCAACTACCTTTTTCTTTAGGTAAAAGTCAACAGCTTCCTAGATTGTTGTGTAAAGTGGTTATCTGGACATATTGAAAATTTGTTTCAAAGCTTAGTTCTTCTGTACGAATTTTATTGATTCCATAAACATTTTGTTAAAGAGCAGAACATTAACATAACAAAAAAATAAAACACCTATAAAACCTTATATTGGTTACTAGCTGGTGTACCTGTCACCAAGATGGAAGTTTTAGAAATTTGTGATTAATGAAAAGTTATTTTATAATATGAAAAGTTGCTTTCTTATGTGTAATTTAAAAAAAAAACCATAAAAATTGCAAAACCCAAAAGGTGAAACGGCAAGTTTGTATGTATCTCCTCAATGACCCAATGAGCCTCTTTCCCTCTTTAAAAATCCCTCTATAGAAGGCAAAGTAGTAGTAAATAAAGCCCATAAAAACTGCAGAATGTTGAAAATGTGCATGTATCCATCCCCACATGAACCTAATGAACCTTAATACCAATTTTTATGACGTTTCATCCACATTTTGCTGAATTATTACATGAACATGCAATAGAAAACAGACAGAACTGTTATGTTTATACTGACACATGTTTACTAAATTAAATAAAAATATTGATATTAATATATAAGCTGAGGATACTATCAATAAATTTTAAGTATCCGATCATATTAAATATAGTTAAATTTTGTTACAATTTGTAATAAATATTATCAGAAAAAAGATTAATTATTTAAACCTCGATATCCAATATACTGTCATTAGGAAGGAAAAATCGAATACACTAATTGTTATGAGATATGCTTAGTATGCCATTATCGTTTTTTTAATAGAAAATATATATTTTATAACAAAGTGTTAACAAATCAAAAAAATTAATTAGATCGAATAAAAAGTAGAAATAGTATACGACATATTTTTATAATAACCAAATAAAATACGTTTTAACAGGCTCCTATTAAATGTACTCAATGAAGGAAGAATGTAACATAACATACTGACTATGTGAAATTTATGTTCACATGATGGAATATATAGAAAGATGCTTATAATAGTATACTCTTCAAAAAAAGAAATGCAAAAGGCAAAACATGAGACAAATTGTTAACAAGTTTATTCCGGGTAGTTCTTTATGACATGTGTGAAACTTTGCACATTCACCACTGAACATCCAAAGTCTGCAAAGGCGAAGTCCACGCTCACTAGGTGAAGTTTAACGTCACTCAACGTCAATAACGAGTATGCCCCACCTTGAGCATCAATAACTGCTTGACATCTCCTGCCCATGGAAGTGATAAGATGACGAATCACTTCCTGTGGAATGGCTGTCCACTCAGCCTGCAAAGCTGCTGCAAGCTGAGGTAGAGTCTGCGGTTAAGGTTGTCTCCGTCGCAGACGTCGGTCCAACTCGTCCCAAAGATGTTCGATGGGGTTTAAATCTGGTGATCTGGAGGGCCAGGGAAGAACGTTGATGTTGTGGTGTCTTAAGAAGACAGTGGTGAGTCGGGCTGTGTGTGGACGGGCGTTGTCATGTTGAAAAACGTCGTTGACGTTCACCATGATGGGTTGCACATGGGGCCTAAGAATCTCTTCGACGTATCGTTGAGCCGTAAGATTCCCTCGAATGTGCAAAAGGTTTGTTTTGGCATTGTAGGCGATGACAGTCCACATCATGACGCTGCCACCACTAAATCTGTCAACATCCTGCACACAGTTTGCTGCAAAACGTTCACCTCGGCGACGATAAACACGGGTCCTTCCATCCTGCCTACGAAGCATAAAACGTGATTCATCGCTGAACCAAGCATGCCTCCATCGTCGATGAGGCCATACCCGATGTGCCCGAGTCCACTGCAGCCGTGCTTGACGATGTTGCTGGGTGAGGATGACGCCTCTGACTGGACGTCGAGGTCGGATTCCTGCATCTCGTAGACGGTTGCGTACGGTCTGATCGGAAATCCTACGCAGCCCTGGTATGGTTGAGACAGTAGACGTCGCAATGGCGGTCCTATCTTGAAGGTGACATAACCGGATGTTGCGATCTTGTGCGGGCGTGGTCACACGAGGTCTGCCAGATCGTGGACCGTCACGAGTTGATCCATGTTGTTGGTGACGATTCCATAGCGTTGTGATGGTGCTTGGGTGGACATTCACAGCTCTAGCAACATCTGATCGAGATTCGCCTGCTTCAAAGCGACCAATGGCGTTATTGCGTTGTGCTTCAGTCAGTCTTGGCGTAACTGTATTGCGTGTCGGTGGCTTAACACTGAGCTATGGAAACCGAGAACCCGTCACTTTTATAGGGATTTTGCACATGTTGCACTTGCAGAACATGCAGATCTCTCAAACAAATTTATTGGACACGCATGCGTTTTGGCGAAAAATCCGATGTTTTCCTCCGTTTTCAAAGTGCACAACTTTTATTGTCATTTTGGTCTGACAATCAGTGTCTTAACACGTGTAATATCACTTACTCTGAGCTTGTAACGTTATTACATATATTTCTCTTTAAAATAACAAAAATATCCATTTTGCGTTTTTTGTTTTGAAGAGTATATTTTCCTAAGGAGGCCATTCTTGTTAGTCCTCGGCAAAACAGGGTAATTATAAGTTATATGAGTCAAGAAGAGTAATTTATAACGGCTGAATCCATAAAGTAAAATATCCAGGCCTCTGTATAGACAGGAACAAAATACAAACATTGTATACTACTAGTAAGAACACCCACTAAAAAAATCAACTTAAAAGAAAACACTCTAGTTTTAAATTTCTGTAAGCGAACGACAAGAACTTGCAGTTAAAAAAAGACTACAGAATTAATTTTAAAACATTTCGTCTTGTTGTACATTTCTGAAAGGAAAGCAAACTACAGAAGTTTTCAAATTTTCTCTGTCTGAAATGGCCCTAAGTGATCGTTCTAAGATGTAAATAAAATATTAACCTTATTCAACTTTTTTAAACTCAAGAACACCTGTAAAGATAGTTCCTGACAATCGTGTGGATATTTAACTGTAACAAACTGAAGATCAAGCGAGTTAGTTCACATTCTAGACAAAAGCTTTAGAACCATCAAAGAAAAGTTTAGAAAAATAATTTTCTTGAAGCAGTTTATCCTTTCTTATCATATTTGGAAACCAAAAAAAAGAAAAAAACGTCTTCTTATTGTTGTCTTCAGATGTTTGAAATCATCTCTGTACACTCTTTCGATAACAAGCTGAATGATTAGTCTATTTTTAAAACGATTCCATTTTCAGACATATCTGTCGCTTCAGCTGATTCATCACCAATGAACCGTTGCACTTCTACGTTCCTCAACAGTTTTAGGAAAAAGGCGAGAACCTACGATTGATTAACTTCGGAAAGAAAGAGAAGATGAGAAAGAAGTAAGCTGGAACTGACCATATAATTCTCAGAAATAAATGTTCATATGAAAAGTCACTGTCAGACCATTAGTCAGAATCTCAGCTACTCTTAAGATGTGAGGGACAAAATACGATAGAAAATGAAAGTTCATCTTTACATACAAAAGTCTTTTGTTAGAACTTATATTTACTCTACTTACGGTTCTTAGATAGAAACTGATTACTCATTCCAATAATTTAAAAACTTCCGTAATTTTGGGTTGGTTAAAATGCATTATGATTGGATGGTTTCAAAACATACACTATCAAATATATTATAACGTAAAATAAGTTCAATAGCATTAAACTAAACTTGTAGCTTCACCGAACATTTATTCAATGCCATTTAACGTTATTTTAAGATTAACCAGCATTTATATTTATAAAGATAAATACAAATAGTAGCCAGCATAAATATTTACTATACGTGTTTCTGGAGAGTCCCCGAAAGTTTTCTGTTTCAGGAGTAAATAAAGCCAAACGTAAGACTAACAAATGTTTCTATTTCTTGTTTTTGAATTTCATATGTCCTGTTGTGTTGTAGTCTATGGAATGCATAATTCTTTTCGTGAATTAAGACATACGCATGTTTCACTGACACCATGACAATACAAACTGTAGCGTTAAGCATCCCTCATGTGACGTCATTTTATTATCTACTAACTGACTAACAGACAGCGCTTAACTGTAAAGTGGTGCGAAGGGTTAAAACAGGTGACCCCTCCATCCAGTCTTCGGCCTCCTCTCAAAGAAATAACGAGAAATAGATATCTTATGTCAGTCTTATAATTACATACTAATAATTAAGTAAAAAAAAATGTAAGTTCGAAGATGATGGAAACGTCAAGAAACCATACTTTTTAATCCGATCTATCTGTATCCAGTATGATTTATTAACGTAAAATACTCAAACATATGACATATTTTAAACTCATGAAAACATAAGAGAAAAACACATATTATGCAAGGTTTACCAACTTCTTTATCAGATAAGAAATGTTTTTTTAAGTTTTCAACTTTGATAAATTTCCTATTCTACTCTATCTCATGGAATATGTTTTCATTTGTTGCTATAACCTCTGAATTCTTACATATTCATAAATAAATTTATTCTTTAATTAGAAATATTTGTTGTATATTCCAGTAAAACGTTATTATATCTGTACTTCAATTTTCCATTTTCGTTCTGCTCTGCATAAATATTGCCAAGTAAAATTAAGAAAAATGAGGTTCATTGCAAAAATCTATTTCTTCTCTTTCACATTTTTTAAGAACAGTAAAAGTTATAAATTTAACATTTTGAATTATTTTAATTGATAAAGGTTTACATAAAGTTTAGCAAAATATTAAAAAAATTAAATAACAAATGTTTATATTAAACTTGTACTCAGTCAACATTTTGTTTCTCAGCCGTGGCATAGCAGCTCATGGAATGACTATGAGATTTTTAAGCACAAAATTTTTTTTAGCACAAAACCCCGTCATATCTTCACCGATTTGAGATCTAACTACAGTTTTGGACTCAAGAAGTCAAACTCTTTCGATTGATGTATCTTATCACGCCCAAGGTCCGTAGATTAATTTACCCTAATATTGCTTAAAAGTATTCCAAGTTTTCTGGCCATTAAGGATTCTTTCATGTTTTTGCTTATTTATCTACAGATGTATTTCTTATATTCCTTCTTTCTTATTGATTAAAACCTATATACTGTTTTGCTATTCTTCATATTTTTCCTAAGGATTCCATTACTTCTTTATGAATAAATTTAGTTTTATAACTTTTGAATAAATGTTACGAAATAGGCAAATATTTTGTGATTGTTTGTCGAGGGCTATCTTAACCGTCCATAATTTAGCAGTGTAAGACTAGAGGGAAGGCAGCTTGTCATCACCCCTACCGCCGACTCTTTTACCAACGAATAGTTGGATTGACCGTCACATTATAACGCCCCCAGGGTTCAAAGGGCGACCCTCGGGTTACGAGTCGAACGCCTTAACACGCTTGGCCATGCCGGGCCCAATATTTTGTGAACAAACAGTGCGTAAAGCCCACGATATTGATGTTTAGAGTCCATAATCTTAACTCACGAGAATACAGTTTACGAAGTGATTCACAATTATAAATTTATATTGTTTGTCATTAATTAAAATTATACGAAGGAGATTCTTGATTTGAACTTTTCAAACACTTGGTTAAATATTTATTTCATATTTTATTTAGTAGTTTAAATGACATTTTCTTTCCTTTGCGTCACTATTTGTTAGTGTGCACTTGGTTGCAGTCATTGATTAACATATTACGGCTGTAATTATGACTGCAATATTTTTATTCATCTTAAACATTTCCAAACACATGATTTTGAAAAACATGAAATAATCAAGTTCTTAACGAAGAGCCCCTCACTAGTACAGCGAGGTTCAGTTACCTGCAGGTAGCCAGTTGTGAAGTTGTTGCTAAAGAAACATCTATGACAAATACAGGTACAAAAATCTAAATATTTAGTATAAATGTATAAATAATATGTACAAATAACTGCAAATGAGTGGCTAGTAGAACGATTATAAGTTCTATTGGTGTTTTTTTTTTTAAGTACAAACTTTTGATAACTTGGTCGTCTCTTTAAAACCGATTTAAATTTTAGGCTTAGGAGGTCAAACCTTTTGATTGATGTATTTGACCACGCTCAAAGCCTCATATATTAATTTACTCTAATCTTTTCTAAAATAATTTCAAGTGCCACGGTTATTGAGGTTTTCTTCTCGTTTCGTTTTATGATTTATACTTTATATATTATTAAATTCGGTAACATGTGTGAGCTCATAAAATGATGGCTAATGGCATTCATATTCTCTTCACTTTCTTTCTATACTAATATCAATTTGTCAGCTGTATCTTGTGAGTCACTTCGAAGGAATCTGTCCTAATCAGCCATAACAACTGCCTGTTTGAGTGTTGCTCTAGTACAATGTACTTTAAACCAGGTGAAACACGAACACATAATCTCGCTGTATTTTCCCATAAGCGATAGCGATAATTCAATCCCCATGCTGAGTATCCAACTTATGTTGTGTTAAAACAGAATTACAGAGAGAAGGCCTTTGACACTACTTACATGAGTTGAGTGTGATCCAAATTACTTACCACAAGCCTGCGTATTTTGCCATTACACACCGACATGCATTTTACATTTCTAAGTTGTGGAGCACTAAGTCCTTCTACATTTACAGAATTAAAACTACCCAAAAATTAACATATACAACGTTATCTGCTGATATGAAAATCCTCGCTTAGGAGGTCTTAATAATTCTCATATTGTCTCTTTACCTGTCCCTCGCCAAACTTACAACACTAAAATCAGGCGTTCGATTCCGTTCAGTGGACACAAAAGATACTTCAATATGGGTTTGCTGGAAGAAAATATATTTTTTTCCCTAACATAGCACCAAAGAATGTTACAATGTAAAACATTAATTATGTACAGTTAAAATGCATTTTGAATATTTTACAGTCAATTCCAGTATTTCAATATTTGTCAGAATACAGACACTTAGTGATAACTCTTCTGTGGCTTGTGTGTTTATTGATGAATTTTCACTACAACATTACTTGTTTCTTTTAAATTGAAAACTTCACCTTCAATCAACTGCGAAATCTAAGTTTTACACGTTTCTTAAGTTTTACATAGAAAATACTTTTATCATTTGATTAACTGTTTTACTCTTCATTATAAGAAATAGATTATAATTATAATATAATATAATTATAATTAATTATAACTAATTAATTGTGAAAGTAAAAAGCGGTGGAAATATTATTGAGATTGCTCAAAATATTCGTGTGAGCAAAATATCACTTTCTAAACAAACTGTGATATAAACTATTCACTATTTTTAGGATCCATCGGTCTGAGTTACTGTATCTTTACTTCTGTATTTTACTGAATAAAATTGAACTATAGAAAATAACTGAATGAACAATGATATTCTAAACAATTCATCACTTTGTAAACTTCTAGGAGAAATATTCTAATATTAGATATTCATTTTCTTGCTGTTCTTGAAAACAGCTCAAAAGTAATTGAAATGAAATATTGTGCAAATATTTTAACGTAAAGTGATTTTTGATGGTTAATGAAAAACGAGCAAAATTTAGCATACGAACATCAGCATTCTGAAGGCCAAATGGAAAATTACAACGGATAATATTCTTCGCTTCTTAAATTTGCAATAACTTATTTAGGGCTTTTTTCGTTTTCACTTGTAACTTTATTTGTAATACGTATTTTGTGTTAATCCAAATGATCGTGTTTTTTACATAATCATACCTTTGTATATACTATATCTGCTATTGCATGGCTATATAATGTGAAGAACTGAATAGTGGCCAATGATATTGTTTCTTCACTTCACCTATCCAGTATAAAGGTTTTCAGCACAGTGGCTACAAAATACATTCACACCTATAGCATGTTTGATACTTTTCACTGTGTAGGTCCGAGCTATCTCTCTTCAGTTGATTTGTGTTCAGGGTTACTGATAAGGAGTTAATTTTTTCCAAAATTAGTATAACCCAATAACACACGTTGATCAAAATGTAGATTAAACTAAACCTTTCTTGATCTTAGACTTCGAAATTAAACAATTTTCGGAACACTAATTTTATCTGTCATACCATTGTAAGTTTGTTTAAAAATTTACTATATCGGTGCTTAATTATATTACTCATACAGTGCTTAATAACTATGGTGACTTATCCTGGACTGATAATGTTTAGTTTATCTCAGTTTTACGTAACTTGGGTGTTGCATACAGTTGTGAATTTATTACACAAGTGCTTTACAGTGATCCGAAAATATATTTATGTGGATAGAAACCATGTTGAAGAGTTTAAAAGGTATTTAGTTATGTTTGAGAACTGATTAATATTATATTTAATTAGCATCTTAATCTACCTGACAAATACATATCAGATAAACGTTTCGTTGTTGTAAATTAAAATTAATCCCAGGTTTCAATAACAGTGTTAGTAGAAAAGACAAAAGCACTTCAAAACATTATTCTTTATATAGTATAAGCGAGGATAGAAATGAGATAATTTGTAGAGTAATTTATGTCCGTAGTTTTATGAATACGTGAAAACAAGTTTCGGTAACAATATGTTTAACACAGTCTTCAAAAATCAAAAAATTGTATCCAAATATTTGTATACATGCTCCAAGTGAACCTTCTTTTCACTATTACATGGTGATAGCAAACTTTAGTTTTACAAAACTTAGTTAATTTATAACAAAAGCATTTTCAGTTTAGAAGCTTTAATTAGCATATAGAATGGTTAGAATTTGTTATAAATTTACAAATGAGCCTACTTATAAGCTTTAGTATACTGGACCATGAATAATGTTTAATGGCCGCTTCCATAACGTACCAGATTCCTCATTACAGATGAGTGCAGTTTCATGAGAATTGTGTAAATATTGCGTATTTTTTATTATTTCTTATTATTTCAACTTTGTTAAACTTAGGTGTTTGAAGCTTGTGTCTATTTCTGCAGTTTAACAAGGTCGTTAGAGATTAATATGAACGAATTAATATGAATATGTAGTGTATGAATAAATTTTGAAAACTGGGAATTCTTAATAAAAATAAAAGTAAAATATTAAGAAATAATAAAAAAATATATACACGTATTTTATACTAAAGCTACTTATATTATTTGCCGCCGCTCCTAATTCTAACTTCATGACTAGAGGGAAGACAACCAGTAAGCAGCGCCCTACCAATCGATCTATACGTTAAGCGATTTACTGTTACACTTATAACGCATTCACAGCATAAATTTTGCTTCAATGTTTAGTTTCTCGAGCATTATGTAATTTGCAAAAATATATATATTCTTTATAGAATTGTTGTAACGTGTATGGAGAAAACTTTTGTGGCAACAAAGTGTAATTATTTTAAGCACATACTTCATTAATCCAACAGTTGTATCGAAACATTTGTATACGTCTCTTAACCAGTAATTACAATCACGTAAATTTGTGTAGCATAATAATCATCAATATAAAATAGGTGATTGCGAAAAGGACGTTAGAATAAGGATATATCATTATAATTACCGCGATAAAAATAATGACGCAAAATTACGAATCAATAACATAGGCTAAAAGTTCAAATAGATTTCTCTACAATTTCACAAGATTCTTAAAGAGGGTTCTTAAACAAATTTAAAAAGAATGATAGGTTTGTTTGTTTTTGAAGTTAAGCGTAAAGTTACACAATGGGCTATCTGTGCGCTGCCCACCACGGTTATCGAAACAATCCGCTATGGGAGAAGGCTAAAATAATAGGAAATACAAAGAGTATGGTCGGTGTGAGTTTAATTTGAACTATTGTCTCCTATGGCTAATCAATAGTAGCCCGAAAAGGTTCCGCTCGATAGATCATCTTTTATAGTTCCTTGAAGCTGTTCTTTCTTAAATATTGCTCAATATTATATAGCTAGTTATATAGTTAGCTGTCGAATGTTATTAAGGCAAATAAACTCTAATTCCCAAATTACTGAATTTTATCAGTTGATTGAACATTCTTAACCTCGTGACATTGAATAATGTGGTATTTATAATTCATTATTATTGACATTAAGAAATCAAATGAGATCAGAAGAGAATCACAAATGAAGGTATCCTCCAATCAAAGCGTTTTCGGAAGATAAAATCTTCATTTTCCAGTGGTTCATTTGAATGATCTGGAAGACTAAAAATTAAAGGTTAGTGAAGTAAGCGTCAGTGACATCTTGGTTATCTTAATATGATCGTGAAGACAATACGGAAGTGTTTCATTTTCATTGTAAAAATTGAAAGTGTGAGTAATGTATGTTGTATGAAAAGACTGAAATGATCGAAAAGATGTAGTGTGAGAATAATACTAATTAATAATGAGGAAAAATTATGAAACTTTTTTCAAAGTTCAAATTTTATATAGAAACTGAAACGGGATACAAAGAACGTGAGATGAAGTATATATTAATACATATTTGAATGTCATTATTATTTCGAGTAAAATAATGTTTGTTTGTTTGTTTTGAGCTTCGCGTAAAGCTACACAAGAGCTATCTGCGCTAGCCGTCCCTAATTTAGCAGAGTAAGACGAGAGGAAGAGCAGCTAGTCATCACCACCCACCGCCAACTCTTGGGCTACTCTTTTACCAACGAACAGTGGGATTAACCGTTACATATAACGCGCCCACGGCTGAAATATCGAGCATGTTTGGTGTGACGAGAATTCGAGACTGCGACTCTCAGGTTAGGAGTCGAGTACCTTAACCACATGGCCATGCCGAGCCCTGAAATAAAGTTATATATGTAAAAGAAAAATTATAATAATAATAATATATATATATATATATTATATAAATATATATAATATAAATATAATGTTTCAATAATTAGGTAAACATTTAAAAATCAGTAAATTAGGTTAAAATAAAATTAAAATTAATATCTCTTTTGTAGAATGGGCAAGACTGGCTTAGCAGTTAACGAGCCCAAATTATGAAACTGAGGGTTAACGGCTCACGCACTTTTACACCTTGTGCATGCAATAAGAATAACGATCGTATGCCACTAATCTGTCAAGTAATATTACACCAAGAGTCGGTATTGGGTGATGATTACCAGCTATGTACATATTGTTCAACAGTTGAAAAACAGGGAATAGTTATGAGGAAATAGATTTGTTTGAAAATTCCTGAACAGACAAACTTATGTGGAAATGCGTTAAATAAGTAAAATGATAAAATACATTTACACGCAGCTTCATGTGAATTAACCATTGTGCTAAATTTACATACACTTCTACACATAATTAAATTTAATTACTGTAGTAGCAGACAACTCCAGTAAACAAGCAAGTTAATTAAGATCTTAAATTTTAATAACTCTTAATATACTGAAACAAAGCACGAATGTTTCAGTGTAAATACACAACTATGTTCCTTTGTGTTTCTTTGACATATTAAAATTAATATTTACACCTGTTTTCTGTCAGTCGATAATTAATACGGAAGAAACGGTCAATGGCTAAAGATCTCTTCACACACGGATGTCTTGATTGTTGTATGACACACTTTATACATGTAAGCTCATTGTTGTTATATCTATACAAAATATTATATGATGTATATAAGAAGAAAAACAGACGTTATTGTTTCACAGATGCTTAAAAAAAACAGGAAAAATTCACGTACATCATTGAGTTGTGGTGGATTATATAGGGAATTATTCGTACGTTTTCCAGAAACATTTCGACACAGTTATACTCATTATGACTCTTCAGTATCTAACAAGGAAGACGATAAATGACGATTACTTTTACCTAATACGTCGCAGCACTTTGAATGGAACATTTACTCTAATTCTCAATAACACTTTCGGTTTGTAATGATAAGAGTAAAATACTACTATGGGCGAAAAAGAAAAAATGTTCTTTTTCTAACAGTATCTAAAGAACTAATGTGTTCTTGTTTATTTGTTTAATATAAAATCTAATAATGTGACCATTAGTTCATATCTCGAAAACTTCAATTCGTGTTAAAGAATTAAAAATAGTCGTCTTAAGACTACATCAAATTAAAATTCTCATAACAAGAAAGAATCAACAATGCGCGTCTTTTTAAACTTCCACGAATAAAAATCAGCTACAAAAGTATCTAATAGTTTACATTATCAGATTTTCCTGAAAAAGTAGGGCTAACAAAATTGTCAGTTGTTGTTTGATCTGCAATGTAACTGCGTCGTTTCATCACATCGTGAGAAATACTCGTACAAAGTTGTACCTCACCGAAGGTTTTCAATATGTACAATCACGTGGTACAAGTGTTGATATTCTCCTTCACTGTCGACTCAGAACGCCGCCAGAGGGAAGTTTTTAAGCTAATTTTGCTAAAAAAATTGTTATATTTGTACACTGGATTAAAAAAAGTTCGTTACACGAAGCTTGCTATTGTTTGTCAAAATCTATACGAGTTTCTTCAGAAAATTGAAGAGGAAACTGGAAAGAAAGCAATTTTATTTCAAGACATCGGTCATCCAAAGTATAACCAACATAATATTGGTATTTTAAAATAAACAATGAAAGTTTTGAGAAATAGATACTCACTATGATTGATTGATGTTGTTGTTGTATTGTTGTTGTTTTTTATTTTGGAAAAACCGGCACAAGATTAAGCCTACAGCTTCAAAATATTTCCTTTCTTTGTGCACGAAACTAGTTGTGCAAGTTTAGAATGTAGACCTCGCGAAATATTTCAATCAAAATACTATACATATCAAATAAATTGCCTGCCTTAAATAACAGCACGTGATTTCGGATTTCCAGTAAGCCTATCATTTGAGATATAAAGTAAAAAACTAATAAAATAACTTAAAAATAAATAAGCAAAAAACTAATGTTTAACTGGCAATCATATGAATAAATATTTGGATACTAGAAATCAACATACTTTAACCTCTCCTTTCTTCACGCCATTACTTATGCCCTACAATTATGGAGTGTTTATTTTTAAAAAGCCCCATATTTCAAATTATTAGGCCTTATATAGCATGTTTAGGGCACTTGACCTGCAATCTGTGGCTTACGGGATCACATTACATCACCAAACACACTTGTCTTCTGCGAACATTATTATGTTACGGTCATTCTCATTATTCTTTGGTAAGAATAGTCAAAATTAGGAGTGGGCTAACATAGATAGTCTCCTCGAGTAAGTTTGCACAGTTTGTTTGTTTAGAGCTAAGCATAAAGCTACACAATGAACTGTTTGTGCTCTGCCCACCACAGGTATCGAAACCTGGTTACTATCGATGTGAGTCCGCAAACATACTGCTGTGTCACTTGGAGGCATTGCGCGAAGTATAAAAAGAGACAAAAAAACGTAAAATGTACTTATCATAGGAGACTTGCATTTCTTAAGAAACACGTTTAGGGTCATTTCGGAACATTTGTACATGGTGTGTTTAAATACTGTCACAGATGGTGGGAAGTGTAGTTCCGTCATTCTCAATCATCTTATGAAGCCTATCCCATGGAACGTAATTTAAAATATCACTTACTCCGGATGATGTTCATTGCTTTTACAAAATACTTTCTAATAACCATTTTTCAACTACAACAAATTTCAAAGGCTATTATCATATACATTATCATTCTGCTGAGGCTGTGTTAGGGATTTTGCCGCTCATTTCTGAATGAATAAATGTCTTGTGGTTCTGTCTTCAGTAAAAGTATCTGTCACAAGCCTTTCAACAGTACAATAGATAAGAGAGACTCCCTTCTTGTTGGAAAGTGGCGTTTTCTATGCCTTAATATTTCAAGAGTAGAATAATATAGTCTCCCAACATTTTCTCATAACAAACTCCATTCACTGAAACAGTTTGGGCATGGCCAGATCCATCAACAACTTCGTAGAAATAGGTTTCAATGATAAAACTTCTGATGAAGCCACACCATTGAGTAATATAAAGATCGCAAGTGAACTTTTATGGACTTTGTGTGGGTTTCCCTAGACGTAAGTGACACGTTCCTCTAATGCCATATCCACTAAAATAAGAATAAGATTACTTGTCTAAAGAATGTTTCTAGCCGTACAGGTTTCATCGATCATCGACCTTGTGAAAATACAATGAGCAAAGTTAATTGTCAAAATAAAATCACTATTTATTAGCTCCTAAGAAAAAAACTTTGGTTTCGGTATGGATATTAGGTTCCACGTTGTGGATCAAAGGTTTGAACATCATATCTTTCACGTGCTTTTCCAAAAACCTGCTTTTCAGTTTAAACTTGAAAATAGCAGTTATACAATGCTGCACAGTGACACACATTGTATTCACACTACTAGTCTAGTATAATTTAAAAAGAAACAGAAAAAAGAGAGAAATAAATGCAGTGTCAGTTTCGAGAAAAAATGATTTAAGTTTCACATAACTTTGATAAACTTTGTAATTTATTCAGAATATTCTGAGCAAAATCTTGGTTCATAATCTACCTCTATTAAAAACATTTCAACTACAGTAACTTGTGGTTCTGTACGTCTAGTTTTAAGATTTGCTCGAAATTTATATATTGTTAAAGCGTTCGAATAAAATAAGTTAAAATGAGGCGAGCAGTAAACCAAACTTACAGTATAATAGGAGACATCTTTCTTGGAAGTTTTCATGAGATCAACATGTTCAGTTTTTACCATTTTAACTTTAATATTTAAGCTTTATCTAAAAAAGGTATGTGTGTGGCTCAATGGCCAAACTGTAAAACTAACGATTCAAAGTTTGAGATTGGTTTTTGAAAACTAGCATTTTGCCGTTAATACCATGAGTGGTCTACAAAAGTGACATGCAAATCCTGAGAGTTAGCAGGGATAGCTTTTAACTAACTGCCTTCCCTCTAATTCATTAATCCCAAATCTGGAAGGGGTTATGCGCAGGTAGCATTAAGTATCTTTGAACAAAATTTTTAAAAATATAAACAAACGAAAAAGTCCGAAAATTAACATATTTACGTTGAATAACACATTCAATTTTTTGTTAAGCGTGAATTTTTATCATGGCAAATCCACTCATTGATATATATTTGCATAATAGGTTATTGAATAAACTTCCACCTGTTAACCAGGTTATTATTTGGTTATGGGGAACAAACATTGAGTTTTATTCGATAATATATTTATTGACTCCAAACCAACGTTTTTCTAAAAGAATAATTATGTTTTAAAGTATGCAATATTTATAATTGCGTTAACTAACAGAGAAAAAGGGTTTAAAAAAGTAGCTAAGTAAACACTGCAGAAAACAAGAGCTCCAGTTTAAAGTAAAAACCAAAACTTCATTAGAACTGTTTTTGACATCGGACTAGTATTTGCCTGTCTAGTATTTTGATACAGTGAAATAACACTTAAATGAGAATGTCTTTTGAAATTATCAATTGTTGTTATTTGTAGTCACGATTAGGTTTGAATTTCGTTCAAAACTACATTAGGGCTATCTGCGCTCGCCGTCCCTAATTTTGGAGTGCAATACTAGAGGGAAGGCAGCTAGTCATCACCACCCACCGCCAACTCTTGGGCTACTCTTTTACCAACAAATAGTGGTATCTACCATCACATTATAACGTTTCACGGCTGAAAAGAAGCATGTTTGGTGTGACTGAGATTCAAACCCGCAACCCTCAGATTACGAGTCGAGTGCCTTATCCACCTGGCCATGCCGGACCGTATCGAAATGTAGAAAACAAACACTAGACGTAGGTGTAGGTAATATTAAGAACAACCTGTTACCAGAAAAAATACTCTTCAAACGTAATGTGAAAGAAAAAAAATGACTTGGTATAATGCTTATAAGTTTTTTAAATATTGTGGAAGTGTTATGAAGTAACATAATTTTTGCTACTGGCAGAACTAAAAGTAAATAAAATGCTAGCAGTCATGTTAAAAATTGTAATAGCAATAGCTACATAATATACTAGCGTAGTTACTGAGGTATAATTCATAGGGATAATATATGTGATTCATTGCCTGAAGTCAGAATGGAGACAATTGGCAAAGAACACTTAAAGTGCTGGAAAATTCATCATTTTAACTATGGTTTTAGCATCTCAACTAGCAAGAATGTTCGTGGAATTTCACCAAAAGTAGTACAGAAAGAAGCTGTTATCTTCTCAGTGACCTTTTTTACAGTGATAAAAAGTCAAATAAGTTACAAGAATATGTTTCTAATGCTGAAATGTTATCCGAACACGTGTCCGTAAAAAAACATTGTTTTGGTATGAGAAACAATTGAGAAACAAATGTTCTGTCACGCACGCAACATGTCTTTTTCTTCTTCTATATCATACAATGAGTTCGCTCAGCTTTTACCGTGAGTAAGATAAGCACATTTATTAACTTCAACGCGAGATCAAATTTATTAATGCAACATGATCGGAAGTGTAACAAGGCAGTGTCCCCGATGTTTGGTTCTTTTTAAGATGCTCTTAAACAACATAGTTTTTAATTACTGGAAGTAATTTTAACAAGGACTGATTAATTTATTTTGACGTTGATTATCAATAAAACTGTTAAATATACACGCGATAAAGTTTTAATTTGTATCCGAAATTTGCACATGTCTACACAAGAGCTATCTGAGCAAAACAGTCCTTAAGTTTGAACTGATAACCTAAAGAGATGATAGTTTGGTTTGCTTTGAATTTTGCGCAAAGCTACTCTAGGGCTATCTGCGCTAGCCGTCCCTACTTTACAGTATAAGACTAGACAGAAGGCAGATAGTCATCAACACCCACCGACAACTCTTTGGCTACTCTTTCATCAACAAATAGTAGAATTGACCGAACATTATAACGCCTCCACGGCTGAAAGGGAGAGCATATTTGGTGTGACGGGGATTCAAACCCGCGACCCTCAGATTACGAGTCGAGTACCTTTACCACCTGGCCATGCTGTGCTGAGATGACAGTTAATGAGCTAATTAACAAAAACCATTGCAAACCTTTGTACTACTCTTATCTAATCAAACAGTGGGATTTACTGTCACTCTTATAGATCACCCATAGCCCCAAAATTCGAAGATAGTTTTGCGATCCCAGGAATCATGAATTCTTGGGCTTTATAGTCTGGGTAAACTAACAACTAAGTCACGTCCTTCTCGCGATCAAGCAAAATCAAATGGAGTGTAGAAATTTAGGGCGAAGAGAAAAGTAAAACGAAATACAGAATATGTTATCTTTTTAAGATGTTTGTCAGGAAAAAACAAACCTAAAGTTACAAATACAATCAATCCTTAAAGTATCAGGAAATAATGAATTTACATAAAAATTTTAAATCATCAGTTTTTAATGTCAAATTATTTGTGTGAAGTGATCCATTCGTGAGTTATTTGTTTACATTTATTTAACTGGCGATCCTTTGTATAATATAAATTCCGATAGAAAGATCTTGAAAATTCGCTTCGTTAAAGGTCTAAAGATAAAAGGGTTACACTCTTCTTTTTTTTCTTATTTAGTTTTGCTTTATCTACGATTATTAAACAATGTACAAATAAATGAAAGTAAAGTTTTAAGGGTGGAAGCTGTAATCTTAAAATAACAGATAACTAAATATTTGTTCTTTAATTTGTTAAGTGATAATTTTTTCTTCAAAAGAAAGTCAAAGTGCTCCCAGTTTCAGAAATTAGCTCGTTTATAGTAGATTATCGGCTTTCTCCGCAAGTATATTAGTTTTTTGAGTTTTGACTAAAATAATTATACTAGTTACAATGTGACCCCATGACCTGATGGTTAGAGCGCTCGACTCCCAATCTGCGGTAGGTGGGTTAAATCATCGTCCCATCAAACATACTCGCCCTTTCAGTTGTGGGGTCATATCCTGTTTTTAAAGGTCACTTAAAACTGTTTATAAAACATCTATATTAAATCTGAACTGACACTACTATATTCACTCTTCGAGTTAGGTTATGATATTTAAATCAACTAACGTAAAACGGTGAGTTATCCTAATTTTTATGAGAGTTCCAAGTCTATAATGCAAACTGTTGATCTGTATCTATAATTAAAAGATAAATGAAACATGACCTATTACTCCAGAAAACATTATTGGTTTTATTTAAACTAAAGTTTCGTTATTACGACTTAATTGGGATAAAAAAGACACTTGCTAACTGATGTAGGTCTATATAAAAATCAGAATTTTTTGTTTACTAGTTAACTTAGCAAAACAAAACTTATGTTAGTGGTTTATGGGAGTTTCTTATAAAATACTTCTCGATTTTAATAGCTGCTACTAACTCTTCTAATGAAAATGTAACTCAAAAGTTGTTTTCGATTGATGATAGGCTGATGTCAAAAGATCTTGTCGAGTTAACAATTTTCTCGAAACGTGAGAACAATCCAATTGGTCAAATCCATTTGTGTGTAACCTGATTAACACTTTACAATAAAAACAATCAGAAAAATTCATCAAATATGATTTATGAGGTATTATTTCACTTAGACATTTTTATATTTAGTTTTTCTATGCCTAACACCTGAATAGAGAACATTTTCACTAAACAAATACATGTTCAGCACTTTGCAAATAAATATTTTCTCCTTTCATTCCAGTAAACCAGATAGAAATTGTAAATCAGATTTGGCAAAATATATGTAGACTGGTTTATTGCTCAGAAGTTATTATTTTTATTTGTTAGAATAATATGGCCAAAACGTTTTTGTTTTCTTAATTTCGCTTAAATGTTTGTGATAACACAAACAATGTTATTATTATACTAAATGTTAATTATACAATACTTTTGACGGAAATGACAAATATTTTTAAAAACATAAATGTACACATGCAGAAACAGTTTAAACTTTCACAGGTGTTTAAGTCATTCCTTGTAAACATTTCCATATTTACATGACACAACAACATTTATAGCAGGAAAACCAATTTACCGGGAATAATTCAGGCTGGCTCTGAATATCAAAACAAGTGCAGCCAAGATTTTAAAAAAGTACCTTTCTTCAAGTTTTCAGAATGACCTTGATCAGTGAAAAAGGATAATTCAATTATTTATTCTTTCAGTTGTAGCTGGATTTATTCATGTATCTTTCTCCTGAAAAAGTGTAAAAGATTTTTGATATATATTTGAAAAAGCAAACAAAAATATAACAGATTGGTAGGATACTGAATCATCATCTGGTTTTAAAGTACGAGTAAGGTAAACAACTTTTTGTCAGTGACAATCTCTCAGAGAGAAATGTTTTCTATGGCTGCATAGAAGCTGCCATAGCCAACCAGTTGGAGTCAAGATTCCACTAGAAAAGAAGTTTACGTTTCAAAGAAGAATAATTATTAGGTGCAGCAGTTGTGATATGATGTCCAAGACGCTTTATCCCGCATACTCATACGCAATACTATTGTAAGGAACGTGCAAAGGGAATAGAAAAAAGCATTAGATTTATACATGTTGAGTATCATCTCAATGACAGGAAGAAATATTCCTTTTTCCATCCGAACTCTGAAAAATGTTTGCTGTGGAACTAAAGCCTGCATCTGAGATTTAAGGACTGTATAGTGGTACAAACTCCAAACGAAAGCATGTATCTGAGACTCAAGGATTGTATCGTAGTACATTCTCTGAATGAAAAAGGTATTTCTGACTTTTTGTTTTGTTTTCTTTACTGGCTGCAATCCACGAACTACTCAGTACAGTTATGAACAAGTTATGAGTTCTCAAGGTGCTTTGGTCGTGAAAATAAGACTGAAAAACAATGAAAGAAAACAAACATTCTAAACCCCACTCAGTGTAGTTTCTAATGAAGGGCCTGATCTAACGATAACCTAGGAAATGTGTTTGATATGGTTACCTTCTGTCAACAGTTAAGAAAGTCGGATTATTTGATGATTTTTAAATGATTTATACTTAATCCATTGATATAACTTAAGGAATTATTGGAATGTAACATTACTGACAGTCATACGCTGCCTGTATCCATAGGAATTTATATAAGAAAATGCTATGCCGCTTTCAATGCGATAGTGTTCATTGTCATACCACACACCAGTCTATCAGAGGATAGAAACAAATAACTTGCGGAACTTGTCTTGAACAGCCAAGGAACCTGACCTGAATCTGGTTAAACGTTCAATTCTGAGACATTTTGAAATGTTATCTGAAAGACAGAAAGATCAATCTTCGATATCACAATACACCTGGGGCTTATCTGTAAGAGATTTAACTGACTATTCCACCAGATGTATACCAATGCCCTGCTGCAGGTGGTTAATAGCAAAATTTAGTTTATGAATAGAATAAAAGGTATTAAAACGCAGCTTTAATAAAAACATGAAATAGTTCCATAGCGTATTCATAAAAACATATTGTTGACTGTTATTCAGCGCAAAGTTCCACAATGAGCTATCTGGCTTTTGCCCACTACTGGCATCGAAACTCGAATTTTAGTGTTATAATCCTTCAGACTTACTGTTGAGCCATTGAAGATAAATAAAAGACTAGTGGCTTATTAACAAAACTATTCAACATATTTGTTATCTGTTCATTACAATTACTATGGAGGTATACGAATGTCTAAAATATTATTATTGTATCTGTAATTTCATCTTAAATCCAGAGCTTCAATTTGCTTCCTGTGCCACATGCGAATGGTAATACATTTCGTTTCAATTGGTTGTACTGTAGTCTATTGCAGGTTAACTGTTGGTATTAATTACACAACTGTATAGATCGGAGAGGTTGGAGTAAAACGCCCTGCTCAAACCTACATAATATGTCCCGAGCAATGTTCGAACTCGCAAACTTTTGATAACGAGTCCAAAGAACTACTCACCATTACCAACAAGTGCGCTGCCTCCAAAATATACATACATAGCTACTTATGAATAACCAAGTGCACTCGCAAGAATAACATATAAGTAATTTAATAAACGTCTAAGACTTTTATTAATATTATAATATTATTAAAAACTAAACATTGTATTAACTACACAAACAAGGTAAAGCAGGAATTCAGTTAACTGTCAACACTTTCGAACTTTAAGGTCTCTTACATTAGCAAAATGTTAATAGAAAATTACCATTTATATATGTCCTTCGTTTCATGTTACTCTTTACCAAAAATAACTTTTTAAAAAATATATTGAATGACCAATTTACCTTTCACCTTTCAATCAATCAAAAAGCTTCAAATATTGAGAAAGTATATATTCTCTCTTTTTGTGTGTAAAAACTGTAAAAACATATGATGTAAACATCTTGTCTTTCCAATTGACTGTTAATACAGACTGATTTTATTTCAATATTTAAACGAACAAATGGTCTGTGAAAATTCAGTGCTAGCAGTGTAGTCCAAATATCAGTAGTTAAATATAATCACATAAAGCTAATTGTGAATTAGTAACCGCTTCCTCCTATGTCTCAACTGCTAATTTGGGAATATTGAGAAGGAATATTTCCGTGGTTGTAGTGGAAGTGATTCGATCTTTTATCTTCTTGATAGACATCTGGCGAGTTACTCACACGACTGGATTCTCCTCTAATCAAGATTTGGAGCAACTAAATATGTGAATGTTTTTTTCAAGTTTTAAT
Organism: Tachypleus tridentatus; assembly: GCF_004210375.1. Lineage (NCBI taxonomy): Eukaryota > Metazoa > Arthropoda > Merostomata > Xiphosura > Limulidae > Tachypleus > Tachypleus tridentatus. The sequence goes on from NC_134835.1 coordinate 59,660,549, forward strand.
AAGTTCTATATCAAGTTAAATGAGTTTTTCTCATGTGTAGTTCATGTCCGACAATTTTAGCATTATCCTAATTTATTTATGATCTTCTTCTCTGGCATAATGGGCTGATGCACACAGATCAATATTATCAGGTCATCCCTTACGTAATGTCCGATTTTAGATTCAGAAAAAGGGAAGAGATTTTAAACGCTTTTAATGTTATTTAATCAATAATGTATGTTCCATTATCATTAACTACTTCCTGCCAACGATTCACAAACTTCTGAATGCCACTCTATAAAATACTTGAGGTTTGGAGGAAAAGAATGTAGAGAGGGTAGTTTTGACATTTTCATGTGTTCCAAGCACTTTTCCATCAAGATAGTTCTGCAAACTTTGAAATAGATGATAATCAGATGGGGCAAGGTCTGGAGAATAAGGAGGATGTGTAAGGTTTTCCCAGTCTAGCTCTTCAATCTTTGCAGATGTGATCCTTGCTGTATGGGGTCGTGCATTATCATGGTGTAACACAACACCTTTAGGATTGATCAAAGCAGGTCTCTTTTCTTTCAGAACAACATTCAAGTGCTCTAACTATTGACAGTAGAAGTTTGATGTAATAGTTACATTGAGTAGCAGCAACACACTAACAATATCTCATCAAACGATTAACAAGAGTTTCCTAGGGTGGAGGTCCATTTTCAGCTGTGCTTTAGCCAGTGTACCTGCACTGAATCATTGTCTTCTGCTCTTAACATTTTTATAATACATTCATTTTTCATTTCCAGTCACTACAAGTTTTGACATTTTTTCAAGCTGTTACAGATGACGGTCAACTGTTGAATGGGTTGAATTAAGCTTCTAAGTTAGTTCTTGAACTGTTACAGCACAATATTAATCAATTGCAGCCAGCAGCAAGTCATCATTAAACTGAACAGAACGACCTGAACGTAGCACATCACTTAAGCTGTAGTCACTTGATTTGAGCTTCCTAAACCACCTTTGAAATTTTCTTTCATTGAAAGACTCCACACCATAAACACCTTAAATTATTTTTGTAGTTTCTGCTGCAATATTGCCTTTTTTAAACTCATAAAGCATTATATGCCTAATGTGCTCCTCAGAGACATCCATCTTCGTAAAAGTTTATTTGATTAATGATCTATAAAAGTGGAGTTGGGTTAGTTTCTTTTATTATTCTGAACATTTTTATTACAAAACTGAAATCCAGAAGCATATAAGTTTTTGGTTGTCTTTCCAATGTAGTGTAAACTAAAGTGTAAAGCGATGCTCTAAATAGTTTGTCCTCTTCACTAGACCTTCAAGTGATTTGGTTAGAACTAATTACAATCATTTATTGTCCTAGATTTATGTTTATATATCCTCTATATATGTTCAAGAGACTCCTTTGTATATTGTTTTTTTCTGTTCGTTCTCAATGCTTATCTTCGGTTATTTTTTCTTTATCATGTGTGTCCGGGGTGTAGTGATGGGTTGTTTTTCATCTTTTTAGCTTCTATAAAGCAGTCTTTCCTGGTTCGGTTGGTTTTATTAATAGCCAATACATCTGCCAGTATCTTTACGTTCCTTGTAAGCTCTTGTTACACGTATTATGTGTCTTGGTAACCATTACACCAATTTGTGAATTGTACGGAAAGATTTTGTTCAGGTCGTTTATGAATTATTTTATCTTGCTTATAGTGTGTGCAGCCATATTACAAGTATGGTATCAATATATCTTACCAAATTATTAAGAAGTGTAAAAGCTGTTATGAGGGCATTAATTTGTTAATGGCTCTTCTACTAGACAGATGTCGATAATCATTTCCTCTGAATGTCAACAAGCCTTTACTTTGAACAATCATTTTGAAGACTAAATATGACAATTTTTGTATTTACAGGGCTTAGCAATCATTGATACATCACATATGCTTAGTCTTGTTTAAGTACACAAAGAATTAGTGTTACACAAATACGTGTAGTAGTCTATATGGTGCGGTCGTTTAAAATATACGTTCTGATAAAACTGAATTATTCACATATATGTGATGATTTTGAAATTGGGTTATGTTTTGCTGCGTGTTTTTCGTCTAAAAGATAATAAAACGTAATATATCTATAAATATAACTCACAAATCTAATCTTCAAAGGTGTACTAAGCCTTTTTTGTTGTTGTATGGAATAAGTACAGGTGCTATAATACACCTGCGACCCACTTCGTAAGCTGAGCGACGGACATTACACAATTTACTAAAATAGTATAGCCAACGAAAGCAAAATTGATATATTAAAAATAAAATTAATACGTATTTGTAGTTTTTCTGAGGAGAAAAACTATTGAGTTTTGCGTTCATGTGTTTTCACAGATAAAACTTTTATAACAAATAACCACACTTATAATATATAAGAAAGATTTAAAGTTTTCAGTTTGACCTGTCATTTTTATCATTTTGTGATAAATGTTGCTGTGTTCTTGTATTTACTGTTGCCTGGAGATTTTATAACATGAAAACATTTTAAATTTCTATACCTGAGACACACACAGTGATGGAAGAGGTAAAGACAATTCTTTCAAAAAATTATTAATTTGACCTTTTTACCTATAAATATGTTTATGTAATATTTTTTGCAGAAGTTCAACATTTTTCAGTTACGTATTCTTATTAGCGTTGGTTAACAATTTTTGGCCTTTACTGATCTTTATTAGTTTTATTTAAGATTAAATATTATTATGAATAAGCGTTCTGACTGCGTTATTTACAGATAATTTTGAAGCCTTGCCGTGTCTCCACATACAGTCATGCTATATTTGTCATCTGTGCATTTTGATAATAGCTCTAAACAGTATGTTTGTATTAAGAAATGGTCCGTCGTAAGATTATCATGTCCAAATAATCTCATTCTGCCCTTCTGGCTTTCTAATAACCCAATGTACAAGGAAAGAGAGTTCAAATAACTTTCCCCAAACCATTTCATTTTCAGTGGCATCACACTACCTACGTGAAGCCAAACAATGTAAAAATGTAATTCTGATAGATTCTGTTCTACCGCAACTTTATGTCGCTTGCATTTTTCACCTATTTTTATTTAAATATTCAAAATCGTTTCAATAAAACTTACATAAAACTTTGTATTACATACAAAAAACAATCTAAAATTATTTTTAGCAGCATGTATGGAAGATTATCTCGAATAACCAAAATATATATTATGCGACAGTCGTTTGTTTGTTTGTTTTGGAATTTCGCACAAAGCTACTCGAGGACTATCTGCGCTAGCCGTCCCTAATTTAGCAGTGTAAGACTAGAGGAAAGGCAACTAGTCATCACCACCCACCGCCAACTCTTGGGCTACTCTTTTACCAACGAATAGTGGGATTGACCGTTACATTATACGCCCCCACGGCTGGGAGGGCGAGCATGTTTAGCGCGAACCCGCGACCCTCTGATTACGAGTCGTACGCCTTACGCGCTTGGCCATGCCAGGCCGGCGACAGTCGTACTACAAGCAAAAATACTATTAAGTATTCTACAACAGTCATATTAGAAGCGACAACATTAATAAGTATTATACAACAGTCGCACTGCAAACAAAAATACTATTAAATATTCTACGACAGTCATATTAGAAGCAACAACATTAATATGTATTCTACAAAAGCCTTACTATCAGCTATATTATTAATATATATTATACGACAGCCGTACTATAAGCAGCAGCACTAATATGTGTTCTACGCCTTTCATATTATAATCGACAGCACTAATACGTACTCTACGATAGTTGTACTGTAAACAACATTTATATGTATTATATGACAATCGCACTATAAGCGACAACAATTATATATAATAACTACATGAAATTAAAGAACATATCGTTGTGATAACAAATTTCTATAGTTCCTACCTTGATATTTGTGTATTATTAGTTTTACACCTTTTGGTTTTTGATATTCTGAAGTTCATAATCATGTTAGAAAAAAATTAGAAATTTATTAGTGAATCCGAAATTTCTCCAAGTGGCACAGCAGCAAGTCTGTGAGCTGACAATGCTAAAAACAGTGTTTCAAACAGATGTGCTATATTTTTCAGTTTTAACCAGCCTATCTGAATTGTTCTAATGATGTCTAGGAAAGAACAGGTTCTTGCTATTTCAGAGCAACAGAGATGTTTTTCTATTGGTAATTCGAGGAATAACAAACAACTTTTATTTAATGAATCAGTTTAGAAAAGTTCATCGACACTGATAAAATGACAACATATTTAAAATGTTCGTTCCATTGAAAACACGTTTTTTTATTGTTAAAATATTTTTCAAAAAATTATCTCGCATTATTTATTTTTGACTCTTAATGTTTCTATCAAGTAATTCAAAAAGAATTAGCTAAGCTATTTTTTATCCTCCATTAAAGTTTTTAGTTGCTTTCAAGTTACAAGAACATTTCATTTCAGCGAACGTAATAACACAAATGTATTTTCTCACAGTATTATCAAGGTTCCTACAGTTCAGCATTTCGACTTTTACAGAAGTTTTTCAATTAGCATAAGCTGAAATGCATCTTATGGGAAAAGCATAAGGTGCTGATATCTAAAAAAAACAATTTTCTTGTGAATGTTGAAAGTCGAATAACTCTGCTCATCGAAAAACAGTATTTCCTCACAAACAGCTGTTTCTGCACCGGTATTTGCTTTCTCTGTTATGAATACAAGTGGTCATTCCAAATGAGTTTCTTTTGAAACATATTGAAAAAATAACATATTTTGAAAAACTATAAGCATATAAATACAGCTATTATAGACGACTAAAATTATGCCATCATGTTACATGTTTAACATTGGTGCACAAATATGAGATACTTGTAATTAGTTTTCGTACTCTTTACAATTTAGAAATTATAGATCGTTATGGGAAACAAAATCATGGTAATAGTTTGTATAGAATGGTATTAATAGGGTCATATTTGTATTTGACATTAAAAAATAACTTTTTATATGGGATATCCTTTTATCTTATATTAAATTAGCGTAATTAAGAATCCATTATTTAAGAGAAAGTTTGGTTTGTTTTGAATTTCGCGCAAAGCTACACAAGGGCTATCTGCGCTAGTCGTCCCTAAATTAGTAGTGTAAGACCAGAGGGAAGGCAACTAGTCATCACCACCCACCGCCAACTCTTGGGCTATTCTTTTACCAACAAATAGTGGGAGTGATCATCACGTTGTAACGCCCTCATGGCTCAAAGGGCAAACATATTTGGTGTGACGGGGATGCGAACCCTCGACCCTCGGATTATGAGTCGAGTACCTGATCCACCTGGCCATGCCAGACCTTCAAGAGAAGGAGTAACTAATACACAGAATGCGAGTTATTCTTAGTGTATACAGAATCATAGACTAAAAAATTAATTTATGAGAACAAACAGCGAAGAAAGTCTCTGAAGAGAATACAAACACACAAAGGAAGTGCTTAACAAAGTAAAATTACAATAAAAGTTTTATTTCATGACAGTCTATCGACAAAACTTAGTTTTCATAGTTTTTATAATGTAACAAGTCGCTTCAAGAGCGACGTGTACACGGTTTCTACTAAAAGAACAGGCCTGCGAAGGTTTTATTTTCTGGAAATTTCTACATGTTCTAAAGTAGTTATGAAAGTGATATCCATTTTTCTCCATCACGCACAGATTTGTCACAAAAGGCCATATGTATTTTTACATAAGTGAATCATGTTCATTGAAATCGAGTCACATTTTGTTATGCTTAAAATGTTGACAACTACTGGCTAGAGATTTCTCTTGACAAATCGCGACGAGTCTTATCGCTCGTTCTAGAACCTAATCATAAGAATAAAAAATATTCATTGTGGTAAACAAAATAAAGATCTAAGTAAGAGTTTTTTTTCCCGATTTGCTAAAAATCTTTAGGTAACAAAAAATGAATATTATTTTCGAAGCCTGCATAACTTAATTATGGAAAACCTGTTATAAAAACCGAAACAACTTTTATGAAGTTTAAATTCACAGACTTACGTAATTTGTTACATTTGATAAAGACCAGCATTAAATTTTTCATAATCTTTTCAAGTTTGCAGAGCACTAGTTAATTTGTTTGTTTTTACGCAAATCCACGCAATAGGTTATCTGAGCTCTTTCCACTGTTAGAAATCGAACCTCAAACTTAACTTGGTAATTGAAAAACAATTTGGAGATTAGTATTTTTGAAGAATATAAACGGAACTACCTAAAACTTCAGAATCTGTTTCAGTTGTGTCCAGTTGGAGGTACTGAATTACTTGAAGACAAAACTTAAATATCCATATTTGTTTTTCAGCCACCTTCAAAGTTTGCCAAACCTCATAGCAAAAGTTTCCATAATAATTTCTAACCTCCATCATATAAAGTAGAGATAAAACTAGTACTTATTCATTGTGCCACATCTTATAATAAATGTATATAGCAAAAACAAAACGTACTGCTCTAATTCTTTTTCGTAAAATGGGTTATACCATTAGAGCTGTAACTAAAAATGTTCATTTTTTCATAAGTTTGCTTTGCACACTTAACAGAAACCCATGTTAAGCAAGAAAGGCAAAAATTATGCAGCTATAAGCATATCTATAGATTACGAAGAAGCGGTTGTTGGATTTTTTATCTAATGAGGTAATATGTAATTTGGGCAGACCACAAATCTTTCCATTTGGAAGAAATGAGTTGAAAGAAAAATGTTTTAAGTGGTTTTCTGAACTGTGTTCTGCTAGGCTTAGTACAGTATGCGGAAAAACGTTCAAAATATCTTGAGATAGATTCAATACAGAAAAAAAGTTATCCAGATGTCTTTATAGAACTTTGTACTTCAGCTGATTCGATACTTATAGATTAAAGTAAAAAAAATGCTTAACATGAAATTGTATATTGTAATGTTGAAATATGATTTATGTTCATGAGATAAAATAAACATACGTACATTTATATTAATGCTGTCTGAGCATGAAATGTGTACCTTTTATAATTATATTTGTGTGGAAATGAAACATGAATCAAAGATGTATGTTTGGATTCTATCATTAAAATAATCTGGTAAACATGAAAGAAAAATATATATTTGTATTAAATCATTAGAATAAACTGGCAAACACGAAACAACGACGTCATACAGTTCCGTCGAAGTGTGAATGCAATGAAAAACTTTATATAATAGTTACTCTGTGTCGCTAGCTATATTGGAATACATGTATCACCTTGTGTAGTTTTTCATTTAAGCCAAATTCTGCTTTTCTTTCTTTACAGATGTGCTTACAACTTAACAAAGGTTCAAAATCACTTTACAGTGTGGTTGTTCTTTTTCCGGTTGTTGTTTTGTTGTTGTTGTTTTACATCCCTGCCAGATAGGTAATGACTTAAGATAAAAGATATAAAACGCTTTTCTTTACACACCTTTAATTTATAGTCTGTAATAAACACGAGAAAAACAACTGTAATCTAACATGTTTCCTTCACAGATATTAGAACTACTAGTTCACAATGCCAAGCCAACTTTCAAGACTCAAAGGCGTAACTTAAATAGTATTGTCTAAACCGATATATATTACTAAACTTTCTTGCTCTAATTTACAGGGAATGATATATTTAAAGACGTATTTTCCAACACACCTTCTGCTATTAATTTCAGTTTGTTGCCTAACTTACAACGAACATTATTCTTCAGTTTTGAATTACTTAAATATCTCAAACAGTGTTTTCAATTGTAATATTCAGATTCGCTACGTTTAAATAAAGCTATAATTAAATATTTTACATTCTTTAAATATCTCGAAATATGTGAACGTTTAATAATAACTTTTTATGTAAATGTTAATCTTCCTAGTCTATCCATGAACTTATCTTTTGTCCTTTCGAACTGAATGCACATAATTACACTTGTTTTAAATACTGTGAATTTATGGCATAATTTATTCTCCTTCATTAGATAAAATGTTAAAATGTCGAAAATAATACATTAAGACAAATATTGTAACTTGAACAATATTTGCAATTCACATGATGTCTCTTCAAAATGTTTCTGAAATGCAAAATAATAAATGGGAAACTTCGACAGACTATTAACTTACATACTTACAAGTAATTGAAAAATCACTAAAACAGTATATGTGAATATTCTAATGAATCTGTTTGAAGGTTTCGTTAAAATCTATGAAAAATGTGATTCTCTTGTATTTCCTATGCATGACTGAATATGCTAACAGAGTCGCATGTTTGTATATATATATATATATATAAACTCGCGTCTAGAAGAGCAGTATATGCAAATTATCACAACGCTTCTTATGGAATGTATAAAGCGACAGTTAAAACTACAGTTTCAATATTTCATTGACTTTGATATTTACAATGTGAACGTTATATTATGCGATACACAAGATAAACGGCTAGGTCAGAAGCCATAGCGGTTCACGATCTACTACTGCTGACCAAATGGTGAGCAACCTGCAAACAACCTATAAGGCTACTCTTAATAGAAAGACAGAATTGATTGTCATTCTGTAACGCGCCTACAACTGAAAATGCGGAGCGTGATCGATTGCATAATGCAAACTCGAACATTGGGCCTTACGGTACGCAGGTAGAAACATTTATTACTAGGCTACGTTCGGCCCATGTAATCAATACTAAGCTGGGCATTCCATTATTACTCCTTAATATAGACAATTTTATAGAACTTAATATTCAAGTGGAAAGCAAAATATTACCAACAAATTACATAATATTTAGGGACAAATTTATAAAATTAATCAGGAAGAATCTGATTTCAGTCACTTTTCTAGATTTAAAAATCCCTATTGTTTCGCTATCCAACCCAACTGATAAATTCTGCCATTCTTGGAAGCGAAGTGTAGCAAACAAAGAATAGATGTTAAGCACTATATTTTAGAAAGTCTTAGTAGAATAATGAAGGCGAATGTGATATAAAAAATAAAAAACGTTTGCAGTCAATTCTTATTTTAATCACTTTTTTTAAGCTTGTAAACTAGCTTACGTCTGTTTTGGAAATTTAGAAATGCTGTATTAAGGTAAACTGCAAAAAAGAAATATTAAGGGGGCTGGTTGTCAGAAAAAAATATATTTGTAAAGACATTAACTTATTCTCTAACAATGATAGCCTATAAGGCTGAGTCATATACATCTGATGTTTATTATTTATTTGTAAAGCACAAAACTACACAGTAGCCTATCTGTGCTTTGCCCAACGCAGTTATCGAAACCTAATTCTTGATGTTATAAGCGTACTGACTTACCGCTGAGCAACCTGGATACATGTGCATTTATATTAGTTTTCGTTGGATAACTTATAAAGACTCTTTAATGAATAAGCTTTCAACCTTTCAACTCGATTTCTCTTTGATGTACCATTAAAAAAAGTGCAAAGCATTATATTTATTACTCTCTCGCTGATAACTGTAAGAAACATACAATTACAAATAAGAATTATTCACGAAACACAGTTTGAGTGTTAATTCTTTCCCAAGTTGTACTTGCTAAGTTTTCAATTTCGGTTATAGAGTATTTTTTATTTTATTGTATAATGTGTATACTAGTTGTCTTCTGTCTCAGTATAATTATAAATATATTTGTTTCGTATTCTATGCAATGAGCTTAACTGAATGTTTTTCGTCTGGCACCTAAATTTAGTTGCACAACGTTACAGTTTGTTTCAGACGGTGAGTAGAACTCCTAAAAAAAGGCTAAAATAAAATGTCGAGTCAATAATAAACCTATCTGGGAATAAAGGTTGGAACAGAAACTACAAATTCACTTTTGTTTTAATAACATTATGATAAAAAAAAACAATTTTTGTATACTTTTTGTTTTACTTAAAGGCTAAGTTTATAGTGCATCCAAACAGCTTTTTAGTTAGATTATGCATTTAACGTGCTATATTTTAAACATTAAAAAAACAACTGCAAGAGAAAACTAAAACCGTTTCATCAAGAAATGCATGACGTCTGGTTTGTTTAAAGAGAAAATAAATTTCTTTAAATGTAAATATTGTATTGACACAGCTGTCATTACATTGTTTGAATTGTGGTTGCCTCTCAGAAATGTAGCTTTGTACCGAGTAAAATATAATTAAAAAATCATCATTGGTTTTCCAATTATACATTCTCCAATTTGTTTTTACAATGAATAGTTGTATACCTAAATCCAAAGAGAAAATTGTATATGATAATTGTTGTATTCGAGCATACAAAATAGTTATAGTAACATATCTACACATTAAATATTCTACAATGTTATCTTCACAATTTTATATGTTCAAACGAATCTGTTTCTACGTCTGTTTATAACCATTATTTCTTACACGTCATGCTTTAAAACACTCCGTGGAATCTACAATTAAGTATCTTTTTCGTTTTAACATGATAAAGCACAAGTATATTTACCACAATGATTAATAAACACCGCAACGTTAAAATCAATACATAATTAAAACCATTTCTAAAATGTGGACTCTACACCATGCCATCATCGTCAACCCTTGGGTTACACTTATCTAACTAAATAGTAGGATTGACTTTCCATTTCATTTAGCACTTACGTCCTCAAAGTGAGGAACGCTTTTTTTTTGCGACAATAGGCGAACTATAAATCAAGTGTTCACAGTCCTATTACAATAAATGTTTTCCAAAACCTAGCCATAAAATCGTAAATAACGTCGCATTTTAGATATCAGTGCTAAATAGCTCGCCCCTTACCCTTTCCTGTCTTAGCGATAAGCTTGAGAGCTTATTATACTAAAATTATAAGTTGGCCCTATAATGAGCACAACAGAGATAGTCTACTGTTCAGCTTTTAAGCTTAAAACAAACAAGAGCAAATATCCCTGCTGATCTCAAATTAATTGTCAAATGTTGTTCCACTAGCTTTTAAATACATAGAAAAAATGGGTAAGAATTTTCTTATGTTTAACGAAACGTAAGAAGGCTGTTCATATTTAAAATATGTAAAGGCTTCAGAAGTTCAAGTTGACACAAACTATAGGTCTAAGTTTAGCCTAAATTTAAACATCATAATTTTGTTTCAGTTTTTATCTATTAATTTTTAATTGTTTTGATTACTTGCCCATATTAATGAAGCCTTTTAAATCTCTTTACTTTCAGTAGTAAAATCAGGTAAGAGTATAACTAAAGTGTTTAAAAATAATAATACATACTATATTAAATTCACGGATCTATATTAAAAAGAAATTTTTACTTCGCTACAAGGTTACCCTAAAATCTTCAAGGTTCATGTAATGCTAAACTTACCCAGATAAAAACTCAGAGTTTAATTCCAACTATTGAAATTTCAATAAAGTGTTGTAGTTATAACTATTCTAATCTACTAAATCATTTTCCATTCAGAAACTCTCCAGCTATTTTCCTTAATAAGTTACTGATAATTATAATAACTCGAAACTCTGTTTTCAAACTAATTAACATCCAAACATACACTCAATATTTATTGAACTTTTGTTATTATAAATATTCTGTAAACATTATATTAACAAAACAGAAAGTAGGGTAAGTTTTAAAGTAACTCCATTAAGTGGTTATGTTATTATTTGGTTCACGTTTCTTTTACACTATTTCTAATGCCAAAATTACTTATTTTAAATAAAACATTAAATTCGGACTGAAAACGAAATATGTTTTCAAATTACACAAGTCATCCCAGGTGATATTCCTGTATTTGTTCATTTTTATACTTCTGTAAGTTTTGTAATATGAATCTTGCTTTCCATCACTGATGATGAAAAAGAAAAATTTTCCTTTGTACTTCTTTTACGCCAACAACAACTTTAAAATTCAATTACCTGATTTTTTTTTTACATTTAATGCTAGAAATGATTTACTAAGAAGTCAGACGATTTACAACCATATTGCCATCACAAGATCCATTATAAATCGAGATTGAATAACCTAACGTCTATGTATTTAGAATATAAATATACTTTTAAATTTGATAAAAGCTATTTTACAAAACTAAATGCATCATACAAGATATCACGAAAATGCGACGGTAAAGCAAAACACACTTTAAATCATTTGTCTCCGTTTCGTTTTTAGACTGCTTTCTCGAGTATATACAATGGTATATATAATGGCTTTTTAAACGATGGTAATGGTGTGGCCGCCGCAGATGCTAACTATAGCGCAGTGTGAAATATATTAGCACCTATGTATTTAGTTCAAGGCGAATTCCTGAGTATTCCGTTGTGAAATCTAGTGCTATCACGAATGCATTTACCCTTGATTTTCATGCATATATATATAATATGAATATCTTTTTTTTCTATTCACCAGTGCTAAAAATTAAAATATAATTCTTGGCATAGACGCTTAATATATTATTTAATTCGACGCACTGTATGTTGTAGACTAGTTTCGCTTATTCAAGGCTAACCAGCACAGCTCAGGTCAGCGAACCAAAGAAATACAGTAAAGCCTCTTTCTCACAAAGAGAACAGAAAATGTTTGTTTCACTGTATAATACTGAATAATACCATAAATATTATACACATATAAAAATCTCATCAAATAAAGTTTGTTTGAAATAAGGCACAGACCTACACACAAAGGGCTATCTATACTCATCCACCACGCGTATCGAAACCCGATTTCTAGCCGTGTGAATCCGCAGACATACTGCTGTGCCATTGGAGAAAACCAAATTAATTATTTAAACAGCAATATTATTACTAAACGATGCTATTGCCATAAAGAGAAAGTACGCAGCATTTCAATGTTCTAAATAGAGGCAAATATTTGTCCACCAGAGGACAACAGCATTTTCCGAAACCAAACCCAGCCCGATATAGAGTAACCATCTCACCCAGAAAGTAAAATCTATCTTTAAGAAAGAAAATCGTCCTGCCCAAAGGTGCTACTCAAATTAAACCAGGTTTACATTCTAATAATTTTAATAATATAATAAATAACAATTTAACTAGAAGAAGGGTCAGAAACCAAAAACAAAACAGTTAAAGGAAGACTTACCACTTGTATATGAAGAATACATAAATTATAATGAGTTTAACGACATTGTAATGACTGTCATAGTGTTTGCGAGAAGAAATAAGTTGTTAAGCTATCAACTTTACTTAACTAAAGCAAACTAGTACGGAAGAGAGATTTCAAACACACTTGAATGGAAGATGGACTCTTCAACTACACGGTAAATATGACTGTTGTGGTGCTAGTGCTAACTATGCTATAAGGCTGCACTGAAACATTTGTTTACCAAACCTTATTTTTGCTATTGCTTAAAATGTTATTAATGGGTTTCGAATTTCGTGCAAAACTACTCGACGGCAATCTGAGATAACCATCTCTAATTTACCACTGAAGCCAGTCAACACCACACATCGCCAACTCTTTGGCTGCTCTTGGACAAATGAGATAATGGGATTGAGCGTCACATTACAACAACTCCACAGCTGAAAATGTGAGCATATTTGGAAGGACAACGATTCAAACCCGTGACTTTCAGACTGCAAGCTGATCGCTCTAACCATCTGACTATACCAGGTCCTGTGTTTTGGTAATTAGTTGATTTAGTTCATAGTTTGTTTTGTGTTTTTAATATAACTTAAGTGTAAATATTCCTTTGTAAGTTAAAAGCACCAATATCCAATTTCAAGATATAGTCTACATAAATATGTATATTTGTAATACAAAAAATAAATTGAGTATACAGCTAATTCAGTATTTAAACACAATTACAAAGTCACCAAGTTCCTTTTACTTATGCCCGGCATGGCCACGTGGTTAGAGTGCTCGACTCGTAATCTGAGAGTCACGGGTTCGAATCCCTGTCACACCAAGCATGCTCGCCTTTTAAGCCGTGGGGGCGTTATAAAATGACGGTCAATTCCACTATTCGTTGGTAAAAGAGTAGCCCAAGGGTTGGCGGTGGGTGGTGGTGATTAGTTGCCTTCCCTCCAGTCTTACACTGCTAAAATAGGAACGACTAGCGCAGATAGTCCTCGCGTAGCTTTGCGCGAAATTCAAAAACAAACAAAAAATCCTTGTACTTAACACTCTGTAAGCCTTGGTTTTAAACGTTAATCCTTAAGTTAATAGCCTTATGAAATGTAGCTAAAGATTTAGTAAAGTGCACCATTTTTAATACTTAAACGTTTAACATTTTTTGAAAGCTCATGCACATTGGACAAACTAACTCAACAGTCACTTTATTACTTTACCCTCTTGTGAACAACTGTATTTTCAACACAAATATTATTTTGGCCGACGTGGACACAATTTGGAGAAATCACGTAAAAAAATTCACTTTTTTTGTCATCAATCAAATGTCTGTTGAAATAGTATATTTGTGAGTATCTTAATGGAGTTTGAAAGCAGGTAATTAATAAAATAGTCGCACATCAAATCTTACATTGTTTTAGGATTAATAGATAATCTTAATGGATTGTTTGATTAATATTGATAATTCAGGTAATTAATAAAATAGTCGCACATCAAATCTTACATTGTTTTAGGATTAATATTGATAATTCAGGTAATTAATAAAATAGTCGCACATCAAATCTTACATTGTTTTAGGATTAATATTGATAATTCAGTACTCGGTACAGAACGCGAAACGTCAGTTCTAAGTCACATAAGAAACTATTAGACATTCATGAAGTTACATTCAGGACTTGATAAATAAGATATTTGTATACTTGAACGCAGGTCTCGTCATAACTAACAAATAGAGAAGCCTCTATATACATTCTTATGTAGATAAAATGTCTTGTCGCCCGATGTATACTTGGTGTTTGTTGTTGTTTTATTTGCGTATTTTCGTGTGTTTTGTTGATTCGATAATTCAATGGTATGTATTATCAAGAAAAATCCTAGTTCACAGGGGAATGTGTGTCCTACTAGTTTTACAAAGTTAAGCAACACAAATGAACTTTAATTTTCATGTACAATTTACTGCATTATATCTCCATTCTTTTGCGAGCTTAATTTTACATGACGATTTTTAGTTTCATGCCTCATCTACGTGCTGATGTTTTCAAATATCGACCCTTTAACATTCTAATATTACGTGTACATATACATTATAATTATTTTCCTCCACAAAGTCAGTGATCACAGATTTTCGAGAGCAGTTTTTAACACATTCTGAATATTAGTCGAAATGAGATTATTGAGGAAAAAGAAAACGTGTATGTTTCTTACATTTTTCAGAAAATGAGTTCATAATCTATTATCTTATCTCTTTTATTGTCGTAAAAATAGAAATTTATGCTCTAAAAATTCAGTTAGTGCAGTGGGAGAAGATGTTAATTCACGGTAAGGTTGAGAATCTGCAAAGTTTATTACTTTTACGATACTCTAGGTGGAAACGAAGCTCAGCATATATAATTATATGGCCAGTGAAACTTATTATAGTTATGGTATTTCAGTGGATGCTAGACAAACTCATATATAATCATTTTAAATACAGCATTGAAATAAAAGCCTTATAGTTCTTTCCTAATGCAAAGCTATTAATTTGAACTTTCTGTCAGAAAATGTAGTTTTTTGGGAAATGTGTGAAAGCTATACACAGAATATTTCGTGCGGCTTATATATACAAATAAACTTAAAATAACAAGTGACGTTTAGGATAATCGTCACAGACCTTTTATAATGTGCAATGAATAATATATGAGTCAGTATTAATTTATTAATCAGTCTCAGATAACGTCCCCATGATTTTCAGGAATGTACTAATGGCCATGTTAAAAAGAAGCGCCTCTTTTGACTTTAAAAATTACCTCTGGTAAACAGGAGTGCTAAGTGTGTGTTGAAATGTAAGATAGTAAACACAATTTGCAACGATAACATTATGATTGCATTTGCAACAAAATTATAGTCACTTATATATTTTATACACTATACATGACTAACTTAAGTACGTAAACAAACATAAATCATTAACTAAAATCACTTCAATTGTAATTTATTTTGCAGTACCACAATGATCGTTTGTAGATCAGCAAGCCTATTCAGCTGAAAGAAGTTGGAGTGTTTCAGTGTTTGATATAGTAAAGTTCATGAAACGAGACTTTTGTTTCTGAAAAGAATTCTACAAAAACATGAAATATTGTTGTGATAAACTACGTTGAAAAATAAAATAAATACACTACATCCGTTAAATTATGTATCGAAATTGTTTTAAAGTTAAGTGAAATAAATGAGTTAAAGAAAAACCACTGAGTAGCGCCAATAAATTCCAAGCTTAAATTAATTTGCTTAACCCAATACTTGTTCATAAGAGTTATTATTCAACTCCGTATTTTTGTGTTTGTGTAAAGGTTAATATGATTAATGTAATTCTACTTAATCGTAACCACACGAGCTCCAGATCTCCTTCACGACTACTTTTTTGCTTCATTATATATACGTGTGTCATAAAAGCTCCAAGATACATTTCAAAAATTAATCTTCAATGAACTCATTAATGATAACACATGTAGATAATGCGTTTTATGAACGTCGTGTATAATGGAAGTTTCAAGAGATCGCAATGCATAACAATACTGCCCCCCAGTAACTCAGAGTTAAACCTGTGGGCTCTTAATGCTAAGAACTCGATTTAGACACCGGTGAATTATATAGCACAGAGAGTCCATTGTGTAACCTTGTGCTTAAAATAAAAAAATAAATGGAATAGTATAATTATACTAAAAAAGTTTTTAACTAGACTTCATTGTTTAATATCGCTGCTTTTTAGACGTGGTATATCGGCTTATAAAATGGCTCGAGATTTTAAAATAGAAACTTTTAGCTCATAGTTCCGTCATCTCTTGACAAATTTGAGATCTAATTACAGTTTTGGACTCAAGAGATCAAACCCTTTCGAATGATGTATTTGACCATACCAAAGGTCTCATAGATTAATCTATTCTAATCCGGGTTTAAAATTTTTCAGCTTGAGGGTAGGTTGATAGAGATTCTGATAAATAACAGGTATAAGCAAGCCTCAAGCTCGGCATTGGTGACGAAAAAAATTATAGGCAATAAGACAGAAAAATCTCACATATTTAGTTACTCTAATTTGCGTAAAAGAATTTCAACTGTTGCGGCTATTGAAGATTTCCTCTATGTTTTTCTTATTTGAATTCTCCTCTATTTGTTAAATATGTGTTTGTATTGGTTTTCGCTTCTATAAAAAACGTAGGATATCCTGACAGATAAGTATGGCTTGAATTATTTAATCAGCTGCGAGGATAAAATATCTGAAGCATTTTAACCATAAAATTGGTAGTCGATCGTAAAATGTTAGTCGTTGTTTTAATCATCACAGTATTAGGCAAACAATAAATTCATTATAAGTATCTTTCAACAATAATTTAGCATTAAAACTTTCGTTCAATAAAGCTTCTGTGATTATTGATTTACACTCTGCCTAGAAATATTCATTTGAAAATGAGTTTTTCTCCCTTTTTGTAAAGAGTTTCATGAAAGTTCATTGCACTTTGCAAAGTAACCTTCCTGTATCAGACCAGTTTACAGTGATAAAGTAGTCATTATTACTGGGAAAATGTCTGAAAGCCATGTTTACTTTTGTCTTTATTACAGTGGATGTTGTAAATTGTAATGTTTGCGTGAAATGCAACCATTGAGTATCTACAGTCTTGACCAAAATATTCGCATACCGTTCGGGTTTGATGTTATTTTCTACACACATGAAGTAGTTACAAGTAAATGACCAACTAGTAAGAGAGATTGTAGCTTATGGTCGGACAAACATATATAAGCTGTTAATTTGGTCTGTATAAGTTGTTTTGAGCATTTACTTGTCAAAACGCACATAAACAACTGTTTTGTATCAACTGACTGGTTTTGGTATACGTTTTTTGAAACAGGTCAGTTTCTGACGATTTTTTTGTGCTTCGTATAAAGCCATACTTCATTTCGCGTGAGAAGTTACAGGGCGTCTAATTGTTCGACTGTTCAGAAAGTATATGAGGCAAATGGACGTTGCAAGAACAGTAAGGTATCCTCATAAAACTCCATGGGACTAAAGTAAAGGTTGTTTCACGAAAGTATACTGGTAGATGCCAAAAAACTACTTCTCAAAATGACCATGTTTTGATCAGATTGAAACGTCAAGGTCAAAAGAAATCTTGCAACGCCTAACGACAAGAATAGCTGTAAGTCATTCATTCTAGGTTATCCAGAAACAATGAATAGGAGACTGACCAAACAAGGTTTTTGTAAAAAGGACTGTTGCGAATCGATATTAAACAGAATTCACCGCCACCACCGTGTTAATTTGGTAATACAACATGCCAACTTAAAATTAGAACACTGGCAACGTGTCATCTTTCCATAAGAGTACTGTCCCTGGGTTGTTACAATTGATAGTAAGACTCATGTTCATCATATTTCCGGAGCTCAAGTAAGGGAAGAATTTCTTTCTTACACAAAATACAAAGGAGACAGCGCAGTAAATATTTGTGCAGCTATTCGTCATGGGGGAAAAACTGCTCTTCATATCCTCCAGGAAACGTCAATGGCGCCTTTCTTCTAGAGACATAATATGAGGACGATATTTTTGTCATATATTAAGACGAAGCTTGACAATAACTTAGTGTTCCAGGATGACAGTGCCACTACTCACAGTGCGTATATTGTACAGGACTATCTCGACCAAAGAGACGTTTCAAGATTGACATGGCTAACAAAGTCCCCACATTGTAATTCCATTGAGAATTGAGCCGGAAACTTGTTAACCACACTCCTAAACCAACTACTGTGACTGATTTTCAGCGCTTTTTAGTGACAAGTTGGGATGAAATTGTGATAGATTACATCAATAACCTCATCAACAGCATGGCACGTCGCCTTGCGTTGGTTATCAGAGCACGAGGAAGATCAACCAAGTGCTGAATGTTTAATATGAACTAATATAAAGTTACAGACACTACTTATAATAAAATGATGTTATATTTTATCATTATATATGTTTTGTTAAGATTTCTTGTGATAGGTAAAATTCCGAATTACATATCTTTCCATAGGTGTCTGATAAAATTCCTATTGAACTTAATGTGCTCAGGAAGAGTGTTTGTCCAAAAATGTTACACTCCAATTAAAGGAGAGTAAGAAAATTGCAAAACTGTAACTACTTTCCTTGTTTCAGATCGTTCAGTGATTGAAAAACTTAAATATGATGAATCATACCTCAACAAAAGTCATATGAAATACATAAAGAAAATTTATTACTATTTCTAATGAGGGTGAAAAGTGTCCTAAGTACCACGAATATGTTAAAATCCATTGTTATAGTGTAAATAAATGGTATTACTCTGAGCAAAAGTAACCTTACACTTAGAAGACTCTTAAGCAACTCAAAAATGTCATTTTGGGAGTTTTATTGTATATTTTGTACAAAGAAATGAAACCATAAAGTCATGTAGAAACTGATATGAGAAAATGGTTTAGTGGATTTTATCTGTCTAAAGTTGTCACGATAACTAGGCAACTTTTGTACAATCAACTCACAAAGTTATGGTTAGTAAATAAATTTTATTGTATCATAAAAGAAATTAGTAAATTAAAAAAATATGCAGCAGCAGCTAATAAACATTTCACGAATATTCCATTTTATAACCAAGAAAAGTAATTTAATAGAATAACAAGTAAAATGTGTTACTTTCATATGTATGAACTTCTATAGTATAAGATAGAAAGTAGAAGAGATGAAACTTCTGTTATACATATAAGAAACTTTTCACCAAAAAAGAAGTTACACTAACATAGAATATATAACATTTTCTTTTGATATTATTAAGGAAAACGCTCGTTCATAGCACTATTCTTCACTAAGTGCAATATGCGTTATGTATTCTCTTATTTTTAATACAAAAAGGTTATTGTTATGAGCTAAAAACCAAAACTTTAAAACCATTTGAATAATGTGTTCAAAAATTGATATCATGGGTTAAAATACATTAACGCTAGTTTCACAGAAACGCCATTTCAAAAGAATGGTAACGTACATAAATACCTCTTTTAACGTGACCAATTTCACTACATTTAAATCAACTGCTCATAAAGAATAAATATTAAAAAGTTTAGAGGCATTAACTAGACATTTCGGTTCTATGTAATCCTACTTTAGCCATATATATCGTTAAAGAAATATTGGAATACGGATAGTTTGTTTTTCATATGAGACATGCAAGAAAAATTACTTAAAAGCCTAATTTACTTTATTTATATATACGTGTAATTTCTTTACCGTTTGTTTTTTCTCAGCTTAACTTATTTAAATGTTTAGATTGTTTGTTTACGTAGTAAATTAAATTTAAAATATTACTGAATTAGACCAGAATTGTTTAAGCTTAGCACAATATTTTTGTTGATCTAAAAATGGTGGTATAAATCGATATCTTCATATTTCAAAGGCTATGTTATCTTTACTTTCGTACAATTGTTCCCCACAGTACATGAGAACACCCGACTAAAAATAATATGCTATCTTAGCGAAATGTTGTTATTGCAACTTTGTCGAGGTTATTTGCAGTCTATCGATTTGGATAGACAGATCACTGTTTTGAGTTAAAGAGTATCTTCCATTTGATTATTTTGTGCAAGCTTTTATCTTCAAATAGTGTTATGTTTTATATATTTTAAACATTATAAAATGCAGAATGCTAAAGTGAAATATAATCAGTGGCAACGTATTTTCGTAAACATTGATTTTGTCTCTTGTTTTGTGGCTTCATTTGTATAAAATTTTATAATTTAGTTTTAATCAACTGAAAATGAAGAGAAATATTTTTAGTGTACACTAAAGTTCTGGTTAGATCCGGCCTTAAAGCAAATCAGACAAGACATCTGTCTAGGGTTCATAACCATGAAACATGCATAGGTATTCTAATTAACTATTATTAAAAAGGGAGCTGCAAACCTACGTGATCATAATACTAATTCATAAACTAATGTACTACATCGTTCAGTTGTACAATTTTCATTGCATTTTATATTATGAGGTCTTGCACTTCGTGTGTTGCCTCGGGTTCAGCAGTAGATAAGGTTGTCTCTAGTTCTAGTACTGCTAATTTATAATACTGGGTCCATAGGCAGTGGAATGATGATTCATGATGGACCTGTCTACATCGGTTTGAGCTGTCATTTGTCTCAATACTGCCCAGTGTCAACATTTGAACTGATTTGTTAAACTGTATTTCCGTTAAACACCTCTACCTGCCATCAACAAAATAACACTGTCAAAAAGTTACACTGAAATAATAGCCATAATCTAGTGAAATCACCACAACAGCAAATTAGCAAAAAATTATGTTTGAAAATGAAATTGAGTACTGTATTTTCTGAACAGCTAGGACGTGCAAAATGTATGAGTGTGTGTTTTCTTATAGCAAAGCCACATCGGACTATCTTCTGAGTCAAGTAAAATGTGTGAAAACAAAGGTGTATTATTGCGTCAGGAAGCATAACATGTGTTCATAATTTATGATACATAATTCTTGTTGTTTTGTAATTTCGCTTGAGCATAACATTTCAGATTGCAAAAAGATCTTTTTTTTAATGTTGTGATGTAATGTGCATACATATACAACTCTTAAGTTATGTAACGAATAACAAGTTTTGATATTTAAACATATGAAGCTATTCGCCAATTTCATACATGTTATCATATGAAACTTGACAATAAACCGCGCCGAATCCAATTCACGTACCATATTTAAACACAAAATCACTTCAAACTGAATATAAATGCAGTCATTTCGCCTTATAGGTAAGTATTTCACATGCTGAATCCATATAAATTGTGTAATCAACTGTGCCGTATAAAAAGCACTAAAAACTTTATAAGACACTGCAGTATACGGAAAAATCTATCCGTTAGCTTGTCTGGGTGTTCATTATTTCTGAGACACCAAAACTCCCGAGGCAGGCTTTATTTATCACAGTATAGAAAGTTTTAAAAGCAATAAAACGTTTTAAGATACGGTAAGGTACTATACATAAAACTTTCTTTTTATCTGTCACTAAGAGTATTCACGGTTTCTTAAATACAGAGTTTTCTGGAGTGGATTCTATTCATCAAGGCTTCGTTGACTCTTTTATAGACGCCTGATGACGCCCTGTTGAGATGATCAAATCAGTTATGTAGATATATTTATTGGTTAGCTTTTGCCATTCACTGTGTAATAAAACAGTGAAACCGTGTCTGAAAAAGACATTTACGAGAGACACTGGTATTTTTTTACAGTAAATTTGTTGGGTAATTTTGGTAGTTCCCCCTATATAAATGAATCAGGCTGCTGTGGTTATTAATATTCCTTACGATAAACCGTTTTATTTAGATTTAAAAAACAGACTACAAGCCCCCTCCACCTCAGCAACACATGAACATTAACATTACTTTCCGCGAAACATTCTTCTGCGGAGTATAAGGGAGTATAAGATTTGTATTTATATTCAATGTACAGTAAACTGACTTCTTGAATGCCATCTTTGGGTAGTGTGTTTCTTTGAACATCAAAACTGGTTAAATCGGCGCTATTCAACAGAATACTTGGTTACAGTACTTTTTTAAATTTCTTGATGTTATTATTATACCTGTCAAAAGAGAAGAAAACGAGGAAATTTTAACTAAAAACGTGACCATATTGTATATAAACAAGGTAATTACAGGGCAATAAACATTTATTGTTGCTGTTGTTGAACATTATATTTATTTTATTCTAGAATGCTACTTGTCGGCCCGAAATGGTCAGGTGGTTAAAGCGCTCGACTTGTAACCTGAGGGTGGGGATCCAAATCCTCGTCATATCCAACATGATCGCCCTTTCAGCCGTAGAGACGTTATAATGTTACGGTCAGTCCCACTATTCGTTAGTAAAAGAGTAGCCCAAGAGTTGGTAGTGTTTTGTGATGACTAGCTGCCTTCTTTCTAGTGTTACACTGCTAAATTAGGAACGGCTAGCGCAAATAGCCCTCGTGTAGCTTTTTGTGAAATTCAAAACCCAAACAAATTAATACCTTCATTTTCATCCAATTAATGCTGGCCCGGCATGACCAGGTGGTTGGGGTGCTCGACTCATAATCTGAGGGTCGCGGTATCAAATCCCCGTCACATTATAATGCCCCCAAAGCTGAAAAAAACAAGCATCTTTGGACTAGCGCAAATAGTCCTCGTGTAGCTTTGTAAGAAATTCAAAACAAAACAAACCAACCATAATAATGTTAATATTACCAGTTATAGAGTCGCTCTGTACCGGCATTACGTTACAAGAAACTATTGATCTGTGTGCTGAGTTTGTATTTTCTTCTTATACTTAATGGTATGTCTAAGGGCGTTTTTCTAAGTTAATATGTTTTGTAGATAAAGAATCAGAATTTTTTTACTTAACGATTTTATGTATGATTTAGTTAATGGGGTTAAGAAAGAATTGAAATCTGCGCGTGCTATGAATAAATTTTTGAATTTCTAGTGAAACATAATACCTGGAGAAACGACCAATTTGTTTAAAATTATTCAATTCAAGAATTTGTTTGCTTGTAATTGAACAAAAGCTACACAATGGGCTATCTGTTCTCTGCTCATAACGTCTCAAATGGTTTTAAAATAGCAAAACAGTGAATGTTTTACCGACTTTTTCTGTACAAAAAATCATTCACTTCTATTAAAGTTCAATTTAAATCAGTTCTTTTTTCTGTTATAGATCTTCTTCGTTACCTTTAAGATACTGAGAGTGTCAGTTAAATGTCTCTAGTATTTATTTATGGTTATAAGGTTGTGAAATCCATAATCAAATAATCGCAAAAGCATAAAGGACATCAGGAAATTAGTTTAAAAATTACTTACTCGTGTTTCAGCGTATTCATCACCATATACAACTCTACGCATTATTTGATTATTGTATGGCTAAGATTATACATGTAGCTTTATTTTGTGAACTTAAGTGTTTTATTTTATGGTAATGTAAGTGCTACAGAGGAAATAACGAGTCTTAGTTGCATTGAAAGTTATTATAAACAAAATATGATACCTTAAGGAAAAAAAGTGCTTTACTGACGACTTAATAACTTTCCGTAAATTACTTTTATGTTGACAGTGATATAGGTTTTTAAAAAACAGAGTTATAACTATAATTTTTTCATCATTTCCCAAGTGGTTAATAAAGTTGCTTTTCATCAGGACCGTTGAACATAATAAATGTGTGTGTCTGTATAATATAGTTAAGCTCACTTCAAATGCGAAAAGTGCACTGTAGGTGATGCATCAGAGAACACTGATACTCAACTGTATGTACATCCGGTAGCATTTGCAGGAGTTCGTTTTTGTTCTGCTTTGTATGCAACGGAGAAAGGTATTATGCCATGCTGTCTGTCTCTATACAGCCCATTCCACATCACTTCCACTACATACTACGACATTGTTAATACCGCCTTTGAAGGAATCTATAGATGACAATACTATGGGATAAATGAAATTACCGGCATGTAACCTGAGAAAGGTTAGTTGGAAGTTATAGAAAGTTTAGAAGGCATTTACATGCAAGGGTAATCACTGTTCCCTGAGACGAAATCCGGCAATTTACATGGAAAAAAAGACCTGTATAAGGTTCTGTTCCTTTGGTAAATGTTGTTTCTTTAGACTCATACTCACCATTTTTATTCTATTCGATTTTTAATCCTATTCATGTATTCTTTCATTGTCTGTAAGTACAAATAACTATTTTTGGTGTTAGACCTTACTCTAAAATTATTTTCAATCAAATATCAATGGAAAACTGATTGTTTATTTATCAGTGACAGTGTCATACAAAAACATTATTTTAAAGATAAATTTTTGATCTGTGTTTTGAAGAATTTTCACGACTTGGCGGATATTCATTTTCTTAAATCCGTCCCATTCGTTTGTCTTGCAAATTTAAGTTAAAAGCAAAAATTCATTTAACTTTTTCCTACATGTTAGAAACACATAAAAAGAACCTATAATATAAGAAATACGAATTACTGCTCGCGATTATATCATAAATGAAATATTTATTTTTACGTTTAATACGAAATAATGTTTTTCTTAAAAATGCGGTGAACATAAATTGTAGAGAACCAAAAACTGAGTAGTGCACTACCTATAATAAAACAATTTATAACGTATGTTTAATCTCAGAAAACAACACCGACAGCACAAAATTAATTACTCTAAGTTGTTTCTCTCTTCAGTAGCCAAAGTTCAAAATCAAGTTAGTGTTGAAAGGCATAAAAATGAACAGGAATCTAAAATTTATAATTTTTTTACAATACATTTAATACTTGAGAGTTAATTAGTTCTAATATCGATTTTTAGCTTTACAATCGTAAGTATTTATCGTTTTAGTAAAAAATTATCAATCCTTTACTTAACTCAGTTTTCAGGAAAACGTACTAACGAACCTGTTTGAAGAGAAGTTTATAATTAGTGATGTCCAGGGGCGTAAATCCTGGGCGGAGGGGGGATACATCCCCCTTCATTTTAGGTGAGGGTATGATGCATACAATCATCCTCCCTCTACAGTTTGGTCTTTTGAATTGTTTTATTGCATCACAGGCCTACAAATTGTGTGTTTGTTCTTGTGATTCTCGTGTTCTCACCAATTTAATTACATAATTACGCCTAGATGTAGGCCTTTATCAGTAGCCGAAATGTACATCTTTAATATAGGCGTGCTTCTAAGCTTTTCGATCTAAACGATAGTTCGTAAGTATCAGTCAGTAGGCCTAAGTATACATGCAAGGCTTGCAAGCACTATCACAGAATCTACCAACGTCTTGTACGTAGTGTAAGATCAAGTAAAGTTTTCATCACAACAGATTGAACAGAGCATGAAATTCTAAAATACTACTGCCAAGCGTAAACTCCTGTGATCTAGATCTGGCAGGCCATTTATAGCTTGTAGCTGCATCAATCTTATGTGTATATTGTGCGGTTTTCCTACGCCATTTGTTCTTATGCATGTCTAGCCGGTTTTATTGTCGAACGCCTTACTCTTCTTAGCTGCCGAAGGCGCTGACCATAGTGTACGTTTAGAGTACAGTTAACGACAGGTTCGGGCCGCTCGGATCCAGACGCGCCCTACATCACCCCCCTCCTCTGCTCCTTTTAGCCTGAGCCTCGATTTTACATGGTTCATTAAACCTGTGTTTGTGGCCCTCATTAATCCATGAAATTTCAGATTATCACCGCCCTCTAACAAAGTGCTGGTGCTTTATGGTAAAAGAACAATATATTCTCTTATCATAGATAGTAAAAATATTGTATTTTCTTGTTTTATTAGAACACAAAAGGAGCGATTTCAACAATCTGAAGACTGTACTTGAATTGTATTGCTAGTTTTTGTTTAGGTGTTTTTATTTAATAGACGTGCTTATAGACATTATATCACAACGTGTTTGCCTTTTGATAAGCTTTAACAGGAATATAATATATTTAGGATTGTTTAAGTATTTTTTGAGAAACTTGCAATTACTTGTGTTGTAATTAGCACACATTATTGTCCCAGCGGTGCCCAGGCGGTCAGTCGGCTGGTTAATCATTGTGAGGTTCGCGCGTTCGACTTAAATACATTGTACAGTTCAGTCCTACTTCCATTCTGTTCTATCTTGGTTCGTTGTACGTTAGAGTTTCTCAATAAAGACTGTAGTTTAGCCTGTTGAGTCATCTGGGAAACAGATTCCAATTATGACAAGCAAGCGTCTGAAACTTTCCGATATTAGACAGTTCTGCAAGCCAGTTACTAGTACTACAAGTGACAATGCAGATGCAGATAATCCAACAACCTCAAACAAAGGAATAGAAACTTGCCATACAGAGGAAATACCATGTTCATCAGAGGACGGGTCTGAAAATGCTTGTGCAACTATTACACATCATGAACCATCAGATAGTTGTGAAACAAGTTTGTGCAGTAATGAAAAATCTGACACTCCACAGATACAGTGTGGAAAGCTATATCATCCAGACGCACAACTAATACCACGACAGAAAGCAAAATCTCAAAATATCAACTTCCAGAGCAAATGGTTTGATGAGTTCCCATGGCTGCACTTCGACAATCAGACTCAAAAAGACATATGCTTTTATTGTGCCTAGGCGGAAAATAGAGGCCTTTTTGCATAGAAATTGGAGAGGCCAGTGGAGTATACCTTCATATCCATCGGTTTTTGCAACTGGAAAAAGGCAAAGCAGAAATTCAACGAACACCAATCCTCCTTTCAGCACAGATTCGCTATATCTCCAGAAGGTTCACTTGATGTAACTGCAGTGACTGTCCAGCTACATGATGGAAAAAAGAAGCAGCAGGAAGAATGCAAAAGAAGTCTAGCCAAAATATTCATAAGTTTACGTTTCTTACTGCGTCAAGGTTTGGCATTACGTGGACATACTGATACGGAGAGGAACTTCCTGGAATTATTGAAGCTCCTGGAACAGGAAGATCCTGAGTTGACGGCCTACTTGTCAAAGAAAACCACATTCACATCATCCCAGGCTCAGAATGAAATAATGGAGATTTTCAGCCATCAAATACTAAGAAATACACCACACGAAGTACAGCAAAGTAAAATCATTGCATTAATGGTTGATGGCACTCAAGATGTTACAGGTGCCGAACAGGAAGCAATATGTGTACGATACGTAGATGAGAACCTTGACGTCCATGAGACATTTCTTGGTTTGTACAGTGTTTCCAATACAACTGGTGAAACAATATCCTCGACTATACTTGATGTACTGACTAGACTCAATTTACCATTGTCAGGATTAAGAGCACAAACTTATGATGGAGCCGCTAACATGAGTGGTGCGTACAGTGGATGCCAGGAAAAAAATAAAAGAGAAGCAACTGTCAGCTTTTTTTTTTCACTGCGGAGCACACAAGGCTAACTTAATAATGTAACATGCAGTTGAAGCTTGTGAATGTGTTCGAGATTCTATTCAGTGGGTACATGAACTTGGTGTCTTGCTTCAGAGGTCAGGCAAATACAAGACAATCTTTGAAAATATTGTATCGTCAAACAGCCACAATGATCCAGTTAAATACATCCGTCCATTGTGTCCAACACGCTGGTTGTGCCGCCTATCTGCAATTTCATGTGCTAATAATCACTATAGTGACATTGTTGATTCTTTGTCTGAATTAGCAAATGAAAAATCAAATGTAGCAGTGAAAGCACGAGGTCTGCTGGACAGATTTGACAAAGGAAAGACAGTTTTAGGATTGTTGATGGCTCAGCACATTAGAGGAACTACACCGTGCATTCCAAGCAAAATCAGCGACAGTATCTGGCATGATTGAAGCATCTGCAATGACAGTTGAACAATTGCGGGTATTGCGAACAGAGGAAAATTACAACAAAATATTTGATTAAGCTAAGGAAAAGGTAACTTCCCTAGATCTGGTGCCTATTGAATTACCACGCATTCGCAGACCCCCCAGAAGGATCACAAGTGATGGCTCAGCACATCATTCTGCAATTATTTTGAATTTGTGGACACAGTCATATAACATCTGATCACTAGATTCAATGCAGACAGCAATGACTTAAGGCAATATCTGGCACTTGAGAACATGATCACATCTGGCAAGATTGACAACTCGGTTATAAACTTCTATCCAGAAATCTCTGCACAACGGCTCGAGTTTCCGTTGCCCATGTTCAAAGGAACAACAAAAGCAGTATCTCTGAAAGGTGCGAAGAATGCTTATTGTAAAATGCATGAAACAAGCCAGCAGATGTTTAGTGAAGTGTTTTTCTCATGAAGATTTTGCTTGTATGTCCAGTATCCAGCTGCAAATATGAACGTAGCTTTTCTGTATTAAGACGGTTGAAGACGTGGTTAAGGTCAACTATGTCTCAGTGCCGCCTCAACCATGTAGCAGTTTGTCACACTCTCAAAGATGAGGTCGACAAGATAATTATAGAAGAGTTTATGAAAGAATTCATAAACAGATCTTCACAAAGGAGGTCTACGTTTGGGAACATGTAAACTAGAGGACTAAATGAATCTTACCTCAGTGAAAAGTATGAATAATTATGTGCTACATTGTAATGATGTGTAATTTTCAAGAGTTCGCAAAGATATTTTAATTATTTTTATTAAACAACATGAACAGGTTTTTAGTAGATATAAACTTATCAAGGGTAATCACTAATATTATTGATATTTGAAAACGTAATTCATGCAACGAAAGTTATTAGTAACCTTGTCAAGTATAATTGCCATCTTTTATACTGTGCAGTGTGCAGGAATAAATTCATGTGGCAGTTAATTTGTGACACATTTGTCTTTATTTTATTAATATTTTGAAAACTGTTCACAACACCTCACTTATACAAACCACGATACTTCAATATCGTGGCAACAAGATTACTCTGTGACTGCATGTTTACAGCTTTCAGGTTCACGTAGTCAGAGATTACCAATTTGCAAATTGAACAGTCCACATACGTGGTTGCAAAAATCATCCCCCCCATCGGGTGTAAAAAATCTACGCCCCTGGTGATGTCACCTTTGGTAATAAATCATTTTCCATTTCTTTCATGACTTATTGTTTGATTATTTAGGCCTTAATAATAACGTATATTTGTATTTTCTTCTCTAATGTGATTCACAATAACTTAACACGTTTAATTCGCAAAATATGATAATATCTCTATTTACGCTGATTCCATTGGGGAAACACAAGTTTTTCTATTGATACAATATCCATTGTTGTTTTCACTCACTTCGGGTATTTGTTGATATGTTTGTTTTGTTTTTATATTGCTACTTCATTAATTTAAACAGAATAATTTCTACACTTAATTGGTTTCTCCCGTAGTGACATGGCGGCACTTCTGTGGACCTATAAGTCTGGAAACCAGGTTTTGATATCTGTGGTGGGCATAGCACAGACACCCCATTGTATACCTTTGTGCTTTACTTCAAAGAAACAAAACTTTAAACCTAACCGTATGGAGTATTTTACTAAAAAACTGTTAGGCTTTCACTCGAGCAGAGCATAGTTTTGTTTAATTAATGCTAGTTGTATGCCAATACTTAAGTTACTGACTCAACTTTACAGTTAAATAACCTGTATACAATCTAAAAAAAACAAACAGTATTCACTCTTTTAGACCATTTTAGGAATTGTTCTATGTAATTCAGTAACTTAATATTTTACAAGAATCACGATTGTAGATATGATACAAATGTAATTTTCATATAAAAAGTAGAACGTATAAAGTCCTGTATAATACTGATGTAAAGAGTTAGAAAAACAGTGCAATTATAGTAACCTTGTTTTTAACTTTACAGTTAAATAACCTGTATACAATCTAAAAAAAACAAACAGTATTCACTCTTTTAGACCATTTTAGGAATTGTTCTATGTAATTCAGTAACTTAATATTTTACAAGAATCACGATTGTAGATATGATACAAATGTAATTTTCATATAAAAAGTAGAACGTATAAAGTCCTGTATAATACTGATGTAAAGAGTTAGAAAAACAGAGCAATTATAGTAACCTTATTTTTAACGTAACACATTTTATCATGTTTCTTTGGCTTGCTTAATGGATGCCGTAGAATAAATGAAGAAAAATAATAAACAAACGTCACTGTGTGTTTGTTTTGTGTTTATTACGTAGAATCTTAAGTTCAAGATTACATTCAAAGCAACAATAACTTATCTATTATAATCCAAAATCAATTGTATATGTGTTTTCTCTAGCGTTAGATGGTCTTGCCAAACTCTCGAAAAAGTATACGAAGTAAACACCACTGCCTAGTTTATAAATAAAATTGTTGAATATAAATAAAGCTTTTACTAGATTTAAGGAGGTTTATCCTAACTATAATAACTTTCAACTCAAACAGTACAGGTATGAATATAAAGTTGTTCTGCACAGTTTCCCGTCACACTAAACATGCTTGTCCTTTTAGCAGTGGGGGCGTTATAATGTACGTTCAATCACACTATTCGTTGGTAAAAGAGAAGCCTAAGAGTTGGCGGTGCGTTATGATGACTAGCTGATTTCCCTCTAGTCTCACACTGCTACGTTAGGGACATCTAACGCAGATAGCCCTCATGTAGCTTTGCACGAAATTAAAAAAAAAACTATATCTACACAGTCATGACGTCTCAACTTTTCTACGTAGATCTTTATTGAAATTTTAAAAACTTTCAATGATTGATAAACTTTTTTGGTTTTGTATAAATTCATCCAATTTTTCGAGATTACTTGACGCTTAATGTGGTTATAGATTCTTTGCTTCATTTTTTTTAATTGACAAAAAAACCAGAAACAATATTTCTTATTACGCAGGAGCCCAACGTAAAATTATTACAATTATAATATCGCGTAAGCATAGTACCAAGGACAAAAAACTTTGTCCAGGAAACAAAATGGAATATAATAAATGACGGTAAAAATATCTGTATGTGTATAGAAAGTACCCTTTGCAAATTCTCACTGTTTCAGCTTCCTATTTTTGAAACTGTAAAACATTACTCCAGTTCCTAGAAGAACACTAGAAAAATGAAGTATACTAGTTGAGACTGATGTTACGGTAAGACCCAGTCACAAAGTAACTGTGTCTTGTAACTGTGTGTTGCATTTCGTAAAAATGATCTCTAATAGATAATGCAATGGCCACGCGTCGTAAATGTAACGCGTGGCCCTATGATTGATATACTTACATCTGTGTATTCCAAAAAGAGTGCCGATGAAGAATATACGTCTAGTGATATGTAATGATATAAAACAACAGGACACAAGTTTACAGAAATTAGCCATTAATGCTTTCCATAAAAGTGGGAGACCTCGCACAGCATGTTTTTTGTTGGTTTTTTTTATGACACAAATGCCTTCAGTAAAATGAAAATTATGCTACAAAAGAGAGCCCTTCGACCTAACAAAAAGTCCCTGCGATAAGGCTTTGAATATGTCGTGGTACATTTAACAAAGTAAAATACACGCTAAATAAGATCGATGATAGCCAATAAGTTCAGAGGTTTCTAGCCACGCTTCAAAATTAACAGTTGTTTTCATGAGAAAGATAACTTTAAAAAATGTAGTTACAGCAGTTTCATTGATAACTTACCTGTCGAGGCTCCTTATGTATCTTAAGTACACTTTTTTACCTTTAATTTGCTTAAACGCGGTCTTGAAAGTCAACGCATAGGTGCAATAGAAGGTTTGTGAACATTATGTTAAGATGTAGTTTAAAATGATCCGCGATTCTTCACAGAAACTTGGTAACGAGCAATAGGGAAACTTTAAACATCGTTCCTACAAAATGTCATTAAACCTTGGTAGTCTACTTAAAAAAAAAAAAAAAGCTGTGATGAGCATTACTGTCTCCTAATATAAAATAACTTTCACTCCACTGCACGTGCTTTTGAATAATAGCAAAAATCATCAAAATGCTAATTGCAAAAATGTTATATAAATTCATGTGCAAGTTATCTTGAAGCTTAAATGTATCTTATTTTTGTCATTTGAAAATACCATAACAGATTTAAATTTCTTCATCCACAAATCAAATTTTATGAAATAAATAAAACTAAGCTAAAAGTTGCGATGTGTCTTTCGCTCACTACGAACGAAAACAGCATCAAAAAAACACAAACATTTACACGCAGAGTACCTAAGAACATGGTGCTAAGAACCACTAACGTGTGTATGCAAAATACCAAAAACTTTAATCCAAACAAATGCAACAAGAGAGAAAAATCTTGAGATAATGTATAACAAATGTCACGTAGTGTGTCACTTATGAATAGGAAGACTTGAAATAGGTTAATAAAAATGTAATATAATTTTAAACATATAAATCTATAATAATGTGTTCTAATCGTTTTTAAATTCCGCACCATAGTTGTTACTGGTCTGTACGAATTTACTCTAAAAACAAACAAAGAAAGGGATATGCTATTAGGTCATGAGTAATTATCACATTTCTTAATATTTTGACTTAACTAAATTATCTTTAAACATAATAGATAACTTTGGTAACTATAACATAAATATTCTGTTTGAAAACAAATAAGTTCTAATAAGATACATAGGTATTGCTATAATGTACTACCGATTAATGAAAAAATACGATGTCTTCTACAGTTAGTTTAGTTTGGAAGACTAATAATTATATTTAAGATATAAAAATTATCGATGTGGTTTTATGTAAACATGCAAAAGCAATTAAGGATTCGAATAATTACTTTATTCTGATTTATAACGTAGATAGCTCTACTATTAATGATAATGATGTTTTGAATAAACTCCTAAGGGCGTTTCCCTTGTCCAACAATTAGGTTAGGCCTTAATAACAGTATTAATTTATCAATGCAAATAATTTGTTCTATGAGTGCTTACAAGTGATTAATCATTCTTAATTGTTTGAGCATTTAAAAATAGCATCAGAAATATTTAATAAGAATAACTTGAATAATAAAATAAAGTTTTCTTGTTACCTTTACTAAGATGAAACACATTAATTTGAAATAACTGGTATATCAATCTTAATGAAACATACGCATTAATATTTTAATTAATATTTCAGTGTTTGTAACAAAGCACATAAAAACTGAAAGCAAAGACTCCCGTATCTTGTAAAGGAAGATTAGAAAAACATTCATTGATCATCGGCCCGGCATGGTTAATCTGAGGGTTGCGAATTCGCATCCCCGTCGCGCCAAACATGCTCGCCCTTTCAACCGTGGGGGCGTTACAATGTTACGGTAAATCCCACTATTCGTTGGTAAAAGAGTCGCCCAAGAGATGGCGGTGGGTGGTGATGACTAGCTGCCTTCCCTCTAGTCTTACACTGCTCAATTACGGACGGCTAGCACAGAGAGCCCTCGAGTAGCTTTGTGCGAAATTCAAAAAACAAAAAAAAACATCATTGACCACCTAACTGTTAAAATATATACTATTAATATTACACTAGGCACATTTTCTTAAAATTATACAAATAGTTACATAGCCATTATCGTTTGTCTTTGTATCAGCTATACTTACATACAAAAGTTTCAGTAATTTATATAGACACTGTAAACCTTTCTAATTTCGCTAAATATAGTACACCTGTGAGAACGAGCTATACACCATACAATTCATTAAAACATCGCACGTATAGATAATTCACTGAAACATCATACACCTGTATAATTTATTTTAATTTAAACATCACGCTTCTATATAATGAACTTAAATACCGTACTTTCTCATAATTTGTCTAAACAACGTATATTTGTATAATTCTCCCAACAATATGACATCAGTAAACAGGTGAATTAAACAGATTACTAATTCAGCTGTACATTTCACTGCTGTCGTTGCTCTTAACTAAAACTAAATTGTACATTTATAAATTGTATATGTGTTAAATTTCTGTTTTCTCTTTTTGCAAGGCATTCATAAATAAAATAACGACAGTTTTGTACTTGCTAAAAATAATATTTGCCTAAGAAGCTAAATTGCCTGATAAATTAATCTTTAATTTGCTTAATATACATATTACAACAAAATATAGAAATGAAAGGTGTAGCCTTTGACAAATTTAACTAAATAAATTTAATGCTGCAGTACTTAACATGGTTATACAAATATAACGTGTTAGTAGTTACTGCAGAACAACTAATCTAAATTATCATTTATTCACTTTAATTCTAAATTCTATTTAAAGGAAGTTATAATTTGAAACTTAAAATTAATTACTTGACAATTCTATTTAAAGGAATTTATAATTTGAAACTTAAAATTAATTACTTGACAATTCTATTTAAAGGAATTTATAATTTGAAACTTACAATTAATTACTTAACAATTCTATTTAAAGGAAGTTATAATTTGAAACTTACAATTAATTACTTGACAATTCTAGTTAAAGGAAGATATAATTTGAAACTTACAATTAATTACTTGACAATTCTATTTAAAGGAAGTTATAATTTGAAACTTACAATTAATTATTTTACAATTCTATTTAAAGGAATTTATAATTTGAAACTTACAATTAATTATTTTACAATTCTATTTAAAGGAATTTATAATTTGAGAATTGTCAAGCAGCAGCTAACGCCTGTTTTATAAAAAGTAACGTCACAAATATTAAACAACATTTATTGCATATTATCTGTAGGAAAAAAAAACAATAACTCATTTTTGAAGTATACGAATGAGTTTTCAGTTACTTCTATGAGCGTTTCTAATGTTGAATAAATTTTAGGAAATACAGTGTATGATGACCATACTTTATAACATGACATTAGAGAACATCATTTCCTTTTTGATTGATATACTAGTTGAAGAGTAGTGTCAAGAAAACCAGCACAGAAATATGTCGACAATACAAAATACCAAAGTACACTTCTGTGACTTTTATAGTTCGATAACCAACGCGATTATCTTAAAGTAAAAACTGAAATTGGTTCTATTTTTCCTAAATCTGCGTCTACATCTGTCACTGTGGAGGGTGATATTTATCTGGTTAAAAAACACATTAATAATGAAACAATTGCTTATTTTGAAAACATTCAATTCACTCGTAACTTGAATATTAGGACTAAAGTTGTAATGTATAACAAGAATGTTTGTATTATCATTCTTCGACAAGATGGGTTATTTGAATTTTATGTTGTCAAAATTTAAATATATTTTCTACTGTGTAGCGGATGGATATAGAGAAGCATGCTTTTTAAATTAATAATGTATGTGATCTAATATCACAGTACAAATATAATAAATCACATCAAGTAGATAGTTTGATTTTTGTTTTTTAATTTAGCGCAGAGCTACGCGAGGGCTTTCTGCGCTAGCCATCCCTAATTTAGCAGTGTAAGACTAGAGGGAAGGCAGCTAGTCATTACCACCTACCGCCAACTCTTGGGCTACTTTTTTACCAACGAATAGTGGGATTGACCGTCACGTGCACACGATTAGCCATTTTTTTTAGATGTTACTTTATTCCAGTTTAGATGGTTCCTGCCAAGTAACAACATTTCTTGGGCAGGTATCACAATACCTTTCATATTCCTTATTATTTTAAAATTAATCGAATATAAAATTCTATTGTCAGTGGAATTCGAATCTATACACAAAAAACACTTTTACACCAGTGCACCATTACCTTAAATAACTAGTATTAAGCTAGTGGCTGTACAGTGTAAAGCATAATTAAAGTTATCAAAACGATATTCATCAATAATATTAATATATGTGCTACATCTAACAAAACCTAAGATTAATTATGTTAATGGGATTTTATTTCCAGTCAATTTTCCTTTCTTTACTATGTTTTATTTTCAACCAAAAACAATAATTTTGCTAGTTTTTGACTACTTATTTTTCATAATATAAAAGATATTTACAGTTGTTATTTTGTTGTAACATAAGAGGGTATATGTCTGTTCAGAAACAGACAGTAGCAGTTTTCAGCATTTGGAAAAGCTATGGCAATAGAATGGACTTCGATAAAAGTTTCATTTTATATATCGATTATCAGCAGTGTTATTCTAACCTCCTAACTTAACTGTACCCACCACCGTATCGCCAGATGGAGTTTTATTAACACTGCCACACCATAAATAACATTTTCAGATTAACTATATATGAAAAATGTATAAAATGAATATTATGTTTATACAACCATAAAAAAGTTAAGTCTTTGCAAACCTTCAAGAAGTCTTGTCAAGACTTCATAACAATTATGAATCTTATCCAAAAAAGCTAGAAGACACCGTTGTTTTGCTCTAATAATACGAACCGTTCATTTAAATTGTTCAAAAACACTGTTCAAATACATGAAAATTAACTAGAAATATCAATTATTCTTGAATTAGTGGTATGAGTATGTTAATGTAAATTTCCACGATGTGAAATAGTGCACCTCTAGTTGTGTTTAATAAAGCTATTGGTAATATTTTGTTTCATAAAGCACCTTACAAACGTTGATGTAATTAATGCATTAGCAAAGCAATTAATCTACATTGTTTGTTTAATATGTGAAAATATATTCAGCCTAATTTTGATTTACTGTATTAATTTAGTAAGACTTTTGTTTATTTTCTTTATTAAATACCTTCAAATACCACTCTTATCTTTAAATATTTCAGTATTATATGATTCGTTCCCGTGATACTTTGCACATGTTTAATACATATGTTTTCTAATGGATCTAATATGAAGAACATAAAACAAAAAAAGATCGTCCATTACTAAGATAGTCTAACTTACTGATCCAACATGTTTTTGTTGTTTTCTCTCGGCGAAGAATATTTCCTTTTTTTACAGGTCATTTTCATAATCTCCTTTAAAAATACAGACATTTCAGTCACCAACCCAACAACAAACAATGTCTCTCTTTCGCATGCGCGTCCTTTTCATGAAATTCTATCAATTACACTTACTCTTCGATACTTTTCACATAACTACTTCCTGATTTGAATTTATCTAGCGTATACTTCATTAAATATTCTGGATACACAAATCTGGAACAATGTACATATATAAACTTAAAATGCAACCACATATATAACAATAACCAGGAGCAAATCCCAAAAGCAGTAACAAAAATGCTAATTCCTACACTGTATATAAAATAAAAGCAGTATTTCTTTTTCCTCTACTGTATATTGCAATACACTACATTATACAAAAGGACTGAGTGTCCTATATTAAAATGATCTGAATATAAAATTCAGCAAGTCACTTGAGAACTACTGCCTGTATAAAGTCGCAGTGGAAATAGATATGTCAGTACTGCTTTATGACATTAATTAGCGTTTTGTAGGTAATGTGATGCCACTGAATATTGATCGCTTTTCGAAAGTGTATGTAACTGTCCTATCAACGTAAGAAATTGATACTGTTACATCATACAGATCGAAAATCTATATTTCCAAGACGGGAATATTCCTTATACGTAACTGGAAAACAAAAAATATGAATCATCTATGGAAGCGCAAGGCCATCTAGAAAGAGACCTGCTCCAAGTCCTGTGGTAAGCAAAGTAAAGAGTCATGCATCAGATAAACATATTAGAACGCAAACCTTAGTGACAAAATCTACCCACATGTCCCAGGCAACATTACAAAACATAAAAAAAATATCTTTGATTGGAAACAACGTCAACAAAGTATGGGTTTATCAAGACAGAGCTTCTTCAACTGTTGCATACCAAAACTGCTCGTACTATGCAACGTATATTCATGCTATTCCATAAAAAAACATACCGGCCACGTCGCCTGAATGGTATTCATCTACCCGCTTTTCGCTAAGCTGCATAGATCGATTAGACTTATTTTCGTATATTGTTTGATATTCAATTCAAACAACGTACACATGTTATCGAATGAGAGGATTTAAGACTAATGATTTAAATAGGCTTCCTTGCTTCTTTTGAATTTCGCGCAAAGCTACACGAGGGTTACCTGCGCTAGCCGTTCCTCATTTTGTAGTTTAAGACTAGAGGTAAAACAGCCAACTCTGGGGCTACTCTTTTACCAATGAATAGTGGGATTGACCGTCACATTATAACGCCCCCACAGCTAAAAGGGCGAGCATGTTTGATGCGACGGGGATTCGAACCCACGACCCTGAGATTACGAGTCGAGTGCCTGAACCACCTGGCCATGCCGGGCCAAGTTAAATAAGCACACATATACACACCCAAAGAGAGAGGTGTGACTTTAAAAATTATTGTATAGGTTTTTCGGTTATTGTTTTCCTTATATAACAGCAAATCTAACTACATTTACGTCTGATCCAAACGTGGGTCAGTAATCTGTACATCATCTGTTTTCGCAATATTAGAACAATATTAATAAAATAAATTATCAAAATAATAAGTCGTCTGGTTGAGAATATTATTAATATTATTCTTATTTTAAGGGAGAGGAAGACATTTCTTGTAGACAAAACAAAACTTCTTATAAAGTTAATTTAATAGATAAATATTGTGCAAAAAGACAAATTTTGCGTGCTAAGGAATATTCATTCTACCAATACCACTTTATAAAGCTGTTCTGTGTACATTTAATTATCTTCGTAAAGATTGAGTAAACTTTTCAACATCAACCATAAAGGTCTCTATGTATAAAACATATTACACTTTATATCTCGGTGATTTTATCCATGAAACTAATTGAAAAAGGAAGACGTCAAAAAACAATAACTTTGTTGGCGTACACTTGACGTAATTACAGTGTTACGTGTGTTGATAAACATAAGGTTCAATCTTGAAGTTATATAGGACGAGAATATTCATTACTCTATCAAATCACGTGGGTTTTTTTCTTTAAATGTCATGCAAGGGCATCGCTGGGTTGAACATGAAATATTACGTTTGTTGTCGGTTTTCATTTTTGTTAAGAGTAAAGCTACATGATGGAATATTTGTGCTCTCCTCATAATGAGTATCAAAGCTCAATTTTTAGTATCTTAACCTTACAGTATAATTCTAAATTATTCTGTAAAAAATGATTCAAAGCGCTATAATACAAAACTAGCTCTCACCACACACTGACTAAATATTTTTTTATAAACGAATAGCAAATAATTATCTTTTATCAGGCACCATAAAGAAAATTTATATGATGTACAATTATATGGTTGAAGTATTAACTAAAGATGTGTTTTCATTTTCTAAAGACAGTTAATAACTTATAACAAAGAGTCAAAATAACTTCGCCAAACAACACTATTTTTGTTCCAAATGTATTTCGTTTTGTGTCGAAACCATTGAATACCCATTTTAACAAATCACAAGAGAATGATTTTATTAACTGAAACGAGCGAAATGCAGAATAAAATTAATTATTTCAGCCCATTCACCACAGACGTATCGTACTTTGAAGTAAAAAACAGATTTACTAAGGTGTTTATCTACATGGCATCAGTATTAAGAATGTGAATTGAGAACGATATTCAGTTCGCCTTGAAAGTTCTTATACATGTTACTTACGTTGTTAATGCATCGCATAAGAATCTTTATTAACACTTCCTTTGAATGTGCGATCTACAAGAATGGTATCCCTAGAAGCTGACGGGTATCTCCGCACCAAACGGCAAGACTTCAGGGAAATCAATTTACCGAGAACAGTCGAAATTTGCATGTTGCCACCACTTGTAAAGGCTATAACCAAAAACTCTATACTATATAGAACATGTTCTTATTTTTATTTTGCTAGCAGTCATATTACTGATATGAAAATCATTCTTTATACGCTTCTCTTACAAACTCATAACTTGTAAGGTTTTGAGAAAACATGTTTCATTTTTTTTTTGTAGAGGGGTGTAAATAGCATATAATTTGCGAGTCCCAGAAG
The DNA here is from genome assembly GCF_004210375.1 of Tachypleus tridentatus. Taxonomy (NCBI): domain Eukaryota; kingdom Metazoa; phylum Arthropoda; class Merostomata; order Xiphosura; family Limulidae; genus Tachypleus; species Tachypleus tridentatus. Next base: position 59,700,904 of record NC_134835.1, read on the forward strand.
AACTTCCACTGATGTTTCTTGAAGTTTTTCAAAGGTTAATTGTTTTTATTTGTTGCCAAGCGCAAAGCTCCACAAAGGGTAATCTGTGCTCTGCTCACCATGAGTATTGAAACCCAATTTTTAAGAGTATAAATCAGCAGACATACCATTATACTACTGGTATACTGGTATTGAAAAATGAAGTTTTATCCAGTTTATAATTCATACTTTGAATGTTTTGTGAACCAGTTGGTGTCTTGAAGCCTTAAATCATCGTTTAATTGAAATTATTCAAACTGATACATTCTTACTCTCACAAAACAATCTTAAGTATCAGTTTTACTTGCTTTTCTTACTTCTTCTTTTTGAAGTAAGACGCTACAGTTGTTTGTAGTTAAGCGCAATGGGATACGTGTGCTCTGCTCTCCCCGGATATCAAAACAGAGTTTGTAGCGTTGTATGTATGTGGCCATACCACCGCACCACTGTTGGGCGAGACGCCACAACTTGAGAAGTTTTTGATAATCAATACATCAATACCAATATTTTGAGACAAGGCATAAACATCAACGCATAAGATAATAAATATTTAAAAAGTATGTTCAGATATTCCTTATCAACATCCAGCTGGAGAGAATGCAGTTATTAGCTTATCCAGCTTACCACTTTATTTCACTCACTTTCACCATCCACAGCAGATATATATGTCCAGTTCTCTTCGTAAAGCTATAAATATAGCACGTCCTTAACCAAACATATTGCTTAAAGGTTAGATCTCACAGGATGGTACATGAACGAAATAGTACTGGATTAGATTTGTTGTACAAAGACGCCAATAAAGGTAACACGTTTGTATAATAAATATTCATTAACAACTTTAGTTCTTCATAATAATTCAGAGTTTTTGTTGTTTTTTTAGTGTAAAGCCACAATGGTCTACCTACTGCTTCCGCTTTAAAGAATCGAGCCCCGTTTTGAGCATTGTGAATCCATAAGCTCACTGCTGACCTATCAAGGTGTCATTCAAAGCTTTTGAGCTGTGTGACAACAGGTGTGTAAGAAAAATTGTAAGCATTTTAAGCAAGAAAGGATCATTAAAACAGAAATTATTGATGTGTGTGTTTGTGTTACATGACAATTAGATTGAATAAGACCGACTGTTTGTAACATCAGATGTAATAATAAATGTGTTGCTCCAAATATATTTTAGTTTCCTAAGTTTGTGAAAAAAGTAGTTTATCGTCTTACTAGTTTTGGTATAGAATTTCCATATCCAGTCCTTCACGAAATGAAGTAAATGAAACCGGTGCTCATTTACTTTCCTGTATAAATGAAGTTGTGAGCAGCCTATCTGTATCTATTAAACTTTTGAAACTGGATAATATGTCATCATATTTTTACTGGCATCGTTGATGATCGAAACGTTGGATGGGCTACGCATTCAAGATTAACCTCTATTTTATTGTAAACAGCAATAGCTAAATCATTGTTCTGAAACCTTTATACCTGAGCTTTCTTGTATGTATGAACTTTCTGCTATATTTAAGTAAGCAGTGCTGAGTAGTCAATTCACAGTTGAAAAAAAAACTTTTACTTTAATTATTCTTTGCTTTTGCTTTTTCGCGGGGATGGGTGTAAAAGATACTTTTCCTGGATTATGTTGTCCCTTTTGTAGTTTTTAAGCCAATCGATTTTAAGAATAATTTGTTCTATATAAAATAGTATTACCTCGTTTGTTACTCATGTTAACCTCTCTTCTGTCGTAAATACACTCGTTTTTGTTGTCATTGAGGCTACAAAGGGAACTCATGCAAGTATTACAGCTACTAATATTTCAACAAGATGTCGCTCATCTTGTGTTTAATCCTTTTCTTCACTTAAATAATATCTTTCCGGTTTAAAGACACAGTTCATGTACTTCAATTCATTTCTAGTTTACGACTTTAAGTGCCCTCGTTGTGAGTTACCGTTTCATACATATAAAAGCAAGCACTTAAGATTGACCGGAGAAATCAGCACAAAGCTTAACTTCATTTCATCAGCAACTATCATAGTGTGACAAGCAGTAAAGATTTTAGAATTCTGTATAACGGCTCGATTTAGAGATATTTGAGAGTGGAAGAGACTTAGTCAGCTCATCGCTTTAAATTAATGTAAGCCATCGACCGGACGCTTACGCCTGATACCAAATAAAGCTGTAAATTATTTTCGCTTAACGTTCATTTTTAAAGGAAATCCAATCAGCATTTACACACTAATTTTCACAAAATGTTTTAAACGTCCACATCAAAGCAACTTATTGGAACCTTAATTTTGTTTTGTTTAATATCTATAATTCCTTAAGTTATGTTTGTTAGCCGGACTTTTAACTATTTTCATTCCCTCAGTATTTCTTTATTGAACTTTTTGACACAGGTGCAGCTGGTGTAAGTAGAAGCTAAATTATATTACATAAATGTACTTGTTATTTTTCTATGTAATAATGCATTTTTAAAAAAGTTACTTTGGCACAGTTGTAGCAAGTTTAAATTATAATTAAACGGTAAAAATAAGCTCAAGATAATAATATTCATTAGGCAGCGAAATACTCGAGGTTTACGTTTTGGATTCTTGAGCTTAGTTTTATTTTCAATTTCAAACAATAAACGTGTTATAAATAATTTCTGCGTAAGTCTACAACATAGAAAAAACATCAAGTACAACATTTATGGTTAAGTCGAGCTTAGAGTTGATTCCTTCTATAACAATAAATTATTTGATTAAGTGAAACTGCGTGGTGACTAGAAAAAAGGAAAACCAATTACGGATTCATCCATTCGCGGTAAAATTATTTTTAGCATAGGTTTAATTTAAATTTTAAAATTTTCCATCCTGACTAATATAATGAAACTAATACCAATAATGTTTCTAGTGTGAACAACTCTTATTCTAAGTGAAATTAAATCATATAATTAAAAACAAAAACTATTTTATTGTTTGTTGAACCTAGAATCCTTGTATTAAATATACTTACGTGTTTTATACAAAAGTTCACATTTTACAAAAGGTATCAACTACAAGAAATAATGTTTTATTATTATTGATTGAATATTGTTATACCTACTTGGATTTCCAAATATAGTAACACTTCACAGTTGAATTTGTTTTATTAAACTATGTTAAGTGCATCAGTGACGTCAAATCAGGAATCATTTTTAAAAAATAAACAGAAAACATAATCCACGTGCATTTTACACAAAACAGATGATGCTACATGTATCCCGGTCACACCAAACATGCTCGCCCTTTCAGCTGTGGGGCGTTATAATATGACCGTCAATCCCACTATTCGTTGGTAAAAGAGTAGCCCAAGCGTTGGTGTTGGGTGCTGATGACTAGCTAGCTGCCTTCCCTCTAGTCTTACACTGCTAAATTAGGAACGGCTAGCACAGATAGCCCTCGAGTAGCTTTGTGCGAAATTCAAAAAACAAACAAACAAAACAAACTATTATTCAAGACGTAAATGAATATTTCATTTAATTATAGATAAGGAATAATCGTGTTACCATCAAATGTTTAGCCTAACTACATGGAATACGGTAAGTAAAGTTAAAACATAAAGTCTTAATTATCTTTTCTCTCCGTGTTATGGAACTTCATGTTTACATTGTATCTGATAATCGTCTTTACATTATTTTAGTTACTTATACCTAGTACAATGAATACAATATCATTGATACTTATTGAGCAGCACATTTCCAGATATACCCTTAAGTTTTAAAGCCTAAAACTAAAAAGTTTTAAAAATATTTGCACAAATTAAAACTGAATATGTTGTGAAAGGTAAAAAATTCATTATTTCTAACTGCTTTCTTTGTTTTACTTGGGGAACTATATGCAACTTACTCTTTAAATCCTTTAATTAGTTATAATAGTTAACAAGTGATGTTATAACGTATATAATTTATCTTTATGTACTTATTGCCGTTTTTTGGTAACAGTCGCTGTCTTGGTTATTAGCTTACAATAACGCTAATTAGTCTCTTTTCCATTGCTATATTCCAGCGATGTCTTTTTTAAGTTTCAACTACTAATGTGGGATGTCTTAAAAAGAGCTGTAGAAGGGACCGAGGTTCGATCCTTTATTTTCTGGTCAGAAAAACTGATGTATTATCCATTTGACTTTGTTCTTCCCTATTAAGACTTAAATAGAATGGTTTCTAGGAAAATATCAAGGTTACCCTAACTTTCAAACTAAATCAACTAAATATACCCACAAAAACTACACACCCTACCATCTAGGAATAACACAACAGCCTTTCTAACCAGACGACTTAAGCTCGAATCTTGACTCCTGCTAGTACATATAATCCTTTTCAGGACTCCCTTAAAGACAAGGGTAGTTCAACAACCAAAGCTTAGTTTACTATAATTAAACAAACAATAATTAATTAATAATCAGAAATTATCGTATATTTACTTATTTAGTACTTTAATGAAATTAAAATCATTTCAAGTAATTATAAATATGACCAAATGTCCTTTGCTATCTCTTTTCTAGATTCATTTTATTCCTCAGAAATTTAAGTTTAAAAAATACAACTAAAAGGACGAACATCATTAATGAAGTGACAATGGTAACTTTATATCCATGGTAACTCAAATATCACTTGTATCTTATTTAGTTAGTTGAGATGCCTCTTGGTTTCAGATATATTTGACTATCCTCTATAAATATAAAGGGATATGTTGTGAGTATTTATAATCCAAAATGCAAAAGATAGTTGTGATGTCTTTTTCTTTAAAGGCAGTTGGATTCTCATTCACTACTTATAGTGGGATTCTGATATTGTTTGCACTGGGATCGGCCCAACATTCTTTACTTCTCTAAGCCAACGATATTATTGCTATTTATCATAGCATATGAAAAATGTTTTCAAATCTGTTTTGTATGGATTCACCAATTGTACCGAAATCAGATCAATAGATCAGAAGTACCACACTGTCTTATGTTCTCTTTGTCATGTTCAGGATATATAGCTCACGAGCATTTGGTTAGAGTGCTCGAAGTGTGCTTCAAACGTCCTGTTCCCAATATCAATACCGTCTGCTTTTCTAAACAATATCGATTATTACGACAATGTATAACGGTTCATGTCCACAAGAAAATTGAAACAATATTATAAATCGAAATGTTAATCCACAGCGATAAGGCTGTAAGATATAAAATGGTAAAATCCAAATTTTGATACCCTCGGGGACACAGCACAGATAGCCATTGTTTAGCTTTACTCTTAACCACAAACAAACAAAAGTTCAATTCTAAATATTTATAGCATATTGTTCAATGTGGGTATACCGTTCTAATTAATATATATTATTTCATGATTTTCAAGTATAAGTTTGGCAGAAAATTTGCATTTGTAGTAAAAACAGTTGTTGATCTTTACACGTAAAACATATATTCAAGTCACTTTAGTTTAAAAGTGCACTTCATTAAAGGAAAAGGTTAAATAACTATATGGAAAGTTTTTTAGATTTTTTCCCATGTTTTGTATAACAAACTGTTATTACGTGACGCTGAATATTTATTCTAGGTCGAATATTAACATCACGGTTATCTTACCAACATAAACCAATTTAACGTAGCTTTAGTGGGAAAAGGAAAAAAGCCTTGGTTTTCCGCTTTCTCGGAAGAAATAAGCAAATAACTTATCTGAACACATTACGGCACTACTTATACAATTTTCTGTTTATACGTGTCACATGTTTTCATACATTTTGTCGCTATAACTCCGGTTATCATGCTATAGAGTTTAGTAATTGCGCACGATACATTAATCGCACTTTATAGAATTTTAAGGTGAGGGCACCTTTAACTTATGTGACTAATTACTGATATTTTTTATTTAATATTAATAAAATCATGTATTCTGTTTCAAAGCTTAAGGGCCCGGCATGGTCAGGTGGTTAAGGTACTCGTCTCGTAATTCTAGGTTCGCGGATTCGAATCCCTGTCACACCAAACATGCTCGCCCTTTCAACGATGGGGACGTTATAATGTAACGATCAATCCAACTATTAGTTGGTAAAAGAGAGCCCAAGAGTTAGCGATGGATGGTGATGACTAGCTGCCTTTCATATAGACTTACACTGCTAAATTAGGGATGGCTAGCGCATATAGCCCTCATATAGCTTTACGCGAAATTCAAACAAATTTTTCATTCAAACTCTGACCAACGGTCACTTGTTAATCTCTCTGCCAGTACTCCTACGTTATGAAACCGCCTGGGTTATCTAAATGCTTAGTTTGTGATGAATCATATTCTTCATACGTGTTATATGTGGCTAAATTCCAACTGTGGGACAGTGAATATAGGCAATCATTATGATATAGCTCGGATAAATTTTATGTTAAAAAAGCCAAACCTCACCTTCATCGTCTTCTAACCCTTTGGCAAAGACGAAATACAGACCCAAGATTGAGCCAAGTCGGACAACGTGAGCACACAGCATCCCTTGGCGCGTGAGAGACACCTTCTGACCGGACCGTTTACATTTCTGAGACAACTGCTATGTTTTCTTATAAAACTCAAAACCTAATGAACATTTTCTCTCTGACACTACAGTGGTTTGAAATTAAAAGTATTTCTGGGAAGAAAGATAGGCGTTACAGTTTCAATTTTTGAAGTTAACGTGGCTGTTAACCAAGAAGCTTGGAAGTGATGGGTGGACAGTCACACTGGCCCAGCGAAAACGGATTGGTAAACTGAACTCTCTATACAAATATCCCGCCCGCGTTCTAATCGACCGCCGACTGGTTGAGCTCACTTTTTCCCAAAGGGTAGAAAGACAATTGTTATCGCTAGAATTTCACACTAGATTCCTTTTTTTTTTATGTATACCGTCGTGGGAAAGCTTTCATTACTGAATAAAATGTTCCATATCAATCTCATTTTTTGTGCTGAATTATTTAGTATACCAGGAATTAGGAGAAAGCTTTAACATGTTTCTTTTCCTAAGCAAATGTTTCTTCTTTCTTTTCTTTAGTCAAAGTATTAAGTAAAAGATTTTCCCTCACGATTTCTCTTTTTTACTTCACATTCGCTAGTTATTTTTAAATATTATTCAACTGACAGAAAGAATGATGTGGCTTTATTTGGGTGTTGATGCTTTCGTTGGAAACCAGCTGAAATATACTGTCTTGTATTACTTGGTTTATTATTGTGTACAATGAAGAGGACTAGTTCTCTGTGTTGAGAACTGCCTTTTCTACAAGATACTAGATAAAAGATTTTCAAACTTAAATTACATCTCCGGTTGTCAAAATAAGAATAAGAAATCTATTTGATTCAACAATTACCAATAGTTTGTCTCTATGTGTAAATACGGACGATAACTTACAGGTTCAGCCACTAGTTGCAAACACGATGACAAGCTATCTCTTAAGAATACGTTAAGTACGTTCCATTGTTTCCAGGTAATTATCATTTATAATATCCAATTCGATTTACTTTAAAAAAGATATGATTTATAGGAAGAGTTCTGTAATTAATGCGTAAGTATGAATAACTGCTCACAAATTGCGACCTTCTAATATTCATGAAAATTGAAAAATGCAAGTCAATATTAGCATCGAGTCATTAAGTTATGTTTTTATTAATTTGTGCATAACACCGTATAATATTTTACATAACTTCTATATCAGTAAGGAATGCACGATGTTATAACTTTTTTTTTTGAATGACATCTTTTGAATAAATTGATTAATACTTTAGGATCTTCAAGTATAAAAATGAATAACCAGGTACAAGAAACAGACTAAGGTTTTGCATCAGTTATTGTAGAAAACACAAGGTTTTATTTAACCCTCAAGATACCAACTTGTTTTTACAGATCTTACAACCTGTAGGGCTCACATATTGTATATCTTTTATTAACTGTTTTTACTTCTCACAGTACTCAGTATAAAGAGCCGGCTAAGAAAACAATAGGTGAACTCACTTTTTGTCTCTGTCAAAATTTCATAGAAAACCCTAGAGGTAATTAGTGGGTTTAACTGTATTATTGACATAATATTTTTTTTAATTTCTATGCTTTTCTCATGTTATTAAATACCATGTAAACAATAAATTCATGGTCGTACATGCAATTTGTTGCAGAAATAATTTAAAAACACTTGTATAAAGATACAGTTGAGTCGAAGTATACTTAGCAATAAGCATAACACTGCTGCCTTCCAACCTGGACTTGTTTGTCTCTCAGGAATATTATCACATTAAGAGAAATGTTTACGTGGAAATATTATAATTGCACTGTTCATTGTCATAGTACACTCATAAGTTAAATGGAAAGCTTACGAAGTACCGGATAAAACTGAGCTAAATAGTCATTTGTAATGTAGAATCTTTGTGAGCGACGTACCCTGTGTTTTATTCTCTGCTTACCATCAGTCTGTGATCTATTAGAATTATTCGTAAGCTGAAAAAAACTTCCTATGTCCACTGATTTTTTTAGATAATACAGTTTGTTTGTGTAGCAACAACTAAGGTTATATGTTTTATTTAATTCGTAAAGCTTTTTACCCGGGTAAGATTACAAACGCCTTATATAATATTTTTCTTTCCTTTAGGACCTGGTTAAACGTAATACTAGAAGATCAAGCAAGAATATAAAAGATTTGTCTCAAGTAAAAATTGTAAAATTCGAACACATCTCCCCTCCGGAAGTTTGTTTAAATAACTCTTAGTATTTACTGCTGACATAGTCTGGGTACCGATTAGCACAGGGTCACTTGGTGAGTAAATAAAAAGGTACTACCCGCATCCCAGATTCTCGACTATAATTCATGAAAAACTGACGTGGATATTTCGCACTAAGCTTCGTAGGTGCCATAAAAGGCTAAGACTACTGAGATGTTCAAACATAGCTATATCACTTTCGTTCAGAGAATTATCTGGAGAATTATTAGTTAAGATTTACGACTTCAAGTGCTTTATCGTACAGAAACGTATCTTGAAGCTTAGTAAAGTTTCTCCTGGCTTAATGTTATTATTTACATTTAAACATAGATTCAATTATTCTATATACTTTAAGAATTCTATATACTTTATTATTTACATTTAAACATAGATTTAATTATTCTATATACTTTAAGAGATAGGTGAGAAACTACTTCCTAATAGAATAGAAAAAATATTGTACACTAAAATATTCCTATTTTATTCGTGCTATATCAAATATTTCTGTTTTTTTTTACTTTCTTTACTGGCATGACCAGGTGGTTAAGGCACTCGGCTCGTAATCTGAAAGTTGAAGGTTCGAGTCCCCTTCACCCAAACATGCTCGCCCTTTTAGCCGTGGGAGCGTTATAAAATGACGGTGAATCTCACAATTAATTGGTAAAAGAGTATCTCTCTGCATTCCCTCTAGTCTTGCAATGGTAAATCTGGGACGCCTAGAGCACATAGAACTCGGGTAGCTTTGCGTGAAATTCAATAAATCAAACCAAACATGTTTACCAATAGCCTAGATTTTTCGACAAAAATTAATTTTTTGAAATTCTATTTTACTTTTTGTTTCCTTTTATTCCTTCGTTAACATACACTTCTAACGTCTATATCCTATCAAAGAAAAATATCATCTTTGATATTTGAACATTTAAAAGTACATGAGCTTAAAATGTTCTTAAAATTGAAATGGATTTTCTAAATTGTCTCCTTTTGTTTTCTGAGAAACCATATTTTTTTAAATAATTTTTCTTTAAGCTAGTTTTTCCTATTACATCAAACTCAAAAGCTACACAACGTATACTCAAACTATAATCTACAAGGCTATATTTTCTCAAATTGAATATACTTTTCATGAAATTATCTTCAACATTCATTTGTTAAATATAGAAAAGTAAATATATTTGTACAGTTAGTTTCAAGCACTAAAGATGTGCTTAACTAAATAAATAAATGTTCATTTTCAAGAACCGTTAATCACAACTATTAAATTTCGAATTACTTTATTGACTTGATAATATAACTCACACTATATGTAGATAATATCATAATTAATTACAAACTATTCGTTCATCAATTATAGTTCTATTTATTTCTCTTAACTACAGGATTTATACAGTTTGGATGGAGAATTTAAAAACAGGTATTCCTCATTATTGATTTTTTGAAAAAGTTAGTTTTTAAAAAATGTGTTTCGAAACGAAATATAGCAAATAATTCCTTATTTAGTTAATTGAGTGTGTGTGTTTTCTTATAGCAAAGCCACATCGGCCTATCTGCTGAGCCCACCGACGGGAATAGAACCCTTGATTTTAGCGTTATAAATCCGAAGACTTATCGCTGCACTAGCGAGAGTCAAAGGAAATTACATACATCGCTGAAATACGGGATTGAACCAGGGATCTTTAGATCTTCGATATAACGCTCTCCCAATTGAGCTAGCTCGACTCGAATAGCAAATTAAATTGTTTACATGATATCGTTAGGTATCTTAAGGATAAGATTCGTTTGAAAAAAACACATAAAGATTTATGCATGCAGTACATTCTAGAGTAAAGTCCAGACGTCTGCTGTGGTTTAATGGACTGGATGCAAAACAAAGAAAAGTATTTTATTTTATTCAGCATAAAACACTTATGAGTTAGTTTTGAACGCATGAAATAGTTTAGTTTTACATTTTTTACATGTTAAATGATACCATAACTTTCAGAGCGAATAATCATGCGACCTAAAACCACACAGATTAATGGTCATGTTTACTCAACATATTAATATTTCAAATTGCGAAAAGCACTTATTTAAATCCCATGATTTTGAAGTTCGAAAAGCACAACATTCAAATAATGTATTCCTCGTGGCTGATTCAGTTGCACTCTTGTTTCTATTACCCTTAAAATTACATTAATCTGTGTAAATATTGATCTTTTAGTCCAGTCCAGAGCTTTGACTGGCATATTAATTTAAAACTAGACCTTATTTACATTAATTTTGACTTCAATCATTATAGAAATGAAAAATGTAGTAAATTAAAAGATGACTTCTAAAAAAGTTATATATATTTTAATTATACTTGTTTGTTGAGTATTAAAACATATTTTAAAAAGATTTCAAGTGAAATGGAAAACTTAAAAATTACGTCCTAATAAATAGAATCGTGTGTGCCGTAGTAACTGTTCTGTTTGGGTATTGTTGTTTTGTTTATTTCGCGAAGGCTATCTGAGCTAGCCATCCTTAATTTAGCAGCATAAGACTAGAGAAAAGGCTGCTAGTCATCACCACCCACCGCCAACTCTTGGACTACTCTTTTACCAACAAATAGTTGGATTCATCGTCACATTATAACGCCCTCACAGCTGTAAGGACGAGCATGTTTAGTGTGATGGGGATTCGAACCCGATTACAAGTCGAGTGCTTTAACCACCTAGCCATGCTGGGCCAAAACAGTTATGTAGTAATTATATTGAGTATGCTAAAAGATTCTTTATTTTCATTTTATTTAATTATTTTTGTGCAACTAAACTTTAATGTGCTTTGATTACACTTAAAGGCAATGCTACAAAGTAGGTTGCGTCCATCGTGGAAATCAAGCTCAAATTCTTGATGTGTTAAGCCCTCCACCTTATTATTAACCTATCAAATGACAATTATTGTTATCCCATTTCATTTTGCATAATGGGCAGTAGTATATAAATCCGTTGTTATTATAAAGAAATTAACTGCTTATCATATAACACAAATTTGTGAAAGTAGAATAAACATAAAATGGATCCAAAATCAAATCAGCTCCCGTGTCTCGTTTGTTAAATTAATACTTATTTTAAAACGGTATTTACGATAAAAAATAGATTTAAAAACCTAGTTAGCGGAAGTTGTATGGCGTTAAAACAAAACTCAAACGTGAGTTTATGTCCACTGAAATAAAGTAAAGAAATAAACAAAAAGAAAATAATTACATTTTAAAGTACGTTTTGAAACCAGAAAAATGGCTCAAGAAAACGATAGGAATTGTCAAATACAATGTCAAAACTGTCAAAAACATACTAAAATTGGTGATGAAACTTAGTGATTTCTTTAACTAGTTTTGTTTTTAGGAACAAGATAACATTTCCAACGATGTTTTGGATAAATTTTCTTTTATAAAAACTATTGTCGTTTATCCAAATGTTCCAATTGAAGAACCAAATGAGATTGGTGTTGTCTCATGAACGGTGTTATTTTCCGAATGACTTATAAATTTTGTAACAAAAAAGCACAGGAACATTCTTTAAGCATAAATAGAACAATGAATATTTAAGTGAAATGCAAAAAGAAAAACTAATTAAACTCGTTATCAGATCAGTTTCTGATAGGATACGAATACGAAAATTGTCTTAGTTTTTACTTACAGAAAGTTATTTAATATGTTGAGATTTCTTTGATGTATACGACATTCTTGAACAGTTTCACTATGTTTTTAACCGCTTCATTACATTACGTTTCGGGCATGCTGACTAGATTCAATTTACAAAAAAAAGAAGAAAAAAATTAAAAACTTCGAAATAATAAAATATTCTTAATTAGCACAGCTTTTACTCGTTGATATCAAGCATTATAAATAATTGTACTCATTATACTAAACTTAAAGATATGTTCAGTTGTATCAAAACGTTGTACAAAACCCTCTCACTTACTCCTGAGCCACTGGCGGAGTCACGGTATTGTAAAAATCAGTGTTGAGTCAGAAACACCCGGAACGTGATAGGCGATTTAATCAACTTTTATAAAATAGGTTACTTTATCTTATTAATGTTTGTTTGTTTTCAAATTTCGCGCAAAGCTACACGAGGGCTATCTGCGCTAGCCGTACCTGATTTAGCATGTAAGACTAAAGGGAATGTAGGTAGTGATCATCACCCACCACCAACTTTTGGGCTACTCTTTTACCAACGAAAAGTCGGATTGACCATCACATTATAATACCTCCACGGTTAAGAGGGCGAACATTTTTGGTGTGACGGGGATTCGAATCCGCGATCCTTAGGTTAAGAGTCGAGTGCTCTAACCTCTTGGTCATACTGGGCCTCTTATTAATGCATATATTCTGTGACTACATTACAGATTTCTGTTTTAACGTAAAAAAAAATATATACGCTGCATTAGTTGCAATAATGTGTTTATATCAAACTTTACTGGATTGTTTTAAAATAATCATTTTATTGTGCACATTTAAACATAGATAGTAGCTTTACCCCATTTTGGGGTGTTTATTATTATTTTAGCTTGATATGCTTAACTTTATCGGTTATCGTTTGTCTATTGTACTTCTGGCCAAATATGGTTAGAAGAAAATTAGATAAAATGAGCAAACGTGTTGAAACTAAAGTTATGTTTTATATTCAAAATGACTTCCCAACATTTGAACAGTGATTTGAGCAACGTAAATCAACAAATCCGCTGTGCATTATCATTCTCCTTGTAACTCCAGTAAAAAGCTTAGCAAACAAAATAACAGATTGTATTTCTAGAGCTGTATAATTGTATGATACCGTGCATAAAAATACATGTCAATTAGTCAGACCACTAGAATAATTCCCAGTAGAGATTTAATTGCTTCAAGGTGACCTGGTTAAAACTTAAACCACGAGCTTTTCATAAAGAAAGAGTGAAAAGTGACGATACTACTTTCATTAACTGAATTTAAAAAGTAGCTCTGAAAAGTGGAAATACTACTTTCATCAACTGGATTTAAAAAGGGACGATAGTACTTTCATCAACTGGATTTGAAAAGTGACGATACTACTTTCATCAACTGGACTTGAAAAGTGACTATACTACTTTCATCAACTGGATTTAAAAAGTGACGATACTACTTTCATCAACTGGACTTGAAAAGTGACTATACTACTTTCATCAACTGGATTTAAAAAGTGACGATACTACTTTCATCAACTGGAATTGAAAAGTGACGATACTACTTTCATCAACTGGACTTGAAAAGTGACTATACTACTTTCATCAACTGGATTTAAAAAGTGACGATACTACATTCATGAACCAGAATAAGGACAAGATTATACAAAATAAAGAAAAGCAAATGTTATTTTACACTATGGTCCACTAAAACATTTTCAGTTACCGAAGGCAGTATCATCAAACAAAATACACACTAAAGAATATTTATCTTGTCAATAATAAACATACCGTAACCACAATGAAAGTACAATGCAATGTACAATCAGCTAAAGATTCGACAGCTCCATTAAGTAGAATAATGAAATCTGTTGTTCCTGAATATATTACTACTTGCTGCGTGGAGTAAAAGAGGATTCTACGGATTAACACAATTAATTTCCATAACAACATTAGAGATAAAACATTTTAGAAAATGCACATGACACAGAAACTTTAAACACGCATTTAGCTCTTCTATTCTTTTCCCCTCTAGAATTTAAAAAACACACAATGTTTTAAGTCTTAAAGTGCGATTTAAATAGTTACGCATAGATCAGAGAACATATAGTAATATCAGAAGTGAGCAATTAATCGAATAAATACTTGAATGTAACTATTAGGCTTTTTACAAAGATGTAGTGGTTTAATTGTCCTATATTTTTGTTCATGCGAACCTACCTGGCTTACACATTTGTCAACCACATTAGATCTTTTAAAAACATAGGACAAACTGGGCCACATAAAAATATCAGGTATTCTAACATCTAAGTGAAATGTACGCCAGTATTCGATAAAGACAAGAGGACAATTTGCCTCTTGGACTTGTTGTGTCCAGTATATAAGCTCCCATAGCTTACTGAACGAATTATGCATCCAACTTGAGGGAAATGTCTCATGTCCATCTTACAGAAAACTTGTTTAAGGACCTGAAAACTGATGTAGAATTAAAATCTTCAGAATGCTATAGTATAGCTTAAATTTTTCATATTTTGATCCTTGTAATCAAAATGAAAAAGTAATAAAAGCTCTTGAAACGAAAAGAGAGCAGAATTATTTTACATTCTAAAGCTCCGGTTGCAATAAGCTTTAAAAATGTTACTCTCAGCAGTTACATAGGCTACAGTAAGAAACGTTCAGAAGAAGAGCAAGTTTCTTGTTGAAAAACAGAATTATAAATGTTTTTACTTCATAATTCATAACAACTTTTCAACATAAGGCACTGGTGAATCTGTTTGTCTGATACTGAGTTATATAAAACACAACGCAATAGGCAATCTGCGCTGTGCCCACCGTGGGTCGAGAAAACCGATTTTAACGTGATAATTTCTTAAAAGTATCACTTAACCACTGGAGACGGTGTTAAGAGAGTGAAAACACAATAGTAATCATTAAAAGTTTGGTTATGTTTAGTGAATGATATTTTAGACATTATTAATCGGAGTTAGGATATCGTGTCAAACTTGTGTGGCTAATAAGAATTCGTTTAAGACCTGCCTACAACCTTATACACATTAGTTTTAGAAGTTTTGTTATTATATCAGTTTTAAGTTTGAGGAACTGACCACGATATAATTGATTAAGTACTACTAAGCATTTCAAGGAAATGACACGAAAAACAAAATACACTCTTAAACTAAGTGTACTTCAGCAGGCTTCCTCAAAGTGTTCTGTTTCAAAAGTAAATAAAATGAAAATTAAGAGCGACAACTAGTTTTTTGTTTCTTGTTTTTAAAGTTCATATCTCATGCTGTATTGTAGCCTACAGAGTGCATAATTTTTTTTGTGATTAATAACATGTGCACGTTTTACTTACGTCAAGACAGTACAAACTGCATTGTTAAGCATTTCTTATGTGACGTCCTTTAAATACTGACTGACAGACAACAAACTACTCTATAATAGTTAAAAGAAGTCAGCCCTCCAGTAGATCTTCGACCCCCTTTCGGGGAAGAAAACTAATTCGTATCTCTTTCTATAAACCACAAATATTTAAAGTTATTATTTTGAATGTGTTAATGCATCTAAGACAAGTTCAAGTATAAACCTTATTATTAAAACAAAGATTTGAAATATTGACACAAAAGGATTAAGTAAATTGTACATAGACAAATTACTGTTTTAATTTATTGTAAATATTTCTTTTCCTCACCAAAATGTTTCACTCTAGTGAAGAAAGTTAAAAAAATCCATGAATGGCATAGAAGCATAATCTATTCTTTGTTTCGCTACTTCCTCTCTAGTTTCTCAGATTTATGACACACCAGATGACTTGTGTGACAGATTTACTATTTAGCATCGATGCTTACCTAAGTTTATATTTTAAAATGCACATAACGTATACTTTTAAACCTGTATTGCGAAATTCTCACCTATTTACTGAAGTTGTAGAAAATTTTCTTGTGTGAGAATCAACATTA
Source organism: Tachypleus tridentatus (assembly GCF_004210375.1). NCBI lineage: Eukaryota > Metazoa > Arthropoda > Merostomata > Xiphosura > Limulidae > Tachypleus > Tachypleus tridentatus. The sequence continues at coordinate 59,717,219 of NC_134835.1, forward strand.
TGTGTGTGTTCGTAAACATCACTGTATCGTGAGTATTGTTGTGTAGGCTGAAATTTCTATAAACTTTCCTCATGCCTATAAATGTAAACAGCACTACTCGCCAAGAAACAGTATATATTGTTAGTTTGGTACAGTCCATGTACTATAGATAACGAAAATTATAGCTGTGATAATGTTTATTAGCCGTGAAATTCAGATATTTCGACAGGAATGTTTGCATATTTTGATTATTACCAGCCGTTTAACTTCAGTGGATTCACACTGGACATTAATATTTTTATCAAGACATTATGTAACTTCAGAGGTAGATAACTCGATCTGTAATCAGATTGTGACCAACAAAGAACACAAAGCTAACCAGCTCCATTTAAGTGAATTGTAACTACATCAACTCGAAATTAACTCGCTCATTGTGAGCTTTCAATAAGACATCAAGGAAGTTCCAGACCAGAGATAAGAGTCAATACTGTTGTAAGTTTGTTAAACTTTTGTACATAAATCATTATTTGTAATAACTGTTGTTGTAAATTCTCTTATTCTTTGTATATTAAAATATATTTGTATTAAGAAAGAAACTGTGTGCACTAATCTTGTTGCCAAATATCACAAACAAGACACATATAAATATTTATTTAACTTCTAAATTTAAATTATTATTTAGCTCAGTTTCAGCCTATTTAAAATTGTAATACGTAACGTTCTAACCCGGACTTATGATTCAACAGTATTAGTTGGTAAAATAAACCAAAAAGCTATAGTATAAGACTTATTCTTTAAGCTATCAGGTTATTCTAAAAAAGTCGACATTTATCAGATTTACTTTTCATGCGGTGCTCATAATTAATTTCCTGATATATAAAAGCCCAATCCAAGGCATGCGCAATTACGCAGCCTACCAACCCTAGTGGTTTCTTACAAAAAGAATAAGGATTATACAGTGTAACAATAAATAAGTCACCAAAAACAAATATGAAACGGACGTGAAGAATATGAAATGAAAACAGAGAAATATCCATGAGTTCCTGTGCAGGATTTTGACAGACTTAAGTAAATATATGCGATATATATATCTTGATTTCAATACAGTTAAGTATACATGTTTAATTTTAGGAAAACTTTTAGTAATCATGAAAGTTGTTAATAATGATTATTAATTGTTTTGAGTACATAGAAAGCTTCAGTAATATTAATTAAATAACTACTAAAATGTTAATCCACATCTCGTACATAATTTAAACATTCATGAAAGCAAGCAAACTGTTATTTGATGACGACATCAATTATTATTACAACTACAAACCACAGTTAAACTTTTTTTACACTTCTGCTTTTAGAAGTTCCTCTCATTCTACGAAATTAGTTCTCATAAGTGAATTTCACGAAAGGTTTGAAACAAAAACGGAATTTTACTATCATGGAAAATATTTTGTAATTATCCTTAAGTGAAAACTATTTCTAAGAGATATTAAGAATACAAAATCTGCCAAACAGTCTTTGTTTTATGTGCTCGAAATTAACCTGCATCAATTTATCTTTAATGATAATGACAGAGGTTAATGATTTAATTTAAAACAATAAATCCCTAGGGCTCATGAAGCCTACTACCAGATGAAGGCCTGGCATGGCCTAGCGCGTTAAGGCGTGCGCTTCGCAATCCGAGGGTCGCGGGTTCGCGCCAAACATGCTCGCCCTCCCAGCCGTGGGGGCGTTAAAATGTGACGGTCAATCCCACTATTCGTTGGTAAAAGAGTAGCCCAAGAGTTGGCGGTGGGTGGTGATGACTAGCTGCCTTCCCTCTAGTCTTACACTGCTAAATTAGGGACGGCTAGCACAGATAGCCCTCGAGTAGCTTTGTGCGAAATTCCAAAAAACAAACAAACAAACAAACTACCAGATGACATTCTGTTTTAATCTTATAGATCGCTAATAAAAAAAATCCAGAGAAATTGAAGTATTATATCTTTATTCGTTATGCAAAGTAAATGAAAACTTCTGTGAAGTTATTGACTTCTCCACTGATCTCTAGCTGAAAAAAAAAAAAAAACTTAGAATTTATCAATAATTTGTATCAATTCCTTAACAAAAGAAAGAGTAATAACAGAGCTATTAAAACCTGATCTTAAAACTTGGGTGTAAAACAAAACTAGCTACAGATAAGAGAAAAAACTTAATAAGACAATATCGATGATTTCTAAATTAATGGAAATCAGAACAGTTGAATAGAAACTTATGACTATCTTAGTGTTTTTGTGTTCTAATGTAATTTAATGCTAATGTGATTTGTCGCAATGCAAAACTATTTTATATTATTTTACGATACATACACAATATTTTTATGTATTATTTTAACATGAAGATTACGGCCAAGTGGTTAAAACACTAAACTGGTAATCTGAGGGTCTCAAGTTCAAATCCCCGTCACACCAAGCATGATCGTTCTTTCAGCCGTGGGAGCGTTATAATGTGACGGTAAATCTCACTATTCGTTGGTAAAAGAGTAGCCCAAGAGTTGGTGGTGGGTGGTGATGACTAGTTACCTTCTCTCTTGTCTTAAACGCCAAAATTATGGACGGCTAGCGCAAAAAGACCTCGTGTAGCTTTGCACGAAATTCAAAACAGTGAAATTGAATGCTAAAGATAGTATTCGAACATTTTGAATAGCAAATTCTCTAATATTGTTTAAAATAAATTTGCTGCTAATAACAGCACTCGCCAAAAAGAATAAGGTATATAAACGTTCGATGAACACATTTTCTAACGATAAATATTAAAGTGTGTGTTTTCTTGAAGTAATGTAAGTACAAAGTAAAATATATTTAAAATGTTTAATACTCAAAAATATTTACACAATCTCGACAACTTAAGAAAGTTTTAAAGAACTTAGTGAAGTACTTCTATACTGATACGGAGTGTTATTTTCCACACAAATTTAAAACTTTAATATTATAAGTTTCAGTTCGATACCTTTTTTTTATGTTCCGCTGTTAATTTATTTAACACCCGCATGATCTGGATGTGGCCCTAACTTTTTAGCATTCTGGGCTGAAGAAGGAAAGGTCCAAGACTTGTTCCACAAATTACGAATTCTATCAGTGGGGTCCTAACAGCTGCTTTAGTCAATCATGCTATTCTGTGAAGAGTGACCCGGCATGGCCAGGTGGTTAGGGAGCTCATCTCGTAACTTTGCGCGAAATTCAAAACAAACCAAACTGTTAAGAGTAGCTGCGTAAACAAAAGGTATTGTCCTTCTAGTTAACAGTTTTAAGTTAGCTATGGCCATAATCTTTAGACCAAATTTAAAGAAACTCATGAGTGCACAGTTACGTGAATACACAGGTATATAGTGAAAGAAATAATATTCGTTCTGGTTCCATTTACTTTAGTTCGACAGACATGCGTCCATGGATTTAGCTGTTTCACGCAACGCTTCATCCTGATGTAGCCAGATAATCTCAGCGTCTTGGCCACCCAGTACAGAAAATGTATCTTGCACACTTGGTGTTAAAACAATTCTCCGGTGCTCTGCTGCGACCATTGTTAATTCCCACAATATAAGCAGCCAGTGGTAGTCATAAAGCTTCATGAAATACTTTTTTTGCTTCCTTTAGACTTTTAATTGTTGTTTTTGCTCAAACGCAAGTAACGTTTCTTATTATTTGATGATATAGATTATAAAAATGTAATCTTTGTCAATTGACCTATTTGTTGTTTTCTTTTGCTGTTTTATTAGAATAATTATAATACGGTTCTGTTATTGTAAGATACTAAAATTTATTAAGCCAATACAAAATAACACATAGAATGCAACTTCACGTGAAAAGTTCTCATTTTTCTTTTCAAAGAAAACACTAAATATGGAATTCATTACAAATATGGAGTTCATTACAAATACGGAGTTCATTACAAACCAAACTACTCCTGTAAAGACTGTATGTATGTTATTTAATATTTTTAAGTCATTACCCATACAAGAGATTATATTCTGTACAATATCTAGGCCAGTACGTGCTAAACAAAGCTAACTGAAAAATGGCGTATAATGCTGACACTAATTATTTCTTGCTATGATAATGTGCAAGATACATTAAAATCAAAAACTAAAAGGAATTGAGTATTCCCAGTGTGTAGTCAAAATATTAAACTTCCAATTTTTGTTCTTTTAAAATTTCTGATGCGCTTAATATTTCCGGCGATACAGAAGTTATAATAAGCTTTTATTTAATTACATGTTTTCAGAAATCATTAAACTTTTCTCACAAAGTACGTAAATTAATAACACTGAGATGTGCGTCGGTGAAAAAATTAACAGAATCTTCATGAAACCTGAAACCTTCATGAAGTGTCGTCTATGTAGCTGGAATTCTTTCTATGTAGTGAATTTTAAGGTCTGAGTTAAAATAATTATTCAAAAACATATTGTACTCTTTCAAAATAGTATAGTTGTGTTGTACTTTATGCAAACTAATATATTAAGTGATGTTAAGCTTATCCTGAGAAATAATATTATCTACATATAACGTTTTTATGTCTTGAATTTTATAGATTATTCAATATCTTTACTGAAGCTTCTGTTCGAGAATAAATTCACTTCACGTTCTTGAACTAATGCAGGTAATAGTGACTACTTTAAAATTAATTAATCAAAAGTTTTAAATCCCATTTTATGGTATTTTCAGTTCCAAGCCAGTAATAACCACTTATCCACATTTCAAGATTCTCTGGATTCTTGTTTAACAGTAATATCGCATGTTATTATATTGAACAGAAGTTTAGGGTGACATGCAAACATGCACATACGTGGCCTTATTACCTATCCCGTTTTTGTTTGTTTTTTACCACTTTGTGATGTACAGCAGTAGCACGTAAGTCCAAGGCCTTAATTAAATGTAAACTATTGTCGATGTTCTCTTAACTTCGTATTAATGTAAACGATCTTCAAACGCTTGATAAGTCCAAACTTTGCTTTTGCAAAATTAATTTAATTTAATTACACAAATCACAAAGTCTAGACGTCCTCACTATGAGACAATAAAATTAAATACTGTTGAAAGGAAGAATAATTTTAAACAGACAGTGTTAATTGTTGTGATTCATTAGTTTCGGGTGGTATTACAATATGTAACACAAATTTTGTTCCCGAATAGTATGTGTTATTTCTTAATTACTTATGTTGCAAAAGTACAGAAAATACCCATTATTCCCTTTAAACTTTGCTTTTGTGACCTGGATAGTGAAATTTAAAAATTAACCTATTTTCTATTTTCATAACATTTTCATTTACGTAACGTCTAAATGAAACAACATATGAATCAAGATTTACACGTATTTATACTAAAGTTATATAAAAATGTTTAGAAGTGAGTGGTTTTTCGAGATTTGCGACTGTAATGTAAATCACTTTCATATATCAGACCCCAAATATAGTCAGTCTGCCATCACGTTTTCGTTATAGGTTCCTTGGTAGCAGCGTTTAAAGTCCAGTATATCTTGGTGAAAGCGCTCGCCTTGCTCCTCTGAGTATGCTCTCATGTTCTTCTTGAATTTATCAAGATGAGCGTCAAGGATATGGACTTTCAAGGACATCCTGCAGCCCATTTTTCTGTAGTTCTTCAACACAGTCTCAACCATTTCCACCTAATTTTCGGCCTTGTGATTGCCCAAGAAGTCCCGAACCACTGCGACAAAAGTGCTCCAAGCTTTTTGCTCCTTCTTACTGAGCTTCTTTGGGAATTCTGTGTGCTTCAGGATATTCTTTATTTGTGGTCCAACGAAGACACCAGCTTTAGCCTTTGCCTCAGACAGCTTAGGGAAGAAGTATCGAAGGTACTTGAAGGCTGCAGGCTCCTTATCAATAGCTCCGACAAATTGTTTCATAAGACCCAGTTTTATGTGCAATGGTGGGAACAACACCTTCTGAAGGTCCACTAGTGGCTCACACTTGACATTGTGCCTCCCCCACAGAAAACTCGGTGCGTTGTGGCCAGTGCTTATTGTTGTAGTGCGCTGTGGTGTCCCTGCTGTCCCAAAGGCAAAGATAACAGGGAAACTTGATAAAGCCTCCTTGGAGACCCATCAGGAATGTCACCATTTTGAAGTCTCCGATAACCTACCAGCCATACTCATCATACTTCAAGGTTTCTAGCAAAGTCTTGACGCTGTTGTATTCCTCTTTGAGGTGCACCGAATTAGCCCGGGGAAGAGACAATTCTTGAAAATTCTCGTAAGTTCTACAACATTCTAGAAAGTTCTTGAAAATTCTTGTAAGTTCGAGAAAATTCTCTACCAGCTACTGAGCACTGAATATACCTGGAATGTTCTAGAAAATGGGTAAATTTGAAAATTTCATAATCCAGGTTACAAAAGCAAAGTTTAAAGAGAAAAATAGGTCTTTTTTCCATTTACTTTAGGCATAAACAATTGAGAAATAACACTTTCTGCCCAGGAACAAGAACAAGTAAAAATTATTTTACATAGTGTTATCCTGACACTGGTATAAAAATATTATCCGGGTTTAAACATTTGTAGGATATCACACGTTTTGTAAAAGTGAATAAAAACTTTATAAAAATATTTCCATACATACTTATCTGATATCCCTCAAATATATATATATATATATATATCAAACATTTATATTGATACCCAGGATAGATGTGTGTACACTGTTACAGATACTCTTTTTGGAACTTTCTAATGGGAAGACAGTTGGTCAATAGTACATAAAAACTCTTGAACTTCTCTTTTTTAGTTAAATAGAGGAATATCACTGATACTATTTTACTTCTTCCCCAATACCAAAGTGTGAAGAGGGATTACAGCAACAGTAAACAAACTGTCCGAGCCCGAAAATTGTGTTTATTTCTCAAAGTCATTGCATTTTTTTAGAATGTATCTGAACTCTACAACTCTTGAATCTGAATGAACGAGATGAGGTGTGGCCTAATGGTTAGGATGCCAATAAAAAAACAAGTTCTGTCCGTACTTTGGAAGTGTGGGTGCTTTGTAAGAGTAATGGTCAAAAAGAACTTTTTGATCAGATAGGAGTACCCCATGAGTTGGTGATAGGATTCTGTTCTTCTGTGTATCAGTATATGTTTCAAGTCAGGGATAACTTTGCAGCAAACAGCCTTTTGTTTAATTTTGCGCACAAATTCTGTGTGGAACCAGTTGTGACACTTCGGTTACTAGTTCTAAAATGATGAACATTTTTTTCAAAATCTTTTTAATGAACCATCAGATATATTTTTTCAACAGTTAAGGATTAGTTTAATGGATCACATTTTCATTCTTTTCCAGTTTTATCACTAGTATAAGTGACAAAATAACAAACCACCACATAAATAAATCTTCACAATCTGGAAGTAAAGTTAGGTTTCATCACTAGTTACAATTGTTTCTTGATAAACTTACTACAAGAAAACGGTGATTTTAATCTAAAACTACTCCCTGTTACATTATTAAAAGTAATTTCGAAACAATAGAATTTTCTTCTTAAAGACGTTCTAGAGTAAGATTTTGTCCCCCGGTTATTTTACTCGTATTCAAAAAGAACCTTATAATAATAAGATTAACAGACAAGAACTAGCAGCTTGACTTAAATCTTACAGGTTTGAAAGTACAACTTCCTAGCGAAGAAACTCTTTTTTTTTTTCAAGATAAATCAAGACTTTCCGTGCCAAGAGGCTAATTTTGTACCGTATCAAACATACTTTAATCTCCAGTTTTGTTTTTTCCTTTTTCCTATCGTTCATTAATTTATAAATATCTATTTAGAGATGATATTTGAAAAATCAAATGCTCATTACTTCAGTATTTTGTTCCTTCTTGTTATATTCTCGAGGTAAGCCTCATTAAGAAGTAATTGCAGACGTTCATAACCGTTTTAACTTTCTTGAGTATGGATTGCCTTAACATATCGCCATCCCAACATATTTACATACTGAAATATGATACATACTACACGATGAGTCATTCACGTTTACATTTTTATTAAATTAAAAAGTAAGAGAAATGAAACAAACATTTTAATCACATGTCCTAACATATAGCAATCTCTTAACACTTGAATTGATTTCAGAATTCGCTTGATTTCTATATCTATAACGCACAATAATATGGATTCTTCAATAGAAATATTCGAGTGAAACGCCCCCTTTTGATCAGGAACTTGAATAATGGCCTCAGTACTCGATCATCACACCTTGTAGTGAGTCGACTATTCTGTATGGTAGGGTAAAAAAATAGGTGAAAAACTTTCATCTACTTAAAGCAGTATACGTTTTCGCTGAAGATTTGTTCAAATTTCCTTTACAACCATAGAAGTGACAGCAGACCTTCCACTTGTAAAAAAAGAAAAATGCAGAAATATTCTGAACTGAAAATTTGTCTCCGACAACAACACTGAAGTATCTTTCATACAACAATGCTGCCTTAGGGCAAAAATTCATCTTTCTGTAGGATTTGTAAGTCAGTTAGAACAGCTTCTCAAACAGCTTGAAGCCATGTCTTTCAATGTCAGGGCATTTTCGCAACTTCAGAAGATAAGAATGTAAAACTAAAGAGTATATTTTTGAAAGTGAAATAAGAACGGAAAATTCAGTAAATAAACTTTGTAAATCGTCTGTTTTTATCAAAGAAAATTTCCAAGCTTCAATTTATCCGAGGATTACGTAGAAATAGCATGGAGTCATTATTTCTTCGTAAAATTTTTCTCAGAAAAATAAAATTCTTAAAACGAAATCTTTACATCTATGACAAATGTCCAACTTTTATAGAATATTGTTATTTAAAGAAGGTTTCTAAAATTAAATAGCATGTATATCTGGAGGTCTTTTTTCTTTCCCTTACGTCCCAAAAACAAAACATTGTAGTATGCAATAACTGAAAAGTCACAAGGCAGTTGTTTAAAACATGAAACAGTATTAGATGGACTTCATTTCAGTTATTTACTATAAATAATGTAATTTTCAGCTGTACACGTTCGCAGTTTTGTAACTTAAACCTTTCTTATTTATTATGTTTTAAAATCAACAACCAGATTTAACGAAAGATGACGCTCATGGTTTCAAATACTCCTAAAGTAACAACGCTGCGTCGAAACTAGAAATAAAAAGAATGAAACTACATATAAGTGTTAAAGTATACACAACAACATATCATATATATCCATACAATATCTTTGGAGATTATTACTTCATGTACTATTGTTAAAAAAACTGAATATTAAATAGAATTAACAATGTTATTCAAGTGATTTTTGTTACGTTTGATTTGCTTGTACCTTGAGTAACAAATCTGGTTAAATGCTGGTTACATTATTATTCTAATAATAATAATAATTATTATTATTATTATGTGTTGATTATATTTAGGCGATTTTGGAACCTCACTACGTCGCTACAGCTCATGCCACCATGTCCTAAAATATCATTTCTGACGAATGTGCGTTTTAATAATAGATATCCAACGTAATTTTCATTGCAAAAGGCTCCATATGAGCCTGTCATGTCCAAATATATCATTCCTCTCTTAGCTTTCTATGATCCATCTAGTTTACGAGAGTGACTGTTATCCAGCACTCAGAAATCAATAAGCACTGCATTCTGCGACTTAACCGGCATTTTTTTATAAACAGCATAAATATCCGCTTTATTATCTGGTTGCTTGAGTTCCATGACACTTGATCAGGAGAAAGACTGGAAACATTATCTTATAGAACCCATACACTATTGGAAGCTCTTCCAGACCAAAATTCATCGTCATTTACCTTAGAAGATATCTATCATTCAATCCAGTAATTCTAGATCTTCTCTTACCATAACTGGTAACTACGTATTTGAGCATTGTAAAGTTATCACAGTTTCAGCAACATTTTTGTTTAACTCATTGAAATATATACACTAAACCTTTTAGAAACACATAGAAACGTAACAGGTAGTACAAGATTTTAATGTGGTTATCATTTTTCCAAAGCTTTCGAAGTTCCAGACAGTTGTATAATCTAGCAACGGTTTAGTTCAGTTTAGTTACATGTAGCTATCGACGTATCGTGGAAAGAATAATAGAAAAGGGAAATAAAAGCTAGACAAAAATGCAGTCATGAAATCAGAGATCCACATTTAACAGAAGAAACACGAAAAATAAAATAAATAAACATATGTGTGTGTTTTTCTTATAGCAAAACAACATTGGGCTATCTGCTGTGTCCACCGAGGGTAATCAAACCCCTAATTTTAGCATTGTAAATCCGAAGATTATCTATGTCCCAGCGAGTGACAATATATTTATAAAAAGTCCTAAACGTGGTTCGTAACATACACTTTATCAACATGCTATGAATTAACTAATTATATTGTTTTTTGTGTTTCATTTTAAATTTCGCGCAAAGCTACTGGAAGGCTATCTGCGCTAGCCGTCCCTAATTTAGCAGCGTAAGACTAGAGGAAGGCAGCTAATCATCGCCAACTCTTGGGCTACTCTTTTACCAACGAATAGTGGGATTGACCGTAACAGTATAATGCCCCCATGGCTGAAAGGGCGAGCATTTTTGGTGCGACCGCGATTCGAACCTGCGACCCTCGGATTACTAGTCGAACGCCTTAACACGCTTGGCGATGCCAGGAACAACTAATTATATAAATGCAATAAAACATTAAAAATCATATGTCTTTTTAAATCATTCTCACATTAACAACAGAAATATTTCGTGAAAATTAAATAATTACCATGAGTTGCAGAGTCATGATAGTGAAAAAACAAATAGGGCAAAAAAGTATTTGAAATAATGTTTCATAAAAAAGGATAATATCTTAAACTTTTCACAAAGGTGGACGATTATTCGTAAAAAGGAAAAGACACATCTCTAACGTATTCAAACATTAAATGGATATTTCTACTTATTACCATGATCGTATTTTTTGTGCAATACTCTAAAAAATTGCACTTTTTTCTCTGTAGAGAGTGTGTATTTACTCGTTAATTTACGTGAAATAGCCAGTAGTGATATTTGGTGTTTTGTAAATCACACTAGTAATGCAGCAGGAAAATGTCGGTTGGAATATATAAAGAATAATTATGATCTTTACAGTGTTAATAGAAACGGTATCACAGTCACGTGGTTATAAACATGTGGGTAAATAACAATTTGTGAAACGTGTTGCTTGGATGTTTTATATGAGCATTTATTTGACATTTCCTAGCCCGTTACTCAGCTAACTACCAAACCAATTCACCAACCAGTCAAATAACCAATAAAAATATAGTATTTTGTCCAAAAAAATGGTTCCTGTAAGGTGGGATGGGCTGTGTGTTGTACCTATTCCAGATAGCAGAGCGAATGCTTCAAATTATAAAACATGTTCTGAGAAAAGAGTGTTTATAGATGCTGCAAGGACAAACGTGGCATCAAATACAGCAAGAATGGTTACAGCTAGAACTGTTATATAATTCTGTTTAATGAAACTGGTACTACTAGTAAGGGATGCACTCCTACCCTCCCGAGCTGGCTCAAGCGAGAAGGAGAGGGTATAAACAATGACATCGTAGTTACATGAAATGGCAAAAGCCTTTTCGACTGTCTTAAGGAAGAGGTGACAGAGATGATGACGTCATAATTCCACGACATGACATCAAATGGCATATTTCTAAAGGAGGGATGGCATTATAATTCCATTGTGACTCACAAGAGAGCGTGTTGCTATGGGCATGTGGTGTTATTATGTTATAGTTAGACTGAGTTTCCATGAGCAGTGTTACTATAGTCCCAGAGAATAATGAGGTCATGGTATGCAGTGTTATCTTACATTTACTTTGAGGAAATGGTATGTAACAACACTTTCCAGAGAAAAAAATATTCACATATTCAGATCATTAAAATCTGTTCAGGTCCAAGATTTAGAATTTCAAAAGCGGCAACATCCTTTATACTTAATAGCATTGGAAAACAAAGGAATATATATCAGCTTGGGATTCAAGGACTATCCAAAAGGAGACATTAACAAGTCGTATCCTAGCAGTGGTTAGCAAAGTGAGAAATTTTGTAGCTGGTAAGAATGGATAAACACAAAGGCCAATAGCAAAATCCTTCCACGTCTTCCAGGCAACAATAAGTAACATAATCAACGAGGATCTCCAGCTAGAAAAACAACGCAAGTCACATGTAAACAAGATGCTTCTACGTCATATCTGTTCAACCGATGCACACCTCAAGCAAATGTACAATGAAACGGAATTCATGCTATTCCATACCAAAACAAATCGATCTAATCATTTGATGCAATGTCTATAGATTTCTGTATCATCAGGTTATTTAAATGAACACTGCAAAGTCTTCTTCATTAAACACTAAATGGATTATCAAAAGCAAATATCTTGACAACAACTTTTAGACTGCGAACCAGATTAAGTTAAATTAGTGAAGCGTGTTTTATCTGCAATGTCGTGGAGAAGCACCAAAATAGTTTCAGCTTAACGTACTTAATTCATAAATACACACACGCACACACATTTTTCTTTCACGAATATTACACATAATTAGTTATTTCTAATAAATCACTTTTATTATATCTCGTTTTTCAATTTAATTTTCTTAACGTAAGACCGCAACATTCATCAAGGAAATTTTAATTAACATATTATCTGAATATAATTTGTTTTTGCCTTAATTTCTTTGCCGAGTCACAGCACACAAGGTAAACACATTGGGATACTCCTCAGCAATAGCATAATCCTTAGATGAAACATTTTGTGTTCGGACAACAACTTTTTCCCCAGCCATATCATTTTCCAACAATAATGATACATCCTTAATTAGCAGAGTAGGTCTTACTCCAACCACAATTTGTCCTGAAACTAGATCTGATATTAATTAAATATTATGAAGAGAAACATTAACAAAGTCACTCTTAATACCCTGAGCAATAACAGATTCATCAGTGAGACAAGTCTAATCTAAAGACAATACGTTCTCTAACAACAATAATAGAGTCGCACCAGTTACACATAAAATACGCATGAGTATGGGATTAGCAATGTCATTTGTCAAAGACACAGAACCAACAGACACAAAAGACCTAAATTCATCTCTAACTATCAGTAGCTAAATCAACAACATCGGGTGATCTGATGAAACTACGTCCATATGTTGACACAAACGCACTGGGTATTGTCTCCTTTTCTTTTTTTCTTTTTCAAACACCAACAATCGGACAAACATGACCAGAAAAATGGTAAACAAGCTTTGGTGTAATTTTATCCCTTTTTTGATATGATTTCAAACTAGAAAAGTTAGATATTTCAAAAGAATCCTGAACTTTACTGAATTGAGCAGATATAGTTTGTTGCTAAGATGACAGGAATTTCTTTTCATGAAAAATGGTTTTATGTGTTAGAGTTTAATCGTCGGAAAAAGCAGCTGTTTCGTGTACTGTTTCAACTTTCTTTCCGTCCAAGTAAGTTTTGAGATCGTCATGGTGGCAATGCTTAAATTCTTCAAATAAACATAATTGTATTTTTAGTTTGTCAAAACTCTTGCCAATATGCATAGAACTACACTATCGATCAAAGTAAACTTCTTCCTTCGGAGTGAATTTCATATAAATTTGACAATCTTGCTTGCAATAACCTCAAAACTTTTAACGACAAGTCCACAGGACTAACTCGTATGGTTTGAGAATAGCTGCTTTATCATAATTTGTACAGTCTTCTAAAGAGAAAAAGTGGCATAAATTTCTTGTGCTTTAACAGTTAAAACATTATTAATAATAATAACCACGGCCATTTTTCCGTGGGTAATTCTATGGGTTGGGCAACCTTTTTAGATTTTGGAATTATTTATCAACTTCATTTTTGTTGAATGGTTGTGGTGTAACATATCGATAAGTTTAAAGTTGTCATTTGCTCTAGTAGATCGTAGTTGAGTCTAAGTTCCATTTCTTTCAGTTAATTTCTTTTTTGGCTTCAGTGCGAGCATTTTCAGCCTCAAAACGTTTATTTTCTGTTTTAATTTGCTCTTTTCTTTCTTCGGTAAATGTTTCTTTTTTTTTTCTTTCTCAGCTTCCATGCGAACTTGTTCTTTCTCAGCTTTATACGACCTTGTTCAAGCGCGATTTGTTTGTGTTTTAGCTGAATTTCTAAGTTATCTATATCACTCAGCCCTCATTAGCCAGTGAAGGCAATATTCCTATATTATTTCTTCAGACAACAAATCATCATAGACTAGTATTTCAATAATACCTTTTTAGTTCATTTCTCCTCACCAATTTCTTAGCATCTAGTTTTAAAATTTTGGCAATTTCGAGCAATTTACTTAGGTTATATCTTTCTAGTTGTTTGAGAGAAGGGGGATTCAAAACAATTATTGTTGACCCAAAAATCAAACCTTGTTAACACCAATAAATATAAAATGAATTATCATTTTTAAATATATGTCAAATTTTGTCTCTGAATTACATCCCAAAAGAGCTCCATATTTATTATGTTAAGCATTACAGTTTCATTTAACCCTAAAACTGAGTTAAATTGTAACTAAAAATTAGAAATTAAATAAATGTCGACACACGTTCAATTTATGATAATTGCCAACAAGACTGCTACAGACAATTTCTTTCTCAATACAAAAATATGTTAGTATACGACTAATAATACAATTTACAATAATGATTATTACAAATAATGAACTATGTACAAAAGTTTCACAAACTTACACACAATATCGAATCTTTTTCTGGTCTAGAATTTCCTTGAATGTCTTATCGAAGGTTCACAATAAACGAGTTAATTTCGAGTTAACGAAGGTACAATTCACTAGGGAGCTCCCTGTATAGCTCTGTATTCTTCTTATTTAGTCGACCACACGCCGAGTTATTCCACCACTGAGGTTATGTAATGTTTTTCTAAAATTACTAATATCCGATGTGAATCCGCTTAATGTAAATGGTTTGTAATGTTCAAAATTTATAAGCGTTTTTGGTCAAATATCTGAAGTTTAACAAGCTTTCACCACACTCATAGCTTCCGAGATTTATAGTATACCAACAGCAGCAAACTAATAATATATACTGTCTCTTGGCTCATCGCGTTGTTTACATTTACGGGAGTGAGGAGACTTTTTCGAAACTTTAGTTTACGCAATAATATAAACAATACATCAGTGTTTATGTACACACATTTTTTTATTCTTACTCTCGAGAATATTCTACAGTTTTAGTAAATAAGTGGGAATTACAATACAGATTTAACAGTATACGCTATGAACATTTCTACATATAAATTCAACTTAAACAAACATCGATATTAAAATAAATAAATACTAGTAAATCCTTCATAATATGTGTTCAAGATGCATTTATATATTATTTTTGATAGCTGTAGTTAGTTCCTTTCGCCCAGTGTGTTAGTTGTAAAAGATTTAAAATAAATAAACTTGTGGCAGTGACTTTTAGGACTAACTAAGTTACAAAGCGAGTAACTTAGTGTTTCGCTTAACAGGCGTATTTAAACTTTAGAAAAAAAAGTGAAAACTTATACCATGAAAAATAATATATATTTTAATATTCACACTGGTGATTTTAAACTTTAAGCCTGAATGACGATATTTAAGGGTATCTGTTGAAATGAAAGCTCATAGTAGTTATAAAACAGTGAATTATCAAATTATTGTATGAAGAAACGTAAGTGGACTATAAACACGTGTTTTCAAAATCAACAAAGGAAGGATGTCCCAGCAGCAAACGTTGTAAATATTAAAACATATATTTCACATTGAGTATTTTTAGTGTTATAGGTTTGTTTGTTTTTTTCCCATTTCAACGTACCACAACGGTTGTTTTAGTTGATATTTAAATTCTAGGCTTAATTGTCTATATTTAGGGGCCTGTTGGAAGTTGTACTGCGAAGTAATAGTATTGCGTTTTTATAAGCCACAGAAAGGTAAGGAATTTATTTAATGTGTTTACTTGTTTGTTTTTTTTGTTACTGAAGTAGTTGTATTTTTAACGTTAACGTTGTATTTTTTGCACTCATATAATTTATGTTTAATATAGTTATATTTTGTACTGGTATTGACGTAAAAGTACCATTATACAATTAATTAATAGAATATTGGGTTTCCATGTACATTCACTCACTTACTGGCACACGTTGTTGTTTTTTTAATTGCATACATTTACAGAGTTCATGAATTTCTTAATTAAAAGTATTCAAGTAGAACAATAGTAAATCATGCATATGTTACCTTTCTATATACCAGTTAACACCTAAAGTAGGTTTATTTACGGATAACTATACCCCTACAGTGAAATATGATACAATACGTAAACACAAACATATCTTACTCTTTATATGCCAGTTACCACCTAAATCAGCTTTATTTAGTGATGACAATAAGCCAACAATGTACTATACTTTCAAGATAAACTTACGTGACCGTTCACATCTTATATGAAATGAAAATTCTTTCTAACTTGGTGAACAATCAATAATAAACCAGACACCTTCGATACACGCGGCATCCAAAGAACAGTAATAGAGTTCGGAAGCTTGTGGGCTGAAACTGGTCCTTTACTCCCTTTTCAAGGGAGTAAAGCAAGCGATATTATAGAACAGGCGAACAATATATCTTTGTCATCTAACTTCCGTTGGTAAACGATATCCATCCCACCATACAAGCACTTCCTTTGATTTCATATTTCTTCCTATTGATCTCTCTTCCCCTTGATATTTTGGGTTTCATGCGACAGAAAGTCCTCACCAGATACATTCATCTTGTCTAGCGTTTCCAGTCATCTTATTGGTCCAATTTTAACGTCACGGGACTTTTGTCAACTTATTGATTCAATTCTAAAATTAAGGGATTTATGTTTTATACAATATTATACAGTCGCAGTAATTAATCTAACAATTTGCTTGTCTACTTCTTGTTTACCGGGTTTTCAGAATTAGAAAGTAGTAACCATCTAGTAAAGTAATTCTTCTGTAAATTGATATGATTTAGTCCGGCTATTCTTTTAACTGGTTAAGCTAGATACTCTGTGTTAAAAACTCTGGTTTCGAACTTTTCTGTCAGCTTGTGATGATTCAACTAAAAATGTGAAGGTTTATAATGTTAAAAACTGGGTTTCAGAGAGCAGAGCACACGTAGCACATTATGTAACTTTGCGCTTCACAACAAATAAACAAACCTCTCACATCTCAGGTTTTCAATCTAGTCTAACATTTTTGTTTGCCATTACTTAGAATTACAAGCTCTATTATCATCAGTGTTTCAAACTGATACAAAGGTTTTGCAGAATGTGTTAGCCTAATTTCTTAATTTATTATTTTCTCTGTACACTGTATTATTTCACTCTGTATACAGGCACATATAAAATACAAAAATCTATGTGCCTGTTTGTTTCTCTATTACTCCTAGATCGTTTAGCCAATCTCAACCAAATTTCGTAAAATTTTAATTTGGAATAAGTGACGCGTTAATGGGGGGTCAACAACCCTCTGTGTCTCCCGATATTCCAGCTATTAAGCATTTATTATCTTTGATGTGAGTTCAAGTTAATGAGATTCATATACAGCGCCACATCTTTATCTAAAAGAATTATGACATTTTTCTATAACACACATACACAAAGTGTGAAGGAGAACACATAAATGTCTTATATATCTCGGAGTGGTATGTCTGCAGACTTATAACGCATATTGAGTTACGATAACCGTGGTGGGCATAGCACAGATAGCTCATCGTGTAGCTTTGTGCTTAGCTTCAAAAAAAAAATCTTCGAGTGTAAGCTAGCACTTTGTGAAGGAATGTAATTTTTAAAGAAATGGACACCACTATTGAAATAATACATAACCTCATCTGAAGCTTCTACTCCAACAGCCACCATAAGCCCGATATGAAGAACTAGCGACGATTCAACTTCAGCTCGCAAGACACTTCTGCGGTCAATGACCGCCAATTAAGTACTCACATGAAACACTGTGAAAGGACACTAAAAGTTTGACGTCGAAAGCGGGTAACATGAAGTACCCTTACTGCCACTTCTTTTCCTGCTACCTCTTGATACAAACTCATTCTGTCCACCGCACAGTACATATCATGTTCTAAGAATAAACCTACTGAGTGAGTTCTTTAAGTTTATACAAAAATTTTAGTGAGATAATAAAGAATACTGTAACAATATGTTATGTTATAAATAAATTGTGTGAAAGTCAGGGTTTTTATGTCATTTACCCCTACATTAATTCATAACCTGAACAAAGAAGGGGTACCTCAGCTTGTTATTAATAAAATAAACGTATATCTATGATAAATTATATTTTGAATGATGATAAAAATCTATGCAAATAATATAAATGTATGAAGTCATAAGATATTGTTTGCTGAGCCTTCTTATGGTGTATAATGTTTTCTTAAATCACTTACATGTATGATAATAACTTATGTGTTATAATGATTGTTATATGATTGTTATGTGTTATAACTAGGGTAGGTGAGCTGTTATAAAATCTTTATAGAAGTGAATGATATTGAAAAAGATAGAGAAACACTGGCCAGATAATAGCCTGGAGTTCCCATGGCGTATGTTTCACAACATACAATAAAAAAGCTCTTGTTCGATTGCTGCCTATTGTGTGAAATATAATAAGGATCAGTATGCAGATACCAGTAGATAATTATAGTGCAACCTTGTGGAATGTTCATCATTGAAGTACATTGCAGACTGATCTTGAAGGAACAAGAAAGAATGAAACATAAGTTACACTAGTTAACTGGAAAAACTAGAGTGGAAGTGTGAAAGTGTAGCGAGTGCTAAAATGTGTAGAAGAACATATGCAACTTATATTAAGTTGGACGCTATAACTAAAATAACCTTGAAGAGATTATAAAGCAAAAAGAGAGAGAACCTGTGGCAAACATCCCAAACATAAAATAGCGGTATAACTAATATTATAATATTAGTTAAAGACCGTACAGGCTCTTAATATTTTGGTTTGCTTTACTTTTAAATATATACAATTCTTAAAAAGGTTTAAATAAAAGAAAAGAAAAAGATGTGAAGGCGTATTGGACCAAGATATAATCCTACTAAGTTTCAAGCCAATCCACCGAGAAATGGCGGTCGATTGAAAAGTATTTGGAGGTAAAAGAACAAAAAGATGAAACGACATGAGAACAGTATATTTCTCTGTGAGGACATAAAAAAGAAAATGCCTCTCTCCACGTAATTAATATGAAAAACTAATAGAGTTTGCGCTACATTTGACAAGATATAGAGTACTTAAACCCGTTTATTTTCATTAAAATACTTATTATGACTATCGCTTCTTACTTCGTTACTAGACATATTAGAAAAGAAAGAAAATTGCTTTTTGATTATTATGTTGGTAAATATCAAAAAAGAGAAACAATCTGACTATTATTAACCTAATCATATTCTAGCCGAAAACGCCACGAAAAATCAAACAAACATTTTCAGTTAGCATTAAAAGTATGTTTTTCTCCAAGGGCTGGTTTTGTTATGCTTATTTAATGTCTTTTCTATACCGCTTCTAAGGGTTGAAATACCATTAGAATGATAAATAATACTTCAGAAGTTTGGTTCATAATTACAAAATTTTTATAAATATTCTATAGCATTAACGTATTTAATTATAGGCGTTTATTTTACATTGTCTGAAATTATAGGTAAACAATAAATAATCTCTTATTCATCATCAACCCAAAGAGTATAGAGAAATATCATTCTTGAAGTAATTTGGTTAAAATACGTAACTATAATAAGTTCACTGAATGGTTTTGGTTTGGTTTATTTTGAATTTCGCGCAAAGGTACACGACGGCTATTGCGCTAGTCGTCCCTAATTTAGTAGTGTAAGACTAGAGGGAAGGCAACTAGTCATCACCACCCACCGCCAACTCTTGGGCTACTCTTTTACCAACGAACAGTGAGATTGGTCGTACATCATAACGTCCCCACGGCTGAAAGGGCGAGCAGGTTTGGTGTGTTGGGGATTCGAACCTGCGACCCTAAGATTACGAGTCGAGTGCCACAACCACCTGGCCATGCTGGGCCTTACTGAAGGGAAGAGACATTTGGTAAAAATGTTTTAGAAATAACACGTAGACATAAATATTTCAGTTTCTGGCTAGCAAATAATTTATTCTAAAAACAACAAAAACAAACCAAAATAAAAATTATTTTGCAACATCATGATGATAAGCTACTTGTGGTTAAGGGTTATGTACAATACAAAGCAACTCTCAATAAAAATCATTAATTTGAGCTTATATGTTTTTTACCTAAGGATCCGAAAAAGACTAAAGACAAATATGTAATATATATCAACCCAGTTATAGTACAATGTATAACAAGAATGAAAAAAACACCAGTTTCGTATAAAACATGGTAACATAATGTCCACTGCTGTAGCCAGCATTTCTGGAACTCTGACGGTATTTATGACTAGAATAATTTTAAAACACTCAGATACACACAAACTAACAAAGAAAGAAATTAAGAGAAAGTATTTTCATAATTATAAACAGACCTTTATGTATATAAACAGAGATGATGTGCTAATAACATGTCCTGTTGGAAGACCTGTTTACTGACTATTTGGAATTAAGCACAAAACTACACAACGGACTATCTGTGCTCTGCCACTGCAGGTATCGAGACCCGGTTTCTAGTAGTGTGAGTTCGCGAACATTTGGCTGTACCACTGACGGGCAGACATGTTTATCTTAAATATTTTAGCAAGCAATACTTATCCCCCCACATCTTGAACTTGTTTTACAAAAATGAACTACCCCGTTAACGGTTGGAGCTAAATACTTACTTAATAAACACTGTAGAATTTGGTTCTGATAATGGTAACACCAAAACTACTTGGTTGTAAATTATATTAAATAGTTATACTTATTACTGTGCGCCAAAACGTCGTTTGTTGTGGTTGTTACTCCTAACATACCAGCACAATGTGCCATAAAAAGAATTATGTTTTTCAATAATACTAGGTTTATTTCATCATTTCAAAGTAACTCTGAATAAAGATTATCAATTTGAGTTGATGTGAATTTTAACATTAATTTTATTCCTTATTCGGCTAGGTGTGGTCCAGTGGTTACCGTGTCTAGTCTGTGAATCCGAAGGATCCTGGTTCAGTTGCGGGTTATGGCAATATGAAAATGTCGATAAAATCCGACGTTTTGGTTATACAAAAGTAAACCAAGAGTTGGCAGGGGGTATTATTGACTAAATAGTTTTCACCAAGTCTGTAAGTTTAGAATTGAACAGTAAAAACTAAGGTAAGCGCATAGGAATATTTCTACAAACAGGGTAGCTTTAGTTTTTTAGTAGTTGGTAAATATATTGAGAAGGTTTAAATATATGTAGTAGAATTACGTTAAAGGAACCGCCTCAGTGAGGGAGTCATTGGTGAATGAAAGTCAAAGAGTGCCTGGGGTCCATAGTTTCAAAATGTGTCACTAGGGAAGGATACTTCAAAAGTGCATGCGTAGTGGATTGGGATTGACTGTGGAATAATAACGCCCTCCTGGCTGAAAGGACGAGCGTGTTTGGTGTGACGAGAAATCGAGCCTGCGACTTTCAGATAACTGGTCGAGCGCTCTGACCACCTGACCACGCCAGGCTTCTTTGTATTTGCTGACATACTGATCAAAAAGCATTGTTTTTTATTTTCCAATATGACAAGTAATAAAGTAACAAACAATAGTCGTAATAAATATTTTAATATAAATAAATAGGTTTAAGTATTCTACATCTCGTCAAATATAAAGCAGACTCTATTAGTTTCTCAACTTAATTGTGTGAAGAGAAATACTTTAAGCGTGTATTTCCCCATTACTGTGCACTGGTATATATAACTGATAGACGGAGTATCCCGACAGCCATGTGGGTCCTATTCCGCAGTCACCTCCAAAATCTAGGATACATTTTTTAATCCCACGTTGTAGCTTGTACCCTAAGATCTGTTTTTTAAAAAATTGTGCAGCGTATTTTAAAAAAAAGTTAATGTGTTGTGGTTTATGGCTTGAATATTTTATGGTTATAATATATACGTATAGAATTTACAGAACTGTGCAAAAATGTTACGACAAGAGAATATTTTGTCATTCTCTCCATTTTATGTGTCTAATTCTTCCATGACATTATAGAATATTAATTTCAACACTGTGGTAATGCTTCACTGATATCTGTTGACAACTGAATGAAACAGGGTGGGAATACTTATCATTCATTAGAATTCCCATATACTTGTACCAAGGGTATGTCATAAGAGATATGTTTGAATGAACAAACAGATCAAATTCAGGGTCTGAAAAATTGTCATGGTACCTCACGTATTGTTCTGACTATATTGGAAGAAGCTAGCAAGGAGCTAAGATGTGGTACCTGTATATGCTGGAAGAAATCAGTTTAGTAACACAAATACATCTTGAGAAAAACAATGTTTACACTACATATTAAACCACGACTTTAAAAGCGCAGAGAACTGTCAACAGAGCATAGAGTTCACATAAAAGCTTTACTTGGTGCTGGTTGGGCTCTCTGACAAATTGCTGCAGACTTGATTTGAAATGCTCCCCAAACATTGTCAAGTACATCCTAGGTCGTGAGACTGAGACAGATAAATTTAAAATGTATTTACTAATACATAGAACAAATGCTGTAATATAGGCAACTGAAGCATGAGATAAACGACCACGCACCAAACGACAGAAAACTGTCCAGATCTACAGTATCAAGAAGACTTAATGAGGATAAAACATTTGATAGTATAGCAGTTAGAAAAAACCTGAAATTTACTAAAAAGTGCAAAAACTGGATTTTAGGTGATGGGAGTAGAGTGCTGTGGATGAATAAGTCCAATTTTAGAATATTTGGTTCAAAGCGAATGTTGTACGCCAGCAAAAGAAGGGTGAAAGATACTCACCTCAATGTATAGCACCTACCATGAAGCAATGTGATAGTTTGGGGGGTAGTTTTTGCTGAGGCTACAGGAGATATTTAAAAAAATATGTGGAATAATGGATCAGTGCAAGTACCATTAAATAAATGATCCATCATGGTATACCAAATGGTTTGTGTATTTATTATTGGTTGAGGATTCTACTATGAAGAAGATAACAATACCAAACATATGTAGAAATTACTTAGTTAAGAAAAATGCTGATGGAGTTGTTCAAATAATGATGTATCCTCCACAGATCCCTAATCTGAAACCAACTGAGCAGATCTGGAATTTCATAGATCAAAAAGATGAGAAATCAAAAGTTATTTCCAAAAAAACTTTGTGGGAGTATATTAGAGATATCTGAAGTAAAATCCCCTAGGACATTTGGAATACATATGTTGCAACAGTGCCTGAAAGACTGTCTGCAGGTATTAAAGCAAAACTGTTTGCTGAACTCACGCACTTCCATTGAGTTTTCTGTAGTGAAAAATATTTAAAGGAGATTTTGAAAGTGTATATTACTTTATAAATGAATAATAATATGAACACATGAATATCTAAGTAGATACTTTTCCCATCGTACTGATTCAAATTGATAAATAAAATTCAGTTTCTTTTCTTATAATTGAATGATATGTAACTTAATAAACTGGATGGTAACATTGAGAGCATTTTTATACACACGTACTTGAATGAATCAAATGTTCATAGCTGATGTCACGCAGATGGGGAACACTTTATTACATTTGCATTACTTCAAATAATATTCTTAACCTTTGTTTAAGAATGAATTTACATAATCGTATGAACCCTACATATCAGTAAGTAAGTTTATCAAATAAATAGTAAAGATGAACAAGCAAAGTATAATGAAAACCGTATTGGTTGTTGGTAAATTAAACACATCAATCTAAATCAGCCTAATTAAAATTCATTTTCGTTCAGTTCATAGAATACTGCACTTCTTACAACAAATGAAACTAAAACATCCTTATAATTAATATTGTTCAGTTGGGAAATAATGTATTCTTTATTCTACAACGAATGTAATTTGGCACTTTTTTTCTATTCGTCGCGATGAGATTAGGCTCCAAATAATTACTAAACAAGTGTTGAAATTAGGGCGGCATCTCTTGGGTAACCAACAATTTTACTTCCTTGGAGAAAAATGTTGCTCAAATGAACGAACAGCTTTATGGAATTTCTGAGTCTAAATTTCTAGATTAAGTTATACGACTCTATCATAAATCGTTATCAATCACTCATATCACATATCATGGTTCTTCAATGACTCCTCCACATGTATTGATTTGTACGGAAATATAATTTCGGAAGAAATGTGGCGCCAAGGTCTGTTACTGAAAGAAATAAACAAGACATGGTTGGCAGTGGTCTTACATACATTGTAATACCACAGCAATCAAGCTATCTGAGATTAGAATGGTTCCATTCTTATGGTGACTTTTAATTAAAGAGAGGAAAAAGATTAAACATCTGAAGAATAAAAAAAAAAAAACCTTTAACACGTTAATTAGATTTGTCAGATACAAGTGGTACAATTTACTAATACATAGAACAAATGCTGTAATATAGGCAACTTTATAAGTCTAGTGTCATTAAAATTGTAAGATATGCCCTGTATACTAAGTGGTGTGAAATTATTTTATGACGATCTTTTAACTTCATAATATTTTTATACATTCTCAGGCACAATGTAAGAAATATTAAATGTGTCACAAACTTTTGCTTCTAAAATTTTACAATTTCATTACTGTTGTGGCATGCAAATGTGTCTCACACCAAAGTTTTTTATAATATTTTTTTTTTCAATTTTGAAACCTTTACCTGACTTTCAGGCTGAAATATATTAATATGTAAACATAAGTACTTTAAATAACTATAAAGCAAAGTTATAATTCCATTATTTTCGCTATGTCAACATAATTAGAAAGGCTCTGGTTGCTTCTCATATCGGCCCGGCATGGCCAGGTGGGTTAAGGCGCTCGATTCCTAATCTGAGGGTCGCGTGTTCGAATCCCCGTCACAGCAAACATGCCAGCTCTTTCAGCCGTGGGGGCGTTATAACGTGACGGTAAATCCAACTATTCGTTGGTAAAAGAGTAGCTCAAAAGTTGGCGGTGGGTCGTGATAACTAGCTGCCTTCCCTCTTGTCTTACACTGCTAAATGAGAGACGGCTAGCACAGATAGCTCTCGAGTGCTTTGCACGAAATTAAAAAACAAACAGAAAACAAAAAATACTTCTCAGATCAAACTGTTAGTTGTACAGTTTATACATTACAATATAGATTAGAATAATGCTGTTTTCCATTAATTTAATTAATCATGTATTTCTTTAACAACGTTGTTTAAAAGCTGGTATAATTAAAGGGAAGTTGTAGTTTGTTTTTAAAAGTTATAACTACCGATAAAGAGCAGTTATGTAAACAGGTTATAATGAATTTATATTTTGTTTGTTATACAAATGTATCCTAAAATAGGAAGCTATAAAAGAAACATAATATAAGAACACAGCAGTGAAAGTAGAACTCATAGAACGCGATAAGTCAGATATATGGGGAGGTGAAGCGAATTTCTTTTATGACGATCACGTTATCTTTCGTTTTTTATTTCTTAGCATGTCATAGAGCAATTCCTTGTCTTGTAACAACAATCGTATAATCTCCAGGGTAGAATAATGTATAGTTGGTGTAAAGAATGCAAATAAACGTATTTCACACGTAGAAATCCCACTGGATAAGAACTTCTCATTTTCAAACAAAACAAACATGCAGTGACAGTGCGGCACGTTTATCATCGATATATTTTCAAAACTGTTACACTATTTTATGGTCACGTTGTATCATAAATGTTATCACATTAGTTTGAAGATGTAGAGTGTTGATGAAATCTTGAAATACTTTAACTTTCTGCTCTTGAAATTGCCGAAATTTCATTTTACAGTAGAATAGTTTGTACATTTGTATGGGAAATAATACGTTCTTCTTACGTGGAAAGTCTCGTGAGAATGTAATGGTGAAGAATAAATTTATTCTTAGCTTCGTCGTAATGTACTCTTAGATAGGCTCTAATAATCATAAAGTGGGAAGTACACAGGCAAACACGTATTTTATGTACGGAGATGTAAACCACATTCACTGAGCTGGCAATATTCGTTACATAATATTTAACTATAGCCGTATATCTCGAAACAGGAAAAGTTATTCATTATCACTCTGTAGGTGGAACAGTATTCCTACAGGAGGCTTTAGTTAGCAGTTAATGATTATGAGAGAATAACAGTATCTCATATTGTTTTGGGATGAATGAAATTCTGTAACTTTTATTAAACAAAATCTTCTAAGCAATAGTCCATGGCAAAGTGATTATTTTAGAATTAGTTTTTAACGTTTTCCTTTCTCTGCCAACTGGAACTATGTTTGGCAACACAAGTTTCAGTAAATAGTCACTACAGTCCCCTAAAGACAAGAAGGGCAAAGTTAGAGTGGAATTTCGTTTAATTATTTGTCATCATTGTCTAGCCAGTTTGACAAGCAGATTCGAAGATATTTTATCACATTAAATCTCCAAAAATTATGAATGTTTTAATGCGAAAATTACTACAGCATATAAATATTTTAACAGATACTTTAAACTTTTATTTATTCACGGAGTTTTGAATGTGGAATTTATGCATCTACACTTTGTACGGTTACAGGTAATTTGTTTGTCAAATTTTGCCCAAAGCTATCTGCGACAGTTGTCCCTAACTGTTAGGCAACAGAATAGATTCAACAGAGAGTAAAGCAGATAATAAACACCACACACCGACAAGTTTTGAGTTACTCTTTACAAACCAGTAGTAAGACTGATTGTTTTAATATAATGTTCCCACAGCTGAAAGAGCAAGGAGAGCGATATGTGAACAAATAATTTGACCTTGAAGACTATGGATTGTTCATGAGCGCTAGGGTAGGCTCATGGATTACGGATTACGAGGTTTATTTGCCATACATATATATATATACTCTTCAAAAAAAGAAACGCAAAAGGCAAAATTTGAGACATTGTTAACAAGTTTATTCCGGGTAGTTCTGTATGACATGTGTGAAACTTTGCACATTCACTGCTGAACATCCAAAGTCTGCAAAGGCGAAGTCCACGCTCACTAGTTGAAGTTTAACGTCACTCAACGTCAATAACGAGTATGCCCCCCGTGAGCATCAATGACTGCTTGGCATCTCCTGCCCATGGAAGCGATGAGATGATAAATCACATCCTGTGGAATGGCTGTCCACTCAGCCTGCAAAGCTGCTGCAAGCTGAGGTAGAGTCTGCAGTTGAGGTTGTCGCCGTCGCAGACGTCGGTCCAACTCGTCTCAAAGATGTTCGATGGGGTTTAAATCTGGTGATCTGGAGGGCCAGGGAAGAACGTTGATGTTGTGGTGTCTCAAGAAGACAGTGGTGAGTCGGGCTGTGTGAAAACGGGCGTTGTCATGTTGAAAAACGTCGTTGACGTTCACCATGATGGGTTGCACATGGGGCCTAAGAATCTCGTAGACGGTTGCGTACGGTCTGATCGGAAATCTTATGCAGCCCTGGTATGGTTGAGACAGTAGACGTCGCAGTGGTGGTCCTATCCCGAAGGTGACGTAACCGGATGTAGCGATCTAGTGCGGGCGTGGTCACATGAGGTCTGCCAGATCGTGGACGGTCACGAGTTGATCCATGTTGTTGGTGACGATTCCATAGCCTTGTGATGGTGCTTGGGTGGACATTCACAGCTCTGGAAACATCTGATCGAGATTCGCCTGCTTCAAAGCGACCAGTGGCGTTGTTGCGTTGTGCTTCAGTCAGTCTTGGCGTAACTGTATTGCGTGTCGATGGCTTAACACTGAGCTATGGAAACCGAGAACCCGTCACTTTTATAGGGATTTTGCACATGTTGCACTTGCAGAACATGCAGATCTCTCAAACAAATTTATTGGACACGCATGCGTTTTGGCGAAAAATCCGATGTTTTCCTCCGTTTTCAAAGTGCACAACTTTTATTGTCATTTTGGTCTGACAATCAGTGCCTTAACACGTGTAACATCACATACTCTGAGCTTGTAACGTTATTACATATATTTCTCTTTAAAATAACAAAAATATCCCTTTTGCGTTTCTTTTTTTGAAGTGTATATATATGTTCAGATAGACTAATCAACAAGTATTGATAACGTAAAAAACGTCGTTATAAGTAGTAGATAATCCCAAGCTGATGCATGATGTAGGTAGAATATTGATACTAAACTAAACGTTTCCAAATGACAGTGAGGAGAAAAAGTATATGATAAAAGAGGCAGAATATATAAACATAAAACTTAAACCCTAGTGACGGTTACGGTGAAAAAATAATTTCAAAAATTGAACAAGATAGAATATAAATAAACAAATATAAGGTCCATATAAGTATATACATAGTTTTTGTGTGTTCTAAATTAAAATTTGTTATGTTTATGCTTTGTTGTGTGTGTAAGTAAAGATAAATCAAGTATAAAAGATATTACGAAAGATCCAGTTATTCGCTTAACAGTGAAATGAAAACGAGTAGTCTATAATTCAAAGAAAGCACTATAGGCCTTTCGTTTCTCTTAATTTGTTAGAATTTAGTTCAAAGAATAAGTTATTTTGCAGAAACCCTGATTTGTGTTTATTATCGATGCATGACCAAGAACAATAATTTTGAAGTGCTCTAAGTAGTAGTGGGTAAGTAGGGTTCAGTTAACTGCATCATAGTTAGGTATGAAAGGATAATTCATGTAAATACAGACGTTTTTATTCCTGTCTAGTATTTTTGATTTATGACTGGTAAATGGAATTTTGTGGCTTTTGAATGTGTGTGATGGACAAACGTTTGACACACAGATTAGTTTTGTTATTCACTACTGATCTAAAGCATGATCGTGACTGTAAACTCTTTTCTCAGTGTTTTATTGAGATTAAATTGCTCAGTTTTCATGGGATGTTCTATGATTTTTTCAGCTCAACATGCGGTTTATTTCCAACATGTACAAATAACCGCTTTTTGAACGGGTCATTATTAAAAATAATGATAACTTAAATACAAAATGACTATTTATAAAATATATTTAGATGTTTAAATCAGGAGCAGGTTATATAGCGACATCTAGTAGATAATTTCCTCCAGAAGTGATGTGAGACAGCTGCGTAGTACAAGATTTTTAATGTATGAAGTAAGAAAAGCCAGTTTGATTTAACTGAAAAGGGTGAAAGTTTTCTAAGTTTACATCAAGACCTTCAATGTTGTGTGAATGGTAACTAATGTGTTCTGGATGAAAGATTCTTCTGAGTGGTTTGTTGCTACATGTAACAATATCTCTGGCTTTCTTAACGATAGGTTCAGGGTAAACACGGTTCGACAAATAGGTTTCCATGTCATTTGCCTTCGAATGGGAATTGGTTTTACTGCTGTAGAAACGACGAAGAATGGTGAACTGTGACTGACGAGCCTTGTGTTTTAGGTATGGGGATTGGTTGGATTTGAATTCTAGAAAAGTGTTGGTCTAGGGGGATTTTGTAATACTTTGTTATAGTTTTATGTCCACGTTATAAATAATGATATGTGAATGTCCACATAATAAATAATGCTGAGGAAATTCATTAATGATGTGGAAGTGAAAATATTGCAGTGCTGTACTGAAGGTGTTCATTGTGTGCATTGCTTAGTATTACGTGACAATTCTAGGGGTTACACTCCATAGAAGGATGAAGAGAGACCTTTTATTGATGTTGCCAGTGGCCTTCTAGCTGTGTCCTATTGATTTCCCATATTTTCCTAGCTACACAACGTGATACTCTTCTAGAAGTCTTATTCCATTTGAATTTCGACGGGGACTTTCACTTGTAACTTCTACTACAGTTTGTTTATACGTATCGTTTATAAATAAATTGTATAATACTGTTTTACTGTCAAATAATTTAACTTTTCTTACATACGATTAACACTGTAACGAATCTTGGATGCAATTTTTATCCAATAGACATAACATCCATCTGTTTTAATTTTTGCATATTGGATGAAAATTCGATTGATTTTAAAACAAACTCAACTACTATAGGCAATGATTTAATCGCTAGTTATTGGATAAACGTGCAAACTTTGTTTTGCAGCTTAATGGTGTTTGGAGTGTAATGGATGTAACATTATTTTAATGTGCATGTTTATTTTAGAAATTCATATTACTCATATTGTTAGATCTGTATTGCGCAAGTCCCGCCTGTTCTCTAAATTTGTAAAAGATTCGCAAGAGTAAGAACTAACAACATATGTTTTAGCAAAGTGCTAGTGTATCTTCGAATATTGTTGCCTAAAGACACATCAAGAGACGGTTACAGAATATTGTTTGGTCTACTGGAGTCAGTATATTATAAGCCTCGGGAAGCTATAATTGTGACATACGCTTATTATTATGAAAACTATACATATTTGACTGGGGACGTTTATAAATTTCAAACGTTACAAACTTCAGTGAATTAAGTTCGGATGTTAGTATTTCTACGAGTACGATAAATATTTTCGCCGGGAAGAAAACTCATGTATGA
Source organism: Tachypleus tridentatus (assembly GCF_004210375.1). Taxonomy (NCBI): domain Eukaryota; kingdom Metazoa; phylum Arthropoda; class Merostomata; order Xiphosura; family Limulidae; genus Tachypleus; species Tachypleus tridentatus. Next base: position 59,747,794 of record NC_134835.1, read on the forward strand.
AGAATACAGCTAACTAGCATTCCTGTTAATTAACGTGTATCTGTGTATCAACATGAAAGTACTTCGAGTCTCGTGAACCGTCGACAAAGTATTCAGTTCCAGATTGGATAGAGGACTTAATACTGTTTGTAAGTTTGTAAAACTTTTGCATATAAATTAGAATTAATTCGCTCTTCATGAAGCGCCGATAAAAGATTCAGTTCCAGACTCCTATAGAAAGCTGAGTCATGTTTGTATATAAATCATTATTTGTAATAACTGTTATTATAAATTGTATTATCATTTGTATATTAAAATATATTTGTGTTAAGAAAGAAAATTGTTTGCAACCATCATGTTGGCAAATATCATAAGTTTGACACATATCGATATTCAAGTAACTTCAACATGCAAATTTAAACTTTCGGTTATTTGAAATCGTAATAAGTAACATAATAAGTCTGTGACTCGTTCAAGGTAAAATGTAATACGTATAACAGGTGTAGAGAGGTGTAACAATGTAATGTTTGTTGTGAATAACTGTATACGCCACTTGTTATTTGCAAATCATTGAATTACTGAACTATCCCATTTTCCTTGTGTGTGTTTTTAATGTAACCATCTGGAATGCTCAGAATGTTGCGTTAAAACGTTTAAATACATTTTATTTTTATATGGAATTTTTTGCAAATCCAGTGTGTCAATCTTATTTCTAATATTCTCATTTTCTTAACTAAAGCATTTATAAGATCGACATTTGATGAGGGTCGTGACTTATTTGTAATTTATCTTGCAGTTTGTCCATTTTTTTCTTTGAGTAACTTCAGCTTTAACGGATAAAATTGACTCGTATTTAGTCAGTAATATCTCTTATAGACACACAAGTTAGTGGATGTCTTGTTTAGGATCGTTATTTACCGTTTCAACCCCTTTGGAATATATATTATAGCAAGCAATTACCAAACGGGATTTTGTAAAAACATTTGTTTCAGTGAAAGGATTAGCCCCTAATCTGGAAGTTTAATTTGTTGACGTTCAGCATGTCTCCTGGGAGGACATCTGGCTAACAGGATTCCGTAAGTACATTTATCAAAAGCATTTGTAATAAGATAAAACTAGGCTTAACACGGTGTTGTACGTTATGTAGGCTTAGCAATAAATGATAATGTTTGGGGTGTTTTAACTATTACCTTTTCTCTTCTCTGTCTTGACATGATAAAGAATTTATATGCGCATAAAATTATGCCGGTGAGTGAAATGTCTGTGTGTGTTTTCTTATAGCAAAGCCACATTGGGCTATCTGATGAGTCCACCGAGGGGAATCGAAATCCTGATTTTAACGTTGAAAATTCGTAGACTTACTGCTGTACCAGCGTGGGACTGCGTGAAAAGTGAATTAATTCTGTGTCACATTGTAATATATATACCTCTACATTGGTCTTTATCCATAGGTGGCATTTCGAGGGTGTTTTAGCCTCTATTGGTGCTCGGTCATCCCAAGTCCGTCTGTCAAACTTGTTCTTGCTGGCTCCAAAGCTGTTGAAGGATTTAAATGAATGTACATTCATACGTATATACAAAGCTATCAAATGAATTAATTTAACAGTAAAAAAACAACAACTTCATATTTTGTGTGTTAGTAGGTACATGTGACAAATTAGTAAGTCTGATGGTGTTTATTTAAACTTATTTATTTTATACCTTCCCCACATTTTGGTCGCAAATCCCGTTTATAATATGTACAGTAGAAATTTTCATTATTTTAAAATTTAATAATTATTTCTTTATTGCTTGGAACTTGGAAAGAAGAGAAACTTATGCAGTTTTTTTTTTTTCCGCGAAGGCAAGCGACTTATGAGGATGCAGGTTGGCTGCTTCTCTCTCACTACTTGACAACAGCAATATCCGGTAAAATTCAACTGTTGATTCAAAGGAGCATTAATGAATGGTTCATTTTATAAAAGAGCTTTTAAAAAGCCTAAAACTTCGACAGAAAAGGAAACGTAATTACTAAACCTAACTATGATAAATACCACATGGATGTGGCGTTCTACTGCTTGCCTGGGACTCCGGCAATCAAATCCTAAATAAAATATATTTCTATGTGTATGTATGAGTCTATTGCACGGTGTTTTATTTTGTAGTCTTAAAGAGACTCAACTAAAGTATAATAAATCTCACTGAATTGATAACGAGACAACTCCTTATATATCTTGTTAAATAAATCACAATTTAGCAGAGATTTAGAATAACTTAAAAGGCTGTCAGTAATAAGAGTTTAAATGTCCTTTGTTCAATTAATAATATAACGTCAGCATAAAGTTAGATTTTTTTCAAGTTATCAGGGAACAAAAGAAACTTCTCTACAAACTAATTATTAGGTCGTTATTTAGTTTGACTGTTTTTAATATGCAATTTTTACTTGTCAAAAAAAAAAGCCTTACCGTTATTCTATTCAGGATCGAGTTTCTTTAAGGCTTGTGATGGTCAGGTAGCTGAGGCACTCGACTCGTAATCTGAGAGTCCATGGTTCGAATTCCGTTTGTCCTTAAAACTGTAACAATAAATTCACACAGGTTATTAGTAGTTGTATGTAGTAAAACGTTTTTTATTTCACGCATAACGTTAAACCAGGCATTGATATATCACAGATTAAAACTACACATAAGACATTGATATATGACAGATAAAACCAGATATAAGGCACTGATATATTATAGATAAAACCAGATCTAAGGCACAGGGGGTTCGTGTCCTCTCGGTGGGCTCAGCAGATAGCTGTTAGAACAGTGCTATAATTTTGCCCCCCAGTGGCACAATGGTATGTCTGTGGACTTACGCACTAAAAACCGGGTTTCGATACCCGTAGTGGGCAGAGCACAGATAGCCCATTGTGTAGCTTTGTGCTTAATTCAAAACAAACAATCTAAGGCACAGATATATCACAGACATAAAGTACATCTAAGGCAGTGATATGTGCCAAATAAAAATTAAATCTAAAGCATTGATATGGGCAAATAAAGACCAGTTCTAAAATACAGTTTTAACACGCTTCTAATTTCACCCTCAAATGACAGCCAAAATCGAATGATGCTGCTATCTACAACATTTTCACTGTTTTAGGGTCAAAATGACAGACAAATTATTTACACAGAAATTATAAATACTCATTGTATTCTCAATCAAATCTCCATGACAATCTCCAGCTGCAGCTTAATATTTTACATCTCCACGAAATGCGATCAAATAGTCAATAACTATTGTAAATCATCATGAACTGTATCAACTAGCTACTAGATATGTTTATTATCATTAAATGTGTAAATTTAGCTACCATATCAACTAATCCTTTACCCATAGTTGACATTAAAAGGATTAAAAATAAGAGTTAAGAACCTGCAAACATGGGCCATAAAAAGTAAGGAAACCAGGCTAGAAATAATGTAGACATTACTTTAAATCCACATCTCGACTCCACCAAATGTAATTCTAGGTAAGAGCATGGAGCGAAAATTGGGATTTGTAGCTTGAGTATTTAATGTCTATAGTATCTTCAGCCTTGTTTATTTACTTTTTACGATCCATCTTTGGAAGTTTCTGAATTCTAATTTTTTTATTCATCTATAATTTGAACTGCAATAACGAGTTGTTTTTTGCTTGTTTTAAATTTTGCGCAAAGCTAGACGAGGGCTATCTGTTGTTTTTGTTTGTTTTTTGAATTTTAAGCAAAGCTACACGAGGGCTATGTGGGCTAGTCTTTCCTAATTTAACGCTATAAGATTAGAGAGAAGCCAGCTAATCATCACCATCCACTGCCAACTCTTTGGCTACTCTTTTATCAACGAATAGAGATATTGACCGTCACATTATAACCCCCCTATCGCTGAAAGGGCAAGCATGTTTGGTGTGATGGGGATTCGAACCCGCGACCCTTAAATTGCGAGTGGAGTACCATAAGGATTTGTTAATTGATTATAATAAATCAAGAAAACTTTCTTTCAAAGTAGCTTGTTAATATTTTAGTATTCAAGCGCTTATTACGAAACTCAAAATGCACGATCTGAATCTAAATTTATCAGTTTGAAAGTTTTAATAGTGACAGAACTTGAAGAAGAAGCCGTACTGATCGTTGTATCATTGACGGTTTTATAACATGAAATTAACATATTTTGATTGTAAAACAACAAACGTAGTTAAGTTGAAGTTAGTAAAACTTTACTTTTAACAGTTTAAAATATATTTAATACAAAATGCGTTCAACCGTTAAAGCCGAAGTAGCTCGGGTACTTTTTCACGTACTTTTTAAAGTAACTTTCATTCAAGCAAATCCAAGTAATTATTTTATACGACTTTTTGCATGATTAGATTTAATTATACTTCGAAAAGAGTCGACTGTTTTGATATTTACAGAAAGTAAACATACTGTCTTATTTAAATCTTCCTCCTTTTCATCATGAATAAAAATAAAAAAGTACTAAAGTGTTATCTAATATAAAGCAAAAGGTTTCAGTTTAGATACCATCTTAATGTGAATGACGGGTTTGAGTTTGAGGTAACAAGAGGTTTGGCCCGGCATGGCCAAGCGTGTTAAGGCGTGCGGCGCGTAATCTGAGGGTCGCGGGTTCGCATCCCCATCGCGCCAAACATGCTCGCCCTTTCAGCCGTGGGAGCGTTATAATGTGACGGTCAATCCCACTGTTCGTTGGTAAAAGAGTAGCCCAAGAGTTGGCGGTGGGTGGTGATGACTAGCTGCCTTCCCTCTAGTTTTACACTGCAAAATTAGGGACGGCTAGCACAGATAGCCCTCGAGTAGCTTTGTGCGAAATTCCAAAACAAACAAACAAAACAAGAGGTCCATTTTTGAATTAATTGTTGATATAGCAACTTTGAGAACGTCTCTACAAAATTGCTGTTTTATTTTGATTGCCTGCTGTCAGAGCAGAAATGTATGATGTAAAAGGCAAAATCACGTCAATCGCTTTTATTGACAGGTCAGTGTATTCCTCGCGAACTAGTATCTAGGAATTCCTAATAGATTTTTCCTTGAATTATGTCTTAAGAGTGTTATCATTGTATAATTATACGAGCTTTTCCTAAGCTGAAAACGCAGACGAAAAGTTATATTAAATGGATTTCTGATCAAATCGTAATTTCCCGTTGATTATTGGAAATAATCTGTTAGTCTTTTGAGATGAATAGAAGCAACATTATGAATAATGCTGAAATTTAACTCATTACTTTTTTAAAAGAACCTTCTGAGGAAAAGAAACATTTTCTAGTTTCCTCTCTCCAACTTTTCTTCCGCAGCAAAAGATTTTTTTATTTTGCAAAAGGTAGGGTCTTCTTGTCTTAGCTTCAAAATATTACTATTTCAATCTTACATGACAAAATAAGGTTGTTCAGTTTATTAAAAATATCAGTCATATAACAGAGCAAATTGTAACCCATAAAATGCACTGTTAGCGTAAGGTGCATTATGAAAACAGAAACAACAAAAATACGAAATTTGTCTGTCAACGGCCCAGCGAGACTGAGTGCCATCCCACGATTCAACCCGCGCAACTATGTAGCAAAAGTGGATTCCATTTATCCACAATGAAAGGAAAACAGTCGCTTTTGAAAGTTGTTGATTTTACAAAGTTTGCAACACTCACAGTATCTTGAAGCACCTTATGCTACAATTTCTGTTGGTGTTACACCTGGAGTAAGAGCACTCATTTGAATCTCAAAGTTTTGTTTTCCATTAGTGCAGCTGCTCGATCAGTGAATGTCCTAAAACAATTAAACCAAGAAACCAAGATGGGAAGAAACTCATCAACGAGAGAGAAGTTACTTTCCCTGTAGCTGTCCCTTCCAAGGCTTGACAAAACAAAACGTCTCTCTCCACGCACTTACCCTTATTAAAGGTATCATACAAATACAAAAAACTGAACTAACATTTGGTTAATTTTTTACTGTTCTGGGAGGCCCTGTATGGCCAGATGATTAAGGCACTCGGCTCGTGGATGCGAATCCCTATCACACCAAACATTCGCCTTTTTCAGCCGTTGGGGCGTTGTAAAGTTACGGTCAATCCCATTATTCGTTGGTAAAAGCGTCGCTGAAGAGTTATTGGTGGATGGTGATGACCGGCTGCCTTCCTTCTAGTTTTATTTGGTTTTTTCATGGAATGTGGCTATGACTACTAGCTACATTTTCACATTATAATATTATAATTAGTACTTCTGGTTTACTGTATCTAATACATCGCTGCACCATGATTAGGTTTTGTTTGTTTAAAGTTAAAAAGAAACTACACATAAGGATGTTCGTGTTCTTCCCACCATGGATATTGAAACCTGGTTTCAATCTGATTAAAAGAGAGGGACTGCTGCCTAGATTTACGAAAGCTTTTAATAAAATTAAATGTTTAAATAACATGAACGTCTCTTTCATGTTGAATTAATCAAATATCTTTGAGCTAACAGCAAAAATAACAAATGCTAAAAAATAAAATAACAAATACTATGGAGGTTTAATTTAATAAGTGGAAACAATGAAATATTAGTTAAACAAATTGAGGATGACTGACCAGTGTCACCTTTCAACTTAGTTTCCTTACAAAATAAGGTACAACAATTAGTGGTTTGATGAGGAACTTCCTTGTTTCTGTAATTTACATATTTTAAATTATTGTCACTAGACAGTGATACGCAGTGTTTTGGAATAGTCAACAACCACTCTCCAGAAAATAAAATATTAGATTTCCTACGTCCGGAGTGAAACGACTTTTTACCCGCTTGTACGAAAGTATTTTAATGTAAAAATATTGGAGTATGTGAGGCATTAATTCTATGTTGAAAAGTCGTAAGAAAGAAAATGAAATAAACATTGTTTCATCTGTGTAGCCTTCTTTCTATTTGCTTCTTAGCAGGAATTAACCTCTACTTGTTCCTTTTTTTGCTTCTGTATGCTGAAGCAGCTCCATGCTTTATCTTATTTCTGTATATATTATTCATGTTATTTTCCTATCTTAATTTTTGTTACTATGTTACTTAATATTAGTCATATTTATATGGTAGTTTTAAAGCTTCTTTATTGTCAGATATTTATATATGGATGGGCAGGATTATTTATAGTAGGTATGTGTGACTTGTTGGCGATCAATTTCAAAATTAAACAAACACTACACAGTCCACTTGTTTTAAAATAATATATTAAAACAAGTCCAACGTGTATACAAATGTTTATTACAGAATTACTCACCATTGTTGTACCCAGAGCTTTAAATAATTGTATCTGTCGTCGATACAGGTTTCTTCAATTACCCCAGAACACAATTGACAAGATAAATTATTATACTCTACTCTATATTCTCAAGACGGCTTGTATGGGCATTAAAACTTCAATTAAAATAAAGTACAGAACAACGTTTCGACCATCTTAAGATGTTGTTCCGTACTTTATTTTGATTAAAATTTCAATACCCGTACCAGCCGTCTTGAGAATACATTTTTTATTTCAAGTGGTTTTCATGTCTTCATGAACGGCGCGACATGGCCAGGTGGCTAAGGCGCTCGACTCGTAATCTGAGGGTCGCAGGTTCGAATCCTCATCACACTAAATATGCTTGCCCTTTCAGCCGGAGGGCCCTATGATGTAATGGTCAATCCCATTATTCGTTGGTAAAAGAGTATCCCAAAAGTTGGCAGTAGATGGTAATGACTAGCTGCATTTCCTCTAGTCTTACATTGCTAAATTAGGGACGACTAACGCAGATAGCCCTCATGAATTATTCTCTCTGTTAAAATACAGTTTGGGAAAATTTCACATGGAAAAGCATCATTATACACTCCTTATGGCTGAGCTGACAAATATGCAATCTAGCTCTATCTTTCTATCTAACTAACTGCTTATCTTTGTAACTGCAATTTGAACATATTTATAAATAGACCAACTGAGGCCTAGAACTTTCTACACATATTAGGAGTTATTATGGTATACTAATACTTGATTAAAATAGCCAGAAAAACGTAGAAGGAAGTTGTAATATGGCGCAGTAATGTAAGTGTCAAATCACGACAATGGAACTACACAACATATGATTCACACAGTTGCGTAAACAAACCTGAGATAAATTATTCATTCTAAAAATAATTAAATTTTAAACTCGCCTTATACGTTATAATAGTCATGTATATCTAGCAATAAGCCCATTTTAGTAAAAATATTGTTTTCAATTTATGCATAAAGTTTATTCATACAGTCAGCACGAATATTTGCAATCCTCTTGACAGTCATCTTCTCTATTTTATATTGAATTTGAAAAGATTATTGGAAGTAGCCAACTTTCTGGTGTGTTCTAGGCAAATTTTGATTATTTTATAAAAATTAACATATAATGTAGTGAGTAACATATATCTAAATAAATAAATACCTATAGTAACATAAAGTGGAAAAGAAATAAAAACAATTGTTGTCGAATATACATATATACTTTAAAGCTTTGTTCACAAGCATTTCATACCTTTATAATAAAATAAATATTGAAACCTGATATATCTAGATTTATAAATTTTTGGCAGAAAATATAAAAAGTCAATAACATATGAAACACGATTATTGTAATTAAAAAGAAATCCTCTGAAAATAAAAACACATCATTCTACCTACAAAAATACTGAACTGATCAGCTAACAAGCAAACCTGCTATTCAGGAAGAGAAACATAAGCTCTCTGCCTGCCATAAAATATTAATCAGAATAAGACAGCCTCGCTGCCATTAGTTTGAAACCAGAGTAATTCTCATAAATCGTATAGACGTATAATTGTAATATATCACCTTCCTTACAAACGTGTCAGACGTTCTGCAAAATTCTCCAAGGTTATTGAAACTAAAATTGAGCCAGATTTCAATAATTTTTTCTGGCAGTATTTGTATGTTCCAGAATATTGAAAACTTGACGGTCCACCACTCTTTATGTGATTTACTAATTAATCTTGAGAATAGTGGTTGGTTGACATTTTTCAATATATTAAATATATATTTTTTTCTGTTTCAAAACAGCTCTTGAATAGACTTACTCTGAATTTAACTATTCATATTTTAAAAAATAGGCGAACCTGATATTACACATCTAGAAATATTCAATTGGAATTTAAGAGAACAACTGTAAGACATTGATGTTACATTTTCGTTAAACTTTCTGTCCAAAGGATTATTTTAGCTTACCATGATATTCCTACTTTGAATAAACGAGCTAAATATTTAGTATATTCATTAAGAAATATTTTTATACTTTAAGTAATACACTGTTTTCATGATTTTTATAAAAGTATTCGAAATATAAAAATAAATCGGCAAAAAAATAAACGTTACACAGTTAAGACTTTACCCAGATATTTTATAGTATATTAATATTTTTGAAATCACCACTGTAACAGTCTATATTTATCAAAAGGTAAAAATGTTTCCTAATGGTCGTAAAAGGAAATGCATGGTTTAATACGTTATCTTGAGATAATTTTGAATATTTAGATCATCAAGTCGCATGACAGCCACAAAATCTATAAAATCGTGAGAGAATTACATTTTGCTATTGTTTAGCTTTGTGTAGTTAACGCAATGGTACCAAAAATTGTTCGCTTTCGGGTAAATTATTTGGGTAAAATATTCATATACTCAGGTTATGAAAATATGTAGGTTGAGAATCCAAAAGTTCCAAGACATGGATATCACTTGTTGTTAATGATATTAGAAAACAAAGGAGTATGAATCAATTTGAGTCACCAAGACTATCCACAAATGAGCTTGTAACAAATCGTATCGTAGTTGTGGTAAATAAAAGCTGTCCAAGTTTCCCAGAAATAACACACAAAGTAATCAAGAAGTATCCATATTTGGAAGATAACGACAGAAGTCATCATGTGTACTGAATATTCGCTAGATGCTGTTCATACGGATTTCTGTACGAACGAAAACTGTTGTACTCGTACACTAGATAACTTATGGATAGAAACGGAGTATTTTGTTTGTTTGTTTTTGAATTTCGCACAAAGCTACTCGAGGATTATCTGCACTAGCCGTCCCTAATTTAGCAGACTAGAAGAAAGGCAGCTAATTATCACCATCCACCGCCAACTCTTGGACTACTCTTTTACCAATGAATAGTGGAATTGATCATGACGTTATAATGCCCCCACGGCTGAAAGGGCGAGCATGTTTGATGTGACGAAGATTCGAATCCGCGACCCTCAGATTACGAGTCGTAAGCCTTAACCACCTAGCTATATTGGGCCGAACATGGATTATAGCGATGTTGCGAGGCTGAAAATCGTTTGCATATAATTAATCCACTGTGATAAAATATGTGATCGACACTCTTTTGTTATACCAATTTTATTCCTGTTAGAAGAAGTTTTTTAGTTATTTATGCTGATTACGTAATTTCACAAGAAATTCAAATATGAAAAAAAGCAAACAGAACTGTGAAAGACTAGATATTATCTTTTTGGGTTTTGAATTTGTATTAATCCAGATTTGCAAAAATTCTAGCTATTTTACAAAGATAATACTTAAGTACCATTCATTTAATGATATACAGTAGTTTTATCAGATAAAATAAAATGTTTTTAAAAACAAATGAAATAAAGCAACTGGTTTGGTTGTTTTTAAATGCAAACTTTTACAATAGGCTATCTGCGCTCTGCCCATCAAAGGTATAGAAATTATGATATTTAGTGTCGTAAGTCTAAAAATGGTACTTTGTTTCACTCTATCACTTATATACGTTATTTAATTCTATTCAAATATACTTTATGAGAGTAAATAAATACTTCCTATGTATCTGCTTATGTAGCTTATATTTGATAACTCAAAGTTATTGGAAACTTTCACCTATAACGTCTAGCCTCGAACATTTTCGTCAAGCTTATTTTGTCAAACCAAAAAAAAGCAAGTGTTATTTTGTATTTAAATTTCGCGCAAAGCTACACGAGATCTATCTGCGCTAGCCGTCCCTAATTTAGCAGTGTAAGACTAGAGGGAAGGCAGCTAGTCATCACCACCTACTGCCAACTCTTAGGCTACTCTTTTACCAACGAATAATGGGATTGACCGTAACAATATAACGCCCCCACGGCTGAAAGGGCGAGCATGTTTGGTGCGACCGGGATACAAGTGTTATAAATTATTACACGTCTTGACAAAAGAAGAGTGTAGACTTGTTATTTACATCAGGTTTAATCATTATATTAAAAATGTTACATCAGTTATTCATGATTATTCATGTATGACTGTATATAATTACATATCGCATTAATTTAAGAAGTTCTCATAGTTGCTTTATTATGGTAAGCTACAGTTTTAACATAGTAATACACACATACTGATATAATATACTTTAAAACAAAAGCAGTGTCTTATATTAATTACTGTACGATTTATTGTTCTTTTGGTAGGCCTACGTTCCCTCATATTGGGAAAATGAAGACGATATTGAGACAAAATATATATATATTCTACAATTTTGCTTTTTATGTATTTAAACTTGAATAAAACAGAATAAAATATTATACTTCGTCAAATTTTAGTATCACTGCAACAATAATGATGAATAAATAAAATTTAAGAAGACGAAGCAGTATTACTAAGGTATTCAATTTATTATGCTAACTGCGTATTGGAGTAGCTAGTTTGTGTACTATTTCGTATGTTAAGTAGGGTTAGAACAGAAAAACCTTTCAGGTTATATTGCAATTGTTTGTATTACTTAAGAGTTATTATTAGAAGAACCAGTATATCCTATGTTGCACGTTTCCGGTAAATACTACAATACATAGAAAGACATAGATGCTATCTAACACATATTTGTTCGTACATTAAGAACCTATGTTTAAAAATTTATATCTCAAGAAGTTTTATTACTTTATGTTTATTTTACTTAAATTACATTAATAAAAACATTGATTGAAAAAAAACCAGAAACAACAGCTGAAAGTTAGTATCAACTCAAAAATTGTGACCATTTCCTTTTTTACTTCATGTATCTACTAATACAAATTCTCACTGACATTAATGTGTACTAGAAATTAAAATGCTTGTTATGATTGTTCGTTGTAAATTTAAGCACAAAATACACAAGGGACTAACGGTATTTTGTCTACCACGGGTATTGAAACTCGATTTTTAGCGTTGTAAGTCTCTAGACATACAGCTGTGCCACTGGGAGCCGTTTAAAGTGCAGTACACTTTTGCAATGTACATGGATATACAAAACAATATTATAGTGATTACTGCACAGGAAACGTTGATTTGAAAAAGAAAAATGTTATTTAAATGAATTATCCATTCTTTAATAAAGTTTTTAGAATGAATTATTAGAAGTAAAAAAAACTTCGTGATAATTAATAGTTTTCTTGTATACAACTTGAACATTAATTGGTGGCTAATAACCAAGTGTGATAATTGAATGAGCATCCACATAATATTAGTATCAATTATCAACTATTTAAATAGAAATGAACAGTTCTTCGTTTAAGTTCATGGCACAGGATATAATTAATGGAATGAACGCAAAAATAATTAAACTTGAAGAGTTATTATCACACCTATAATCGATATAAGAAAATATCAGAAACAAAACATCACGCACGATAATAATAAAGAAGCTAATAATTTCAGGTATCAACTCATATCCATTATTTTGCTCTCAAGAGCCTTAGTAAACTAATTATTTTGAACCAATACTTTTTTATCTTATAGAGACATAAAATAATCACCGAAACATATTTCTATATGTGCCATACATAACATACTACGAATGTTTTTTATTTGTTAAGAGGTCATCTTATTGCTGTGAATGTATATCCTATTTGCTTCCCACTGTGTGGTGCTCCGTGGGACTCCTATTTTATATGCGACATGCAATAGATTTGTAGATACACAGCATGGCTTTCATTGGAAAGATTAGAACGTAGCAGGAATAATTTCCTATGAGTGTACGTCCTACGGTAACATAAAAGACATGCAAGTAGAGATAAAATACAATTAAAATGCATTAATGCCCATTACCACACATGGTGTGTGTATTCACTATTCACTAAGTCTCATAATTCTCAGAAACATTTAAAACCTGTTTACACCAAGACGAATTTATTCGCCATATCCATTTTTAAATATTCAAAGCAGAAAAGTTTAAACAGGAACAAACTGAAATAATTCCAAACAGAGAGCTTAGTGACGGATAAGAAAGATACAATCATAGAATAAATTATCTGTGTTCATATTTCTTTGAAAAATCGCCAACATTTAACTGAACCAGCCATTGTTATGGTAAACTAGGTACGTGTTTGTTATACTGCTGCTCTAGTTTACAATGGTGGACATGCACAGATCAGACGAGGTTCAGTTATCAAGAATGGTTGTTCAGCTGGATGCCGTTCACAGTTTTTTGACGCCTATTTATGGAATATATTGTATTTTTATTTTTTTATTTTATTTATATCATACACTAAAATAAATGTATGTCTTTTATAATTAAAATAAAATGTTTATTTGAGACACAAACAAGAAATCATGGCTTCAGTGGTGTTTAAAAGTAACTGTGAATTTATGGAAATCTAATGGTGTAGTAAAATCATGTACAAAATGATTTAAGGCACCTAAACCTGCATGGTATATTTTGACAGTGCAAGCTGCTGGAAGTAGTATAATGGTGTGGGGAATAATTTCTTCACTTCTTTGTTTATTTTTAAAATACAAATGTAGAAGTATTGTTATTGATCTGGAGAATATATATCTAATCTTTCATTTCTGTTATAATAATCTAGGTCTTCTTTCAAAACAATTATGCAACAATACATCATGTTTCTATTATCAGAATGTGGTCCAAAGGGAGCAACTCCCTTTCCTTGGACAGTACAATTAATGAACTTAAATCCAATTGAACATATTTGCGATTAAACTGAATACTCATTTATTACCATGTTCGGCCCGGCAAGGCCAGGTGGTTCAGGCACTCGACTCGTAATCTGAGGGTTATGGTTTCAAATCTCCGTCACATCAAACATGTTCGCCCTTTCAGCCGTGGAAGCGTTATAATGTGACGGTCAGTCCCACTATTCGTTGGTAAAAGAGTAGTCCAAGAGTTGGTGGTGGGTGATGATGACTAGCTGCATTCCCTCTAGTCTTACACTACTAAATTAGGGATGGCTAGCACAGATAGCCTTCGTGTAACTTTGCGTGAAATTTAAAACAAACCAAACTTTATAATTATCAATTACTGTGTTTCACTTTTTATAATTATTTTTATTTTTAACATCAGATACCCAATTAAATAATATTATTATAATATTAGTTATACCGCTATTTTATGTTTGGGTTGTTTGCCACAGGTTCTCTCTCTTTTTGCTTTATAATCTCTTCAAGGTTATTTTAGTTATAGCGTCCAACTTAATATAAGTTGCATATGTTTGTTTAAAATGACAGTTTTTAGTCATTTCATGGTGGTGGTAAATAAGTCTACACTTTGTTCATAAGCGATACTTTAATATTTAAGTTTTACACATCGTCTAGTATTTTTTTTCCTTCACAATCTAGTGAACCAGATCCGAATTCAGTCAAGATTATAAAATATTTTCCCCATTATAAGAGGGATGGAGCCAGAATACTTTCGTAGTTTCGCCATAAATACAGGAAAATATTCGATATCGCTTTATTGAGATTGGCTGGCGTAACTTTACTAAAGAACCACACTTGCCAGCGATGTAGTAAACACAGAGATGAAAGCACATATCAAATACTTTTGAAATAATAAAACTACATGAATGTGATAAAGTGTGTGAGAAATAATCTTGTTTTTAGAACATTCTTCCTGCCTCTTATATCAGTGCATTTAGTGCTAAGATATGGAGGTTCGTAAATCTTATTACAAATTATCTGGTAATTAACTATGATGAAACTTTGCATATGACAAATGACTTGTAGTCTTGAATACGGACTTTGTTTTGATGGTCGGCCAACCCAATCAATCACTGTCTACTTTTACGTAGTAAATGTACCCTTGTTGATCATTCTAATGAAATACTTTAAATGAATACTAAAAAGTATGTTACGAGATTAATGTTAAAAATGACGCGAAATGTTTCAAAGAGTAGAATATTTTTCTTCATCAGGAACAAAGGAGTGACAAATGTTCCCGACAAAACTATATTCTTGCGGAGTTACTCAAATATTCTGCGAATTTATTACTAATTTACTATGTTCCAAGTTATGATCTCAAAAGCTAACTTATGTATTAAACAAAGTTTATAAACAGAAATTTCTATCACGTTATAATTTATTTAGACAATTTTACATTTCGCTATGATTCAATAAGTTATCAATCAGTAATTTTACACTATTGATTATTTTTAATATTTCCTCTATTACAAATTAGTAATTTAGAAATTATGGTAAAAACTATTTTGGAAAATGAAATTTACATTGCAATATTAGCTAAATTTTACCAAGATGACTTGAAGATTTACCTAATAAATATTGTTGATTTTTTGGGATAAACAGAAATATCTTTAACAGAATGTTTGGTTTGGTTTTGAATTTCGCGCAAAGCCACTCGAGGGCTATCTGCGCTAGTCGGCCCTAATTTAACAGTGTAAGACTAAAGGGAAGGCAGCTAGTCATCACCACCCACCGCCAACTCTTGGGTTACTCTTTTACCAACGAATAGTGGGATTGACCATCACATTATAACGCGCCCACGGCTGAAAGAACGAACGTGTTTGGTGTGACGAGGATTCGAACCTGCGACCCTTGAATTTCGAGTGGAGTGCTTAACCACCTGGCCATGCCAGGTCTTAACAGGATGTTTCCCAATAGCATAACATGCAACATATTTGTTACATTTCTTTAACATTCTGCATGTATATAAGCCACTCTGAATAAATCTGTTTGAATTAACGTAAAATGATTTTCAATCCTTTTTTTTATTATTTTATTGAAACGCCAAATTCTACATAAAATGTTATAAAAAAATTGTAAAATGTGAAAAACAGATAACTACGAGCAGAGAATAATTTATAAACGTTCTCATATTTGGTCGATCACATAACTTTGCGATAAAACTAAAATAATATATCATGTAATATTTCCAACTACAGAGTATGTTGAACCGTCTGACACGTAGGTATGGAATTACAATTCAACGTAGCGTTCAGATAATTTTAAAACTTTCATGCATTTTGAAGTTTGAATAGTACACAGTGTTAAACCTATTGATTTTATTATCTAGAACAAGTACATACACCAGTTTTTCCTGGAACATATTTTGATATATCTGTGCTTTGGAATCTGAAATGATCAGGCTCATCTAAGACTTCTTCCTCCTTCCTTAAATGATTTTATCTTTCGTATACAGTCATGTGAAAAAGTTAGGACACCCTATGAAAGCCTGTGTATTTTTGTAAGATTTTTGGATATATATAGATATTTAATCTAAATTTTAATAATAGTGAGAGATTATAGGAATATAACTAAACAATTAAAACTGAAGAAAAGACATTTCAAGATCTTCTGTAAATGTAATTCTACAAAAATGCATATTCTAACTGAGGAAAAAGTTAGGACACCCCAACATTTATTCCCACTTAAAATGGTTCAACTCACACAGGTGTATCACACCAGGTGCACATGATTAGATGATCGTTACTCAGCATTTTGAATGAGAATTGCCCTATTTACACCTCAGACATTTAGTTTGGTGTGCTCCTGACTGTTGAAGTTAGAGTGAGCACCATGGTGAGAGCAAAAGAGCTGTCTGAGGCCTTCAGAAAGAAAATTGTAGCAGCTTATGAGTCTGGTAAGGGATTTAAAAAGATCCCAAATTATTTTGAAATCAGCCATTCCACTTTCAGGAAAATAGTCAACAAGTAGAGGGCTTTCAAAACAACTGCCAATATGCCTAGGTCTGGTCATCCAAGCAAATACACCCCGAGAGCAGACCGCAAGATGCTAAAAGAGGTCTCCAAACACCCTAACATGTCATCACGGGAGCTACAGCAGGCTCTAGCTACTGTTGATGTGAAAGTGCATGCCTCTACAATCAGAAAAAAAGACTGCACAAGTTTAACTTGCATGAGAGGTGTGCAAGGAAGAAACCTTTGCTCTCTAAGAGAAACATCAAGGCCAGACTGAAGTTTGCCAGAAAGAATGTAGACAAAGACCAGGACTTCTGGAATAATGTTCTTTGACAGATGAGTCCAAAATTGAATTATTTGGACACCAGAACAGAGGACATGTTTGGCGTAAACCAAATACAGCATTCCAGGAAAAGAACCTCATACCAAATGTAAAGCATGGAGGTGAAAGTGTAATGTTTTGGGGCTGCTTTGCTGCAGCAGGACCTGGACAGGTTACAGTCATAGAATCCACCATGAATGTGTATCAGAGGGTGCTTGAGGATCATGTGAGACCAACTGTACGAAAATGAAAGCTGAAGCAGAACTGGACCTTGCAACACGACAATGATCCAAAACATACCAGTAAATCCACCAAGGACTGGCTAAAAACTAAGAAATGGAGAGTCCTGGAATGGCCGAGTCAAAGCCCAGATCTTAATCCCATTGAGATGCTGTGGGATGACTTGAAACAGGCTGTACATGCAAGAAACCCCTCAAACATGTCACAGCTGAAAGAATCTGCATAGAGGAGTAGGGCAAACTTTTTTCAGACCGATGTCAGAGACTAGTAGATGGCTACAAGAAGCGTCTCACTGCAGTTATTTCAGCCAAAAGGGGTAACACTAGCTATTAGGAAGTAGGGTGTCCTGACTTTTTCCTCAGTTAGAATATGCATTTTTGTAGAATTACATTTACAGAAGATCTTGAAAAGTCTTTTCTTCAGTTTTAATTGTTTAGTTATATTCTTATAATATCTCAGTATTGTTGAAATTGAGATTAAATGTCTATATTTCCTGTAGATGCTTTACATTATATGTAAGGGTTTTCATTTCTGGACAGTGGTGTAATACATCAACCCTTGTTAAGGCCATGAATATTCATATACCATGTGTAGCATTTTTGTGTTTTATATATTTCTCTTAGTTTGGTGTATATAGTATATTGCAAACAATTCCATATATCGCAACACATTCACTTGTTAATTTATCATGAAAATATTATACATGAAACTTCATATTTAATACTTTTATAATAAAGTATCCAACAGATACATAACCTAAAATCTAGCAGTAGATGGCCTTTTGTTATACCTATAGCAGATATCTAACTGAGGAGAGGGAGAAACCTAGACATAGTTTCATTATGTGTGATATATCGGTCTAATGAGCATTGTAATTTATTCTTGTTTAAATTTTACTCTTCAAGCTATCTAGGAATCTGTGGGCTTCGTACAGTTCTGAGACGGTATTCAGTTGTGTTGTGCGCAACGTTGGAGGGGCAGGTATTATTTAAACGTCTTCCCCCTCCTATACGGTTGTGGATGTTTACTATCAAATTCAATACATTAACATTAGAATATCATGGCATTCACATTATGCTTATCATACCAATCTTTACTTCCTATTCATGTCCATGTCCATGAATACTATTCTATTTCTTTTGGTGTAAATTTGTCACTCCTCTTAATTTGTTCCTAAAACACTTACAAACAGTTCTGTTGACAAATTGTCACTTTTTTTACCTGATTACATTATCCAATACGTATTGACATAAAATCCCCTTTTGAATACATTTTTGGTAACTTAACCTGAGCGATGCCTTTGTTAACTAGTGTAAGATATATACGGTTGTTTCCATTTAAGTTTCACGAGAGGATTATGGTTTAAATAGTTATACAGCGTAAATGTTAAATTTACTTACTTTTAGATAGTTTACTGAAGTTTTGTTTGCATAACTGTTCACGAGTCACACGCTATGTTCTTCAATAGTTATGAACTATGATTATTATATTATTGTGTCATGTTACTAGAATATTCTGAGTTTTTCTTATTTCAATTGAGCATTATTGCATCATAATACCTAATAATGTGTTCACCTTCTGTGAAGCTATCGGCTATGAATTGTAGTTCGAGACATAGATAGATCCAGGCTGCGTGGTTGTGAAATTAACCATAAAGAGCACATAATGACGATTTTTAAAATAAAATTATCAAATACTATATTGTAATAACATAGAAGGGAAGAATAATTTGCCTAGTCAAATTGTGTTCTAAAGTAATTAAACTAGCCTGTGTAGACTTTAACAAAAAAGAGGCAACTATTTAAAGTTCTGGATACTACTGTGATAACCAATAGATATGTTTGCCTCATTTTAACATATTATTTTAAAATAAGTGGACTGGTTATTTATTTTGAAATGTATCATCATCAAGTTACAGACACCTACTGTAAAGAATCCGGCCCATACATAAAACCTGGCTACTACCACAAGTGGACTTTTTTCTTATAGCACATATTGAGTGGAGTGATGAAAGATACTTAGGACTATCATCATTATGTATAATATACTGATCTATAGAGGTTAGTAGGTCATTCTTACATAGACTTATCAAAATACTTGAATGAGAGATCCAGGAATTCATCATAGTTTGGTTTTATATTTGTATCTTTGTGCACGAATTCTAAATTTGTTGTTCTGGATACTCTGTGGGATGTAGTAATTACTGTGTTTAACATTTATTAATATTAGACGTTATCACATTACATCATGCTAGATTGGCATATTCAATATTAGGTGTATATAGGTACTAATGATATTTTCTGATAATGTACCGTTATGTTTACCCAACAGTTTCTTAGCAGTTTCTTCGTTGCCATGCTCTGCTTGTAATTTGGCTGACGAGACTTTTCCGTGTTAATTTCTAATAATAATCCAAAACCTTTTGCTACTGGGGAGATACTTAGAAGAGTTCCGTGTAAGTATAATTTTAATTTAGTCTACGTGTTTTTATCGTTTATGAGAATACCAAATTAGTTTGGGGACGTTTGTTGTAATTTTACGTTTTTGGCAATATTCAACTATTTGACTTAGAACTGTTTGTAAATTGGTGTCAACTGTCAAAAGAATTATATAATTCTTCCATTCACTACATAATCTGAGAAGTGAGAGATTAATCACAAATTATGATTTGTTAGGAGCATATAACTAAGGTAAAGAGAACTGGGCTAACTGCCCCTTCCAAGGGAACACTTGCCCTATGAGTAACAGACTCCGAGTAGATGCTCTCCACATTTGCTCTACATTTTATATTGTTTAAAAAGCTAGTCAATCATCGAATAACACCTGTAGGTAATTTCATTTGTTCACATAGTTTCGTGGATCACTGTCTAAATCAACTTTTGCAAAATAAATTTTGTTCTGTGTTAAGTCTTCCCGAAACTGTTCACTTTCTACGTTGAAATGCGCTCTTTTGATAACAAATTATTTTGTGATTGGTTTTATTCTTGACCATTGTATGTTACTTTTACCAATTTTAAATTCATCTTTTGATCGGTCCTTAAGAAGGTCGTTAAAGCCAACCATTTCCGCTACTTTTGCTGAAATGCCGCCCTTGAATAAGCGATTTTTAATATCTATAGTTTTGGTGTTAGGTTTACATTTTCTAACTTCATCCGCCAGTTTTGATTTACTTGGCCCAGTCTACCTTCTGTCATTATTGAATGTTTAGGGAATTCTTTATGTTTTAATTGTTGTGCTTGTTGTGTGCTGTTTGCGTTAACCCATGTTTTGTGGATAGTTTATCTTGTCATGTCGATTTGAATAACGTAAATCCACGGTTTTCCATGTTTGTTTTTCAAATATCCAAGGTTGTGTAATACTTACTTCTACTACCTGACAATTTGCAATGTTAGTTTACTTATTTCTTTATTGATTTCTAATTCATCATCACTTCGGGATAGGTCAGGAGAGCTCCGGCTGTCCTTACAAATCCACATTATCTTCCTTTTCTTATTGATTTTTGTTAACTCTGATTTTGCTGTTAAAGTATGTTAGTCAGTAAGTTTAGGAAGTTCTTCTAGATCAATTGTATTTTTACTATTGTTTTCCCTCATATTAGCCTTTCTGTACAATTAGCTACGATGTAAAACATTCAAAGGTTGTGTTTTGTCTTCATTTCACGTGTACAACGACGAACGCGCAGTTCACAATATATATTCCAAGTTGTCGTTTTCTTGTTTGTTTGTCAAAAAATAGTGTCTTTTTTGTCTTTTAAGTTTCTGTTCAACTGTCACAGTCACTTTAAACGGGTTTCCTGTGTGCTAGTGGTACACCATTACTTGATATGCTGAGCTTAACAATCAATGAAAAAGATAAACGTAATGTTTTCTGTGAATCAAAGAGCAGGTTCGTCTCTTTTCCTTGGAAGCTGGAACGGGAATCCATGCTTCAGGAAGGTTTGCCTGTTTCTGAATTTCGCGCAAAGCTACACGAGGGCTATCTGCGCTAGCCGTTTCTAATTTAGCAGTGTAAGACTACACTTTTCCTAACGAATAGTTAGATTGACAGTAACATTATAACTCCCCACGGCTGAAAGAGCGAGCATGTTTAGTGTGAAGGGGATTCGAACCCGCGTATTACGAGTCGAGTGCTTTAACCACCTGGCCATGCCGGGCGGTTCAGGAAGGAACTCTCTTGATAAGGATCTGGGAGGATCAGGTTTAATGCTTCCTCCCACCTGAACTGGTAATGTAGTAACACTGTTTAATGTTGGAAATTCCACAAATGACAAGTGCTTTCAAGTAATGTCACTAGCATGATTACTGAACCCCCATCAGGGTTTATGTTTACGGTTTAACATTTGCACTAATACGCATTTTGCTTCATTTGGTGTGTTGTCAGTTTCACATATCACAAACAGTCCATATAATCCAGTACTTTTTCATTTTGTATTATCTCAAGTATATATTTTCACAAATACCATTTGTACATAACATGCATACTATACAACTGACACGTTAAGTACGTCTAGCAGTAGGTGACTGATTGCTATACTTATAACACATATTTATAGGCTAGAGGTATTTAGACTCATTTTCATCATGTTTGATATAGCGATTAAGTGAGCGTAATAATTCATTTTTACGTAATTTTTCCCGTAAGTAAGAGAATGCTCTGTCTAGAAGTCTGTAATAGTGTTTATATATATTAGCGTATTTATATAAGATATGTGAGCTTGTTGTATGTGGGACTTTACATACGTTAGAGAGATTGAGTTTTGTAATATATATAGTTTGGTTTTAATTTTTCTTTGTGCTACGACAATTCATACCGGGCAGGTATACTTGACTATCTTTTTTGTTTGTTTTGAATTTCGCACAAAGCTACTCTAGGGTTATCTGTGCTAGCCGTCCCTAATTTAGCAGTGTAAGACTAGAGGGAAGGCAGCTAGTCATCACCACTCACCGCCAACTCTTGGGCTACTCTTTTACCAACGAATAGTGGGATTGACCGTCACATTATAACGCCCCCACTGTTTAAAGGGCGAGCATGTTTGGCGCCAAAGGGATGCGAACCCGCGACCCTCAGATTACGAGTCGCACGCCTTAACACGCTTAGCCATGCTGGACATACTTGACTATCAGCTGTATGTATCGTTTGTAGATTTGTATCAAATTTTAGGGTAATGTTTGTTCGAAGTTAAGCGCAGAGCTCCACAATGAGCTATTTTTCTGCCCACCACGGGTATCGAAACTCAGTCTAGCATTAGACGTCCGCGAACACACTGCTGTGCGGCTGAAGGGCCCGAGTGGTTTAGCAGTATTTATTTAGTTTATTTATTCCGTACAGACTCCTAACCACATTCACTCATTTCCAGATACTGTTTGTATTTTCATTTCTATACGTTTCCCATATTACTTTTTTATCATATGTGAAGCCTAAACGTTTTTGCTGATGTATCAATCTGAAGAAAGTTTCCATGGAATATAGATTTCGGCATTGTTAATAAAGTTTCTTTTTTTAATTTTGTAAGCATTATCACTTGTGTTTTTGGTGCATTAATTTTTATTACATTCTTTTGGCAGTATTCTGCATGTCGCTTAATGCAAGTTGTAAATTTGTGGCGGTTATCTTATTTTGATTCTAAGTACATTGACTTGTGGTTTCATAGTTGTATTTCTTGTGCTGATATAAAATCTTTCCAGTTTACGTCTCTCTTTAATCGTATTTTTTGTGCTATTCGTGTTTTGGTGCTGCAATTTCTGCGGTTTTAGTAATACACTCGGTTACCTTTTGACTATATTCGTCTGCTTTGGACGGTCGTGAAGCGCTTCTTTTAATTGAATTTTATTATAGTTCATCTGAAAGGGCTTTGTATCTTCACTTTTATCCAATCAGTTTTATTATACTTAAGCTTCTGATGATTGATTGGTTTATTTTGTCGTCGATGAGATCGAAGATGCTACATACTGGGAAATGATCACTATCTAAATCTTGTTCTAAATTAATTTTACAGATTTAAATCTTTGTTCATCTGAAATTATAAATAAGTCAAGAACACCATACGTATTTCTTACGTACAACAGTGTGGAGACTGTATATCAACTTATTAATACAGAACTGTTCTTATTAGATCTACATTTGTTTCTGCTATTGAAATCCCCCATCACTATATAGTTTGGTATGTTTAACAATATTTCCAATAGATTTGTATCTAATATTCTCGTCGGGGAAAGTAGAGACTGGCTACTGTTATAACTGTGTTGGTTGGGGAACAATATCCAGCCACTGGTATGTTGTTTTTGGTTTCTTTTTTGAATTTCGCGCAAAGCTACTCGAGGACTATCTGCGCTAGCCCTCTCTAATTTAGCAGTGTAAGACTAGAGAGAAGGCAGCTAGTCATCACCACCCACCGCCAACTCTTGGGCTGCTCTTTTACCAACGAATAGTGGGATTGACCGTCACATTATAACGCCCCATGGCTGAAAGGGTGAGCATGATTGGTGCTACCGGGATTCGAACCCGCGACCTTCGGATTACGAGTCGAACGCCTTAACACACTTGGCCATGCTGGGCCCACTGTTATGACTGTGTTGTCTTGGAAACAGTAGATACCTACCATTGTTATAATTATGTTATTTGTGAAAGTCACGCCTGTTATTACGCAATCATATGCTCTTCTTTAGTTGCTGTTAGTTATTGCCAGTACCAATCTATAATTTAGGGCTACACCCCTATTTGCAACACTGTTATCTGTGCGATCTACCCTGATAATCGAATAACCGGTGAATGTTCACGAAGTATTTTAGTGGCAAGGGTCTTAGTTATGAAAACCATATTTGCATATGCTCATTTTGTATATTCTTCGATTTCTTGTCTCTTGGAATGAAGTCTATCTTGGATATTTACGCATATAGAACTGTAAATGCATATGTGTAGGTGATTCGTCAGCGTCTGTGTGTTGTACGGTAGCAGTGGTGTCGTATTTTCTTGCTACGTTTAATGTGATTTTCATGTAGTCTGTGTCATTCTTTGGTTTCAGGGCTTCTGCTAAGAAGTTCAATATTATGTTAGTTAACGTGTTTATAATTGGTGAACGATCTTGGGCATTTGTTGTGTTTATTGTTTTCTGTTTATCGTTTGTGTTTTTGTCTTTCAGTTTTTGCTCGTTTTGTTTTCTTCGTTGCTTATTATTATTTACGTTTGTGGTATCAGCTTTTACAACTATTGAGTTTGTTTTACTTTATTTTTGGTTGTATACTTTCTCTATTCTGTAAAGTTTAACTTTGGGTTGATTGTATTTTTTGGCTTGTTGAGATGTGTAGCTTCAGGGAAAAATTCCAACACTATGTTTCAAAGCTTAAGCCTTTTTGTGTACTTTATAACCGATTGTATTTTCACTTTAAGATAGCTATCTTGTTTCTATATTTTTTGAAAACCCCTATTTCTCTTTGCTAAATTAAATATTTGTTAACAACATTGTTTTTAATTTATTTATGTCCACCATGAACATAATCTGTGTAATTGCAATACTGTCCTATTTTGAAACGGTTTAGTTTAATGAAATGCGTAGTTGTTGTATGATACTTTCTTAGGAAACAATGGCATGCTCTGAATTGGCTTCACACTGATCGCTATTGCTTCCGATATCATTGCGACAATGTTATTACTGATGTGGTCACTATGATGCATGATAATCAATATACCATATGTTATGATTTATGTTTGTAAAATATATATAGCTAGCTACCATATTCATATCCTGTTGTTACATGGAGAATCTGTAAACACTAGATTAGAAGGACTACTGAACTATACTGGAAAGAAGCATGTACTGGATTTTGTAGCCATATGAGTTTTATACATGCATGTTGATACTAGTCAACATAATATATACTAGCTTATACATATTTTAGTGAAATTAAATAATTATATTTAAATGAAGTTAAATAAATAAACAAAATTATAAGAAAGGACTGCGTTAAAAACAGCAAATCCTAACCTCCGATTTATTATATTATAACTATAAATTTTAAGCCAAAACAAAACATATTAAAATTAAACAAAATATGCTGCATTTTTTAAAAAAAGATCCTAGGGTGCAAGCTACAATGTGGGATTATAAAATGTATCCTAGGTTTTGGAGGTGACTAGGAAAGTAGGACCCACATTATTGTGGAGATACACTGTCTATCAATCTTAGCCTCCAGTTCTCTAATCTCACATAAGAAAATTAGAAATTACGGGACCAAGATGTGGGTGCTTAATCCATAACGTCCCGCATCTGTTTCACCTTTTACTGCCTGGGAAGACAGTTTTGGGAAGGTGACTGCTCTCCCAAGTTAAAATAAGAATAAGAAAAATGTGTATGCATGTGTATATATATAAGTTTCATAGTTTTTGAAGTTTCAAAGCCATATATATAGAAACCTACATAAAATGTTCAAGTTGTATAGATGCACGCATATAAATGAATATTTCTAATATTTTTTTATAGTTGTTATATTTCCACCTTCTTTTTCCACAGTTTTACTCTAGCTGACCAGGTTTATTTTCAGAGTAACATTCTGCACACTCTAACAGGTTGAATACGTGTTGATTAGTAATTATGAATTTGATATCTTAATATATCTTCCTCCTTCATTTCTAGTATTTTGGTCGTGACACTTCTACAACCCTGAGCTCTGTTAGGCCGTCGCTGCTGCATACTGTATCTGAAACTAAATATTTTCTAAGTACAATATATAGCTATAAAAGTTCTGTCTTCCTTCTGTCAAGAATCGCCATCATTTTAGACATCTCTTGCTGCTTTTTATACTCAGTTTCAAGGATGGCTACTCTATCTGTGGTATCTATCAAATTTTCAATCACGCAGCATTGTCTGTATTTCGACACTTACCACCAGTCATCACCGTGACTGCCAATTCGATATTCATGATATAACTGGAAAACAACTCATTTTCTTTTTTTGCAGAGCAAAGAGTGTATAGTTTTGTTTTGATCAAGTTTCTGCGATGGATATTTAAGTTACCTGAATTATATTAGTAAATATCTGTTATTGTGAATGACCATAGAAAACGAGTTGTTTTCTTGTGATGTCATGACTTTCGAATTGGCAGTCACGGTGATGACTAGTGTAAGTGTCGAAATACAGCCAACGCTGCGTGATTGAGAATTTTGTTAAAGTTATTTTTATATAACTTTACACTTTAAGTAACTGTATATATTTTATACAGCAAAAATAACAGTGAAAACTATTTATTTCATTTTGTTATATTATATATACTATACTGGTGTTATTTCAAATTTTGTTTCATAATTATTAATACATTTCATTTTGTCTAATATTGTAATTAACGAATGCAACCTGGAAAAACACGTTCAAGTACGCAACAGAAACGTTCTGAATCTCAGCCTAGACATGGTAAAAAAGTGATGGTTTCTGAGTAAGAGTATGTTTGTGTTTGATATTCGCGCAAAGCTACACGAGGGATATCTGCGCTAGCCGTCCCTAATTTAGCAGTGTAAAACTAGAGGGAAGGCAGCTAGTCATCACCACCCACCGCCAACCCCTGAGCTATTCTTTTACAAATGAATAGTGTGATTGGCCGTCACATTATAATGCCCCCACGGCTGAGAGGGCGAGCAAGTTTGTTGTGACCGGGATTCGAACCTGCGACTCTCGGATTACGAATCAAGTGCCTTAATTATCTGGTCGAGTAATATCATAAAAAAGAACAGAAGTAATATCATAGGACAGAACAGGAGTAATATCATTGGAAAGCACAAGAGTAATATCATTGGAAAGCACAGGAGTAATATCGTAAAATAAAACAGAAGTAATATCATAGGACATAACAGAAGTAATATCATAGGAAAGAACAGGAGTAATATCATAGGAAAGAACAGGAGTAATATCATAAAAAAGAACAGAAGTAATATCATAGGAAAGAACAGGAGTAATATCATAGGAAAAAACAGAAGTAATATCATAGGAAAGAACAGGAGTAATATCATAGGAAAGAACAGAAGTAATATCATAGGAAAGAACAGGAGTAATATCATAGAGAAAACAGAAGTAATATCATAGGAAAAAATAGATGCAATATCAGAGGAAAGAACAGAAGTAATATCATAAAAAACAGAAGTAATATCATAGGAAAGAACAGGAGTAATATCATAGGAAAGAACAGAAGTAATATCATAGGAAAGAACAGGAGTAATATCATAGGAAAGAACAGGAGTAATATCATAGGAAAGAACAGAAGTAATATCATAGGAAAAACAAAAAACAGAGGAAAGAACAGAAGTAATATCATAGTAATATCATAGGAAAGAACAGGAGTAATATCATAAAAACAGAAGTAATATCATAGGAAAGAACAGGAGTAATATCATAGAAAAGAACAGGAGTGATATCATAGGAAAGAACAGATGTAATATCATAGGAAAGAACAGGAGTAATATCATAGGAAAGAACAGATGTGATATCATAGGAAAAAACAGAAGTAATATCATAGGAAAGAACAAAAGTAATATCATAGGAAAGAACAGGAGTAATATCATAGGAAAGAATAGATGTAATATCATAGGAAAGAACAGGAGTAATATCATAGGAAAAAACAGAAGTAATATCATAGGAAAGAACAGGAGTAATATCATAGGAAAGAACAGAAGTAATATCATAGGAAAAAACAGAAGTAATATCATAGGAAAAAACAGAAGTAATATCATATTTTTGTACTGAAGACAATTTAATAAAAATGTTTAATTTTTATCGAAACATGAATTTTACTTTTTTATTTTAACACTTTTACTGCATGATATTAAGTGTGGCATTGTTTGCTCTCTAAAACACAATTATATTTTTATCGTTTTTCTTTGATGAATTAATAATCATATGTACATGTAATGAGCATTTGAGCCATAAAACTAGAGGAATGAAACTGTTTTGTTTTTTCGAATATTCCGCAAAGCTATACAAGGGCTATCTGCGTTAGTTGTCCCTAATTTACCAGTATAAGACTAAAGGAGAGGCAGCTGGTCATCACCACCTACTGCCAACTCTCGGGCTACTCTTTTACTAACGAATACTGGGATTAATTGTCACTTTATAACGCCTCAGAAGCTGAAAGGACGAACATGTTTGGTATGACGGGGATTAGAAACCGTGACCCTCAGAAATGAGAAAAAGAAGACGTCAAGTGAGTTCATGTTTATTAATGTTTTCAACTAGCTTTCCCAAGGAGTATATTTTTTATTAAATATTTCTAACCATATTATAGAAAAAAAATTGTTTATTTTAGCTCAAATAAATATTTATTAGGTGAATAAATGTAACATTAAAGGGTATAATGCTATGAATTATATTCTGATGTTCTTATGTACGCTCTAGTTTATCGTAATACTTGTTTGTTTTTTTCATTTAATCCAAAAAGCATTCTTAAATGGATATTTATATTTCAGATGTTCAGTATCGCGACAACGGTGTCCTCTTTTTGGTAAAAAATAAGTTAAAATAGCTTATCCCAATGTCAGTATTTCACCAAGTCAACTTGCTCTTAATACTGGACATGTGAAGATTTTGAATTAAATAAATAATAACTACTTCGATAAACCGTTCTGGACTTTTTCTAATCAAATAAACTACAACCATAAAAATCAGGCATTTATGTTGTCATTTTCACAAGCACAAACAACTTGTTTTGGATTGTTGTTTTTTTCTTTCAACATCTTCTTAGTTATTACTGAGTAAAAGTTCCGGAAATAAAGACACAGTTTCTACTTCAAACAGTTGTGTATCTTAGTGCTCAAAGCATTACTATTCAAAGCGTCAACAAATTCGATTTTGATAAAACAAATTGCGCAAACGCTTTTTTTGCATCATCTTTTACTTTTATAACATCTCATTTAAGAAACTTTCAGTGTACCATTTTGAATTTCAGACGACGGCTGAAATTCATTGCTGACACACCTGTAAAACTTGTAATAATATTCTTTTACTGTAGTCTTTTTTTCTTTGAAATGTAGCTCTGTCTTCAGTGACCAGATTTTTTGCATATTAATACCACCATACTGTAGTTGTTATAGTCAAAATATTGTGGAAACTTATGATAAGCTTCAATGATGTTATTTCTTATGTTAAAATGTGTAACTGGAAATGTTTTGTTTGTTTTTAAAATGTTCGTGCTACAATACACAAGGACTCTCGCATGACCGTCTATACTATTGAAATTATAGACAAGAGGGAAAATACCTACTCAACAGCACCAACCATAATTCTTGGGCTACTCTTGTCCCACCGAATAGTTGGATTTGACCTTAACTCATATAATACACAAACAACCTCAAAGTGTGTTTTTTTGCAACGAACCATGAACTGTATGGTTTACAGTCTAGACACACTAATCACCAAATCACTGCTGCCAATATACTGCTGGAGTTAACGATTTGTATGTTAATGATATCATAATGTAACTAACTGAAGTTGGTTCGTTCAAGTTAAACAGCAATGGTACCATTTTTGTACGTTAATGTTTACACAGCTAGTAAACTAGCAATAATAGACATAAGATGAGAAGCAGTTCAACACTTGGTGTGTTAATGTCTGAAACTGATCACTGATGGCAGTATTTGGTACAGTAGTTTCTGTATACTTGAGCCTCTAATGTTAAAGAGCGTAATAATGACAACCGCATTCAAACATTTGAATAAAAGTGAATAAAACTTATATTTCCATATTAAAAAGAAGACAAAAATCGTGATGAAACTCGAGAATTTGCATGCCAGTTAAGGATTTTTAATTTGTTTTTCAAAGGTTCAAGGTTAAAAACGCTATCAATTCAAAACTATTGAGTTAAATAAGAAAGACAAATAGAAGTATTGAGCGATTTAAAGAAATTGTATTAAATGAAGTGTGATTGTAATTCAGATTTTAAATGCTTGCAGTCTTGCTGAAAGCTTACAATAAATATGAAATTAAAATAGAGTTACGTTTAATAGCTGGAAATCTGAAAGTATTATTGTCGTAACAATATATATATCATAGAAATGTATTAAAATTAAAATTAACTTTATTTTTTATTACGAGGAAAACTATTTACATAATACTTGTACACATCTAATTCTCATAGGCTCTCACATCAACTTTTTTAACATGTTCATGATCAGCTGGTAAGTAATTCAAGAAAATGAACACTAACTACACGTATTCTTGATTTTTAATTATTTTACCATGGACGACGCGTATAAGAGGTTTTAAAAGGTTTAATCTCCCTAAATAAATGGTTAGAAACAACGGCCAAAACAACCTACTACAGGACATACCCTCTGTATTTCCCCGCTGGTACAGCGGTAAGTCTACGGGTTTACAACACTAAGATCAAGCGTTCGATTCCACGTGGTAGATTCAGTAGGAATTCCGATGTGGCTTTGCTATAAAAAGACACAAACACACTTTTTGTTATTAAGAGTAGTGTTAGTTTTGCGATTTCCACCTTATGTATCTCGGACTGTGATAATCCACACTAACACATAATTTCTGTGTATATGGTCTACTGAACTCTTACTTCGTTTATCAAATTTTAAGGCAATCCATTAAAAATGCTTGAAATATAACATCTCGAATTTTAATTTTCTTCTTTTTTTATGGCACCAAAAGTAATAAAACTTTATATGATAGAAATACACACTTAACTATTAAGATGTTATTTCCCTTAATTCAGTACTCTAATATATCTTTTCAATACACAGTTATAAATTTCACTTGGTTTAAATATAAGTCACGTGTACAACTTATTCAACAATACCACTCAAATTAGACTAAAATATTTGCACACATCGACCCAAAAAGTCGCGAAAGCTAGTAGTCTAACATTTTTACTACAACTTCATATAAGTGAATCGCTTTTAGTTTTTGTAATTCAGCTTAAACATGCTGATTTAGACCAACAAAAATATGAGGTGAAAGAACGTACAAACACATAAGTATTGGCTATGAAAAACAAACGAGACAACAGTTTCCAGCTCAAGTTTTTAAAAGAATCACGGTTATTATTGATTATTCATTGCCAACTTTTCAGTATATATTTACTGAATTTTATAAAATTATCTTAATTAAAAGACGTTTATCATCATGTGATATAAGCTTGAACAATTAGCATAAATAATTATGTCTGATACAGCTGCACCGATTGTATGGCGGTGATGACAAGAAACTGTTAATCTAAATTTCATGGCGTTGTTATAAAGGCAGCTATTAACACTGTTTTAGAGAGAGCAAACTACCACCATATATTTTAAAGAGTCTGGTTGATTCTGTAAAGTACAGTTCTCTTCCAAATAATAGAGTTGAGATCCTAAAACTTATGTGGGCTGCTGTAAACTATCACTTTCGTAGTTACTGTGATTTGTTAGTGTGTATTGATAAAGAGACATGGTATCTCGTTAGAAACACCTTAGTGTGGGAAAAAGATGCAGCTAAAGAGAGAATTGGGATTGCGACTTAAAAGAATCACATAAAAATTAACGACCAAACAGGAAGCTACACTTATAGCACTGATAAGACTAATTTACTGCCGATATTCATTTATTAGTTAGCTGTGCTGTATATTTTGTTTTACCCACAGTTACGCCTCAAGTTGACCAAACAAAACCGGCCTGGCTAACTAATGACTGGATATTTGTTGTAAAATTATTAGCAATGCTATAACTGTAGCAACAAGTTTGGCCACAAATTTTGATTTCAGTTCTTTAAGTCACACACTCAATTATTTTTAGGTGCACGTTTTTTCAAGCCTAAAGGGTTTTCTATTAGATACAACATATTTAGAGAAAAAGAGCAAAAAAGTATATCTCACTGGTCTCACTCAGGATAATTTATGAGTTCGAACTGATTCCTTCCAATAGTTCAACCTCGTCAAGCACACATAAACAGGTGACAGAACAGCCAATCCAAACAAAAGACTTATTTGCATTCTAGGTCTTTTGCCATTAACCTATCGATTCGTCTTTACTTAAATCTATAATCCATGAGATGAGTTACAAATTGTTAGCCACGTGAAAGCTGGTTACATTGAATAGTGTAGTTATTTATGGGTAGGTTATTTGAGAAGATGGAACGTTTCAAATAGAAATACTTCACACTTTACATGATTATTGTTTTTGGTTTGTTTTTTCAATCTTGTTTTTTTTTTTCCTTGTTTAATGTGAAAGAAAATTTCTTGCAGCTCATTCACTGTATAATAACACTGTGTAACACAAATTTTGTTCCTGAATAGTATGTGTTATTTCTCAATTGCTTATGTTGTAAAAGCACATAAAATGGCCATTATTCCCTTCAAACTTTGCTTTTGTCACCTGGATAATGAAATTTAGAAATTAACATATTTTCTCTGTAAAAATGGGCAAATTTGCAGATTTTAATTTGCATAATGTCTGAATAAAACAACGTATGAATCAAAATTTACATGTATTTATAGTAAACTTATACAAAAAAGTTTAGAAGTAAGTAGTTTTTCGAGATTTACGACTGTAATGTAAATCACTTTCACGTATCAGCCCCCAAATATAGTCTCCCATCATGTTTTTGTTATACGCTCCCAGGTCACAAAAGCAAAGTTTTTTTCTATTTACTCTCGGCATAAGAAATTGGGAAATAACACTTTCTGCCGAGGAATGAGAAAAAGTAAAAATTTTGTTACATAATGTTATGCGCAATTAACCTCCATCAAGAAAGGTTTTGTGAACCAACTACAATGTATTCATCTTTGTGATTATTAATTATTATTCCCTTCAAGTACAAAAACTTTAATTGCATGATTTATTGGTCTCATTGCTTTCAAGTCTTGTAATAAAGTGGAAAAAAACCAAAAACATAATTCTATACGAGGTCTGTTCAAAAAATACGCGGACTAACGTCATAAAACAAAATGTACTTTATTTAGAAGTTACAGGTCTGGGACCCCTTCAAAGTACTCTCCTCCCCAACGCACACACTTATCCCAACGGTGTTTCCACTTGTTGAAACAGTCCTGGTACGCTTCTTTTGTAATGTCCTCCAGCTCCTTCGTCGCATTTGCCTTAATCTCGGGAATCGTCTCAAATTTTCTTCCTTTCAAGGGTCTTTTGAGTTTGGGGAACAAGAAAAAATCGCAAGGAGCAAGGTCAGGTGAGTAGGGGGGGTGGGGAAGAACAGTGATCGAGTGTTTGGCCAAAAAATTACGAGTTCTGAGGGCTGAATTTCGCAGCAACGCGGTGCATCTTCAATTTTTCGGTCAAAATCTCGTAACAAGATCCAACTGATATCCCACACTCTTCAGCAAGCTCCCTGACAGTCAGACGTCGATTTGCCTGCACCAGGGTGTTGATTTTGTCGACTTGTGGGTCGTCAGTTGACGTGGAAGGACGTCCAGGACGCTCATCATTTTCAATGGACTGTCGACCATCCTTAAAACGTTCATGCCACTTGAAACATGCCGTACGCTTCATAGCAACATCACCGTAAGCCGTGTTAAGCATAGCAAAAGTTTCAGTCGCAGATTTTCCAAGTTTAACACAAAATATCACAGCAAGTCGTTGCTCCTTCAAGTTATTCATTCTGAAATCCGCCAAACGAAAAACTCGCGCTTCACTTAAAACCGCGTAGCTAATATACAAATGAAGATATCTGCAATCGGGAAATGGCGTCGTAATCAGCTGATCTGTGCAAACCTAGCGACACCAAGCGGATTCCCCTGGAACCAACTGGAGCCGCGCAATTCAAACAGTCCGCGTATTTTTTTAACAGCCCTCGTATAAAATATTTATTCAATACTCATTTGATGGTTCATAAACATATAACATAGATTACAATAAGCACACTATACTTTCTTGTAAAATTCTGGGTTCAATATAGCACTTTCCTTATGTTTAGTAGAATTAACGAGAAGGTAATCGGGTACACTAACATTTAAAATGTAAAACGGCTTTAAACAAGAAGTCAAAAACCTTCTAAACAAATATCGAACGCCATGACACAAAATTGATTGGATTTTTTTTCTCTAATATAGTACTGACGTTTCAAAATACACGAGTTAATGTTCGTTATGGTAATTATATAACAAAATGTGAACGAAGACAATACATGATTGTATTTATAGCCCAAATTTTATAGTTGAACATAAGATTTTTGTGGGTGATCCCTTTTCGTGGTGTTTTTTTTTTCATTCAGTATTATTAGAGAGAAACAGAAACCATAATGAAAACGTGGTAATGATTGATTACCAAACCAAAAGTGACCCCAGCTGTGGCATTGCATGTTAGGTATTAAATCTCACTTATTTTTACCCCAACCACTATCCCTAAATACTTTTAATCCACTCAGTCGAAAGAAAGGAATTGCGTGGCAGCAATAGATAAAAATGACCAAGAATATTAAATTAATATCTTTGTTTTCCAGTCCTATATTAACTGAATAATATAGAATCTTAAGTTAGTGGAACTAGAACTATCGACGTAACAAATCAGAATCAGATATATATTAAAGTTACAGCAAGCTAAACAGTGATGATAAAAAATTATGCTTCAAGAAAACGTTGCCCCTCAATGAAAGGTAGTATAATTTATAACTTTCTTAAGTTATTAACAAACCTTTAAAGTGGAATTGTTTGGGTTTTTTCTGTCTTCAGTAAAACCTTCTCTGAGCAAACATTACCCCATAATATATATATATATATATACACACACAAATAAAGAAAAAATGTTTCAGAAAAGGAGGTAAATGTAAGGATGGCTAATATGCATCGTTCAAAAACAATACAAACAGGACAGTTGGGATGTCAATTGCATCATCCCTACATAATAGCACAGGTATACAGTGAACTATAATGTTAACAGATGAAAAAAAATGGAATAAATTAAACTCTGTTGTGATTGAATACTTATATATATATAAGTATATATATATATATATATATTTCTGTTATCTTGTATGCATTGTTTTAGAAGGGTTGATATTAGCCCTCCATACATTTACTTTCTTCTCTTTTTTAAACCTATTATGATTACGTAATAGACATATAAATAGTGTGAGATGAGCAGAAAAATTATAAAGAAAGAGCAGACGAGAAAGTGGAGTCAGGGGAAATATAAGTTCAGTCAAGGAAAGTTAAACGTGAAGCTAACTGCCGTTGGAGTGAATTGTTTAATATTTATTACAGGCCTAACAATTCTTAAGTTAAAGGAAAACTAAGAGTTTCAAAAGAGATAACAAATATAGTTTGTTCCATCAAAGCGAGTTCCAAAGTAACTGAACCATCCTGAGTGCACTTTTAAAAAAACAAAAAACAGAGGATATCTGAAGTACGAGAACCAGGCTGTTAGTGGAAAGGAAGTGTACGGCTGTGGTAATTTATGCAATAATCGTAAGTGATTTGTACACAGAATACTAGTGCGATAGAAAAAGAAAGGTAGTTTAGCTTGTCAACTGAATAGGCCTTAGCAGACTTTTGACAAACGAAAACAACTATATATAGTGTTCATGATATGACTAAAATATTTATAGTATAAAGAATTTGTTGTACATACATTTAACTAGCTCGATTACATACACATATATATATATTGTTTTGAAAACAAGTTGAGAACGTAATGTCTGTTTATTTTTTGAATTTAATGCCAACAAGTTACAGACACCTAGTTAAGAAGAATATTTAGCCAAACATTGAAATTATTCAACCTACTTACTAAATACTACTACTCTGTACAGTATTAAAAAAAAAAAGCCCATATTTTCAACAAAGTTCTATTGGTAAATCATACGTAGCAGTTTTCAGGTCGCTTTAGTTCTTTAATAAACCTTATATCTGATGTACCCTTGTGAGTTTATGGTAATTTACGGACTCACAATGTTACAATATAGGTTTCGGTTCCTTGTTTGCCATGGAAGAAAGTGCCTATAGCCCCTATGTAGTTGTTTTAGCTCTAAAACAAGCAAATAATTCTGTCTGATAGACTGTGATATTGTAATTCTCTCTTCTAGCATTATAACAGTACTCCTATGATTGATTGCTAAAAAGTTTTAACGTTTGTTTCAGCGCCGATACTGTGTAATCTTCTCGAAGTCTGGCACACTTGAGACGTTTGTTATCGTCTGGACAACGAAAAATTATGAAAATATGTTTTCTTCGAGCTCTTTACAGCTTCTTTCTGTCAAAAAGATGTAGATAACTATTTTTTCTCGCTTGATGTGAAAGAAACGTCATTGTAACCCTTTTCTAGCGAGAAACTCAATAGGGTCCAATGATATTTTTTCTTCACCTATCCAGTGTATAGTACAAAGCACGTTCGCGTCAAAAGTATATTTGAAATTAATTCCTTGTTTAAACTGAATGACACATATAAAGAAGCAACTGCGGGCTAAGCATAAACTATTTAAGAATAAATCCAAAGCCCTTTTATAAACTTGGTAAGGTCTGTAATACAACTATATATGGATGGAACAAAAGTATGAAGCAGCAGAAAACACGAGTTTAGATTATTTGTTTTTGAATTTCGCGCAAAGTTACACGAGGGCTATCTGCTAGACGTCCATAATTTAGTAGTATAAGACTAGAGATAAAGCAGCTACTCATCACCACCCACCGCCAACTGTTGTGCTGCTCTTTTACCAACAAATAGTGCGATTGACCGTTACATTATAACGTCCCCACGGTTGAAAGGGCGAGTATTTTAGTGCGACTAGGATTCGAACCCGCGACCCCCTGATTACAAGTCGAACATCCTAACCCACCTGGCCATGCTGAGCTAAGTTCATATGAGCCCCATGAAATGGTATCATTACCTGACAGCGATATTTGTGGAGTTTGGTGTAACCTCATAGCAGCTTTATCACTAGGTGCAAAAGGCGCGCTTCAGGAACCTCCAAATGTAACTCTAAAATGTTAATATATATACATGTTTCACATTTTAAGAAACATATACATATATATATATATATATGAAATATATTATTTTATTATTGTTTATTTTTAATTTATTATACAAAGATCATTGTATATGTAAATATATACCTTTACATCAAAGTATGTGATCTGGATTTCATCCAAACACAATTCATATCACTCTACCTTAACCATTTCACTTGAGATAAATGACTTGTCTTAGTAGGGCATATTTTATATTACAATACAGAATTTAAGAGCACCCTTTGGGTATCTTGAAAATTAAATATCTTTTAAAGAACAGAATTTTGTATTTCCACTATTTAAATAATTCAAAACTTCTTTTTACATTTCAGTAACTTGTATATAAGACTAAGCTTTCCAATTATTCGTGATATTTTGGAAGTATTCAAGGTCATATATATTTTTACTGCTTCCAGAAGGCTTGCTAAATATCCCGGATTCTCTATAAACACCTTGCTTGCAAATCAAAACACTTTCGTTGCCAATGAGAGAAAGAAAAAAATAGTTACAGAAAAAGAATGCATTACATGGATAAATTATAACGTTTGTTGTTGTTGTTTTTTATTCTAGTACATATTATGAAAATAAATGTAAATTTAATAAGTATATCTTACAAAAAAATTGGGTTGTTTAATTTCAACCTATCAATCTATAACTTACATACTGTTAGCCTTTATAAGCTTCGATTTCCAAATACTCTATATGAATTATCAAATTTTAAATATATATACATATATACACACACAAACTGTATTTTTTTTAAAAAGTTGGCAAGCCTATACAACACACATGAGCAGTGTTGTTATGTTCAGAATGATGTCGAAATTCCAACTTTGACCCACAAATTGTAACATGCATTTTGCCATCTTGTGGCTGTTTTGTCTTCACATGCGACGTTCACTTAGCATCCAAAAGTGTGAGTAACTGCTGCAAGGGCCTTTAATGTGTGTGTGTTTGTTATAGCAAAACCATATCGGGTTATCTGCTGTTTCCACAGAAAATAATCAAATCCTTGATTTTAGTTTGTAAATCCGAAGACTTACTGATGTTTCACCGGGGACTTAACCGCCTTAAAAAAGGAAATTTAATGACACACTGTGTGGTAATAAAAATGAAAAGGGTATATCAGGCCGGTGCAAAACTTATTTATTGGCACGGTCTTATCTAGCAGAAACGATCAATTCAGAAATAAAAATAAAAATAAGAATTGAAAAATATCCAAATCCAGCTATTAGCTAATCACGGAATATCGCTTTATACCCAGGAACGATTACTGACAAAGTATTAACTGTTACATAATAAAGTAATGGGTGAACTAAAATGTAATAGTCAAAACAACGACAAATTTATTTTTAGAAGTTTGCAAGAACATCGCCTAAAGTAGAATATTGAAAAAAAAGGAAAACCATGGTTTGGTTTGGATTTCGTACAAAGCTACACAAGGGTTATCTGTGATAGCAGTCACCAGTTTAGCAGCATAAGACTAGAGGGAAGGCAGCTAGTCATCACCACCCACCGCCAACTCTTGGGCTACTCTTTCACCAACGAATAGTGGGATTC
This sequence comes from Tachypleus tridentatus, assembly GCF_004210375.1. Lineage (NCBI taxonomy): Eukaryota > Metazoa > Arthropoda > Merostomata > Xiphosura > Limulidae > Tachypleus > Tachypleus tridentatus. Next base: position 59,786,710 of record NC_134835.1, read on the forward strand.
ACCGTCACATTATAAGGCCCCTACGGCTGAAAGGGCAAGCACGTTTGATGTGACGAAGATTCGAACCCACATCCTTCAAATTAAGAGTCGAGTGCCTTAACCACCTAGCCATGCTGGGCCCGAAGAACCATGAATAGCTTAACTATAGCACCACAAGCAAATTCTGTATTGTTACGTTTGCAAATTATTCCCAAATAAGAAAGTACACCTTGCATGTAAATTGGTTACAGAATTTCGTGACTATAAAATCGTCCCCTCCCCTCCCCAAGTGGCACAGTTGTATGACTGAGAACTTATAACTCAGGAAACCGAGTTTCGATACCCATGGGGGCCAGAGCACAGATAGCCTTTATGTAGCTTTGTACTTAATAACAAACAAAAACGTACACAGCAAATCGACTGAGCATGGAATATCCAAAGACTGCTTATCCGCTATGCAAAAATTTTCAAGGCTTTCTACAGTTAAGTAACTTCGGTCGTATGGCCCTGAAATGAGAAAACAAATGAAGATTGAGCAAAGATGTTAAGCTTTAAGTTTTGAAAATGTGTGGTAGCTACTGTAAAACTGTTGTCTAAACTAGGATAAGGGTTAAAAAGCGACTACAAAAACTTAGATTCAAACAGAAAAAGTAGTTATTTAAATTATCTTAATGAATTTGATGATTTTTTTTTTAAATTTCAGTTTGGACCGCTTTAATTATCGGTATCAATGTATTAAAAGTTGTGTATCACATTAAATTTGTGATGCGTTAATAAAATTAATAGCAAATTATCTCTAGCTTAAATTGACAAACGAAGTTAAAAGTGCAGTTTATTTTTCCATAATAACTGATTCAACACCAGACTTAAGTTATATTGACCGACTTACTTTTATGACAAATAAATAAAAAGATTGTTTCAAATTATTTCTGTAAAATTTCACATTGTCGACAATGTACAGAAAGTTAGGTTAATATACTTTACAAGTATTAAATATAGACATCAACAACTACGATAATACTTTAAATATGTATTTGAAATAATCAGGACTTCAAGCAAGAATTTAAAAAAAGCGGCCTTGTTTATACCTTGTGCTAGCCATTCATTAAATTTAGTCGGTAATTATGTGGCAGAATCATGTTCTGAAGAGACATTACTTTTTTAATTTTGTATTAAATTTACTTATAATTTTTTGTTTTTCTACACAAACATGGAATACTCTTAAGGATTGCCTAAGGAAAATATAACATTAAAAAAGTATGCGAGACCGGATGGTTTGTAAAAACAGACGCTGTTTATGCTCTTTCAGACAATTTTTTGAAATATCAAGAAAGCTCTTTTCAAAATTACTGAACCTCTTACACACAAAATTATTTCTAGAAAAGAAGCTACATCTTTAATTAAAAAGTTTGACTTTTATTAAACAAAACTGATAATTTTTCATTGGTCTAAAATATTACAACAAATAAATAACTAAATGTGGTAAATCTATCATCATAAGACCCATGGCTGATTTTTTGAAGAGAGAAACACTCGTAAAATCATTGAAAGGGTTTATCTTTCAAAGAGGAAATTATTTTGAACCAACTGAAAATGAAACAAATAATTTATCTACCACTGGAGATAAAAATATTTTAACAAGAAAAGCATGCAAAAGATGAAAGCATTCTTTGATGAAAATACTAATAATGAAGTATTGTTAACAGGAAAATGTCGATTTATTTCTAGTATTATCTTTGTGATTTGTGATCGAATAATTACTAAAATTTACAAAAACATTAAAGTTACAGTGGTTACACTTATTAAATATTTTAAAATATTACTTGATAACAAAGAAAAACATGAATGTTTCAAAACTTTGTGTAAGTTATATGTACGAATTATACAGAGACTGGGCCATTTGAAGAAGAAACAGTACCTTTTTTTAATTTTACGAATAAAATTGTTGTTACTCGAATGACATATAATTTACTACGGAATGGATTGCATTAGACATTTTCAAACTTAGAAGTGCTGAAAATTTTTACCTCTTCCTGTTAGCAATGCTACGGGGTAAAGATCATTTTTGGGGTTAAAAGGTGAAGAATTATTTATGAAAAACAGTATCCCTGTACCTTTTTTTTTCAATTCTGAACACAATGAAGCATTTGCAGCATTTTGAGACATTTTTACGCTATTTTCAAATGCTTCGAGAAACTAAAAATATAATTTCATAAAATTCCCTGTGTAATGTATATTCATATAAGCAAAATGAAGAGAGTTTGTCCTATCTAATGAATGCATACGAGGAAATGCACAACGATGGTTTCCCCCCAAAGAAAAGAAAATATATATATATATGTCAAGTATAAACTAAAATGTATTCCGTGTGATACTGATAATCAACTGTTTACATTATATATATATAGTTATACCACAGCAGCAGTTAGAAAGCTAAGAAAAAGTTTGTATTAACTTTCATAAACTTGATCAGCAAGGAAATCCGAGACTATAGTCGGAACTTTGATCTGAATAGGACGAGGCTGTCAATTTACTGTCTTGTTGAATTAATTTTGGTTTTAGTTCCGAGAATTACGATGAGTCAACAAAATTCATTTAATTAAATGACAGATTTTCTTCTGAGTTGTATGTGTACACTATTTTGAGAGTCGTAAGAATACTAAAGATATCCGTATAAAAACCAAAGTTTTGAGGCTTGACTCGTAATAAGAAGCCATTGGTTCTGCTGCTAGTTTATCAACTGAAATCTTTACTGTATCCTGCTTGTATAGAGAAGTCAAACAACCTGCTGGTGGTTGAAGAAAACTGATTCCGTCTGAAGGTACCTAACATTGACTGCTCAAGTTCCATGTAAGTAACTATTTCTATCGTTCTCAGAGTTAAATAATGTAGTTAGAAATTGAATGGACAATGCTTAATATTAAATAATTGGCAACAGCTATGACTTAGCAATTTACGATCAATGTGTTAATTGATAACTTACTTATAGTATTAAGCAATTTAGTGGATACCACAGAAAGTTTAATTGGAGTACAATTACTTGCTCAGCTTGAATAATTTAACAGCTTTAACAGTGAAACGTTTCAGGATACCTTCGGTAATTTCAATGTAGCCGAAAATCTTTAAAATATTGCATTAAAATGTTTGTGTTTTGAATCTCAGTTTCCGAGTCAATCCCGTTTTTTAACGGTAAACTTCCTGAAGTTGTATACTTCACTCACGACTGTATTGTTTATTTCTTTGTTTTTTTCAATTTCGCGCAAAGCTACACGAGGGCTATCTGCGCTAGCCGTCCCTAATTTAGCAGTGTAAGACTAGAGAAAAAGCATCTAGTCATCACCACCAACCGACAACTCTCGGGCTACATTTTTACCAACGAATAGTGGGATTGACCGTCACATTATAACGTCGCAGGCTGAAAGGACGAGCATGTTTGGTGCGACGGGGATTCGAATCCGCGACCCTCGAATTACGAGTCGAACGCCTTAACCCACCTGGCCATGCCGGGCCGTCGCGACTGTAAACCTAGATTTGAAATAGTTATACTTTAAAATGAATTTAAGTCGATCTCCTAACGACTAGCCCACACGGTGGTCCACGTTATTATAATAGAAAACGAAAAATTACAACAAATAAATAATGAAGACATTTTTTACCAGTCTGCATTTAAAATAATAAAAAAAAAATCAGTTACTTATTCAGTTGTTTAAGTTTACACTATAACTTATATTAAATAATACAATATTAGTTACTAATTCACACCATTATCAATTATCTAAATGATTATGTCAAAAGTAATGTCAGTAATGTAATTTGAGGTTTTGCCTAGGGCTCCAGAATAATTAAATCTGTAACCTTGTCATTCGTTTTCACTAACTTTCTAACTCTTATTAACACTACTGCTTTTGCAAACATCGTTTAGCAACTAGGTCATTTTCATTATATGCTACTTTATACCTATATTTCTTTAAATTACGCTAAATTTAAAAGTCGAATGACACGTTGAACCAGGTTTGGGGGAAGATAGTGTTACAAACTCAGTAATAAACCTTTAAAATTTGGAGTAGCTACATTAAGTCTTAAAAGTTTCAATTGCTTCTCTTAGATACATTTGGAGTAAATAACTAAAGCAGTGTTTGCAATAGATAACAAGACACAAAATATCTGTTGTAATTTTTTGCAATTACGTACAATGCAAATGTTTTTCAGGCAAAAACTGATGCTGTAAAGAGCATAACAGATAAAGATGACTGTACCAAACCAGATAGGTAAACAGAATGATAATCGTTACGATGTTATTACCACTAATTTGAAAGTTTATTAAATTCTTTAGAAGAAAGATTTCAAACCCTTCCAACTCTCCTATCTGTCAACACAATACAGAAAGAAGAGATCCGATTTATTTCTCTAACTTTAAAATTATTCCAACAGCTAAACATGATACTCAACTTCTTATAAGAGAAATATTATACATGAAAAATATTCTTCCATTCCTAAATAACACAGTCTTCACTGGAATTAAACCTGTTTTAACTGTTTCACTTGTGCCTCAGTTTTCATTTTATATTGTTATATTTAAATATACCAATTGTTTATTTTTCATTATATCATATTTCTGATATAATTACAAATACTATTTGTTTTCAATCTCTGTGTTACTGATGATGAAATGTTGATAGTTTCAAAATGTTTAATAAATGTTTCGTGTTTTGCTTGATCACTAAGCGACATGCTTTATTTAATTAGCATGTTAAAATAGTAAAACCTAATCAAGTGATTTAATATCAAGCTAAGTTCACATTTTCAGCATGTGAAGTATAGTGTTTAAAAACAAAAACAGATTAGTTAGAAGCCATTGTATCACAATAGTAATATCTAATCAAAACACACGGTAGTTTGTCGTGCGATCAAAACAACCTACAGCTTCAACTTAAGAGTAAAAATAGACCGTTTTTGTGCCTCCCCAGTAGTACAGCGGTATATCTGTGGATATATACTGCTATAAATTGGGTTTCGATGCTTATAGTGTCCATAGTACAGATAGCGTGTTGTGTAGCTTAATACCAAACAAAAGTCAGTTTTTGTTTTCTGTTATTCGAATTGAAGACGGCTGATTTAGCACAACAATACTATAAGGAGAAGAAATGGGTACATATATAAGTATTGGTTAGGCTAAGCAAACTAGATTGGTGGTTTCTAGCTCACGTTTTCAAAGGAATCATACAGATGGACGGTTACTACAAAAAAAACCTATTACCACTCTTGATGGCGAGAAACCCACTATGTATATATCTTAAACAACTTTTTCAAAGAGTTTTCACACAAAACCATCAACATAGTTTCACAGAAAAGAAAACTAGAATAGCAACCTCACAAGAAAAGATATTAATTCTATAAACAGCGTAAAACAAGACAATAACATCAACATTCCAAAATAACATAGAAGTAATGTCGTAGTTATAAAACAAAAATGAATACATTCAAAAAATCAGCATCTTATCAGATAGAAACAAATTTAAACTAATAAACAAAAATTCAACAAAAACACATGAAAACCAATCAAACAAAATACTACAACATGTGAAAAGAAAACAACAGAATCTCAGAAAACATTTATTCTTACCTACAAAACACCGACTCATGCTTACCATCTCTATACAACACCTCCAAACCTCACAAACCCGATTGTCCTCTACGACCAATAATGTGAACCTATGAATCATTTAACAACAACTTCGGTAAATATATATCGTAGGCATTTTCTAATATGATGCATCAGCTGTATCCTTTACCAAAGACTATTTTAACTTTAAATATATTCTTAATCAACTAAATAATAAAGCCTTAATGGTCAGTTTTGATGTAATCTCCCTCTTCACAGAAGTCCCAACAGCTGAAGTCTACAAGATAGATTTAAAACTTTATATCCAAGACCCCAACCCATTTTTATAAATCCCCATAACCAATTAGCAACCATTATAGAATTCACTACAACCAAAACTAATTTTATGTTCTATAACCAAAACTACCAACAAAGAAATGGCGTAAGTATGGGGAATCCCGTGTCACCAGTTCTAACCAACATTTTTATGACACAGATTGAATCACAAGCGAGCAATTAAGCCTTACACCAACCACTGTACTGGTACAGGTATGTTAATGATACAATTGTTGGATTCACATCTACAGAACACGCCCTTAGTTTTTTCAATCACGTTAACTCGATACACCCCAACATTAAGTTCACCTGTGTACAAAAAAAAACTAATCAAATAACATTTTTTAACCTCAAGATCACTAAAATTGAAACACAATTCAAGACAGAAATCCACAGATCACCCACACTGGATTCTACAGTCCCTGAGTTTGTAGACTACGAAACAAGAAAGTATTAATTCCGTAATATATGCATATCGATGTTTACTGTGATCAGGTTTATATATATATATATATGTACTCTTCAAAAAAAGAAACGCAAAAGGCAAAATATGAGACAAATTGTTAACAAGTTTATTCCGGGTAGTTCTGTATGACATGTGTGAAACTTTGCACTTTCACTGCTGAACATCCAAAGTCTGCAAAGGCGAAGTCCACGCTCACTAGGTGAAGTTTAACGTCACTCAACGTCAATAACGAGTATATCCCCCGTGAGCATCAATAACTGCTTGGCATCTCCTGCCCATGGAAGCGATGAGATGACGAATCACTTCCTGTGGAATGGCTGTCCACTCAGCCTGCAAAGCTGCTGCAAGCTGAGGTAGAATCTGCGGTTGAGGTTGTCGCCGTCGCAGACGTCGGTCCAACTCGTCCCAAAGATGTTTGATGGGGTAAAAATCTGGTGATCTGGAGGGCCAGGGAAGAACATTGATGTTGTGGTGTCTCAAGAAGACAGTGGTGAGTCGGGCTGTGTGAGGACGGGCGTTGTCATGTTGAAAAACGTCGTTGACGTTCACCATGATGGATTGCACATGGGGCCTAAGAATCTCGTAGACGGTTGCCTACAATCTGATCGGAAATTCTACACAGCCCTGGTATGGTTGAGGCAGTAGACGTCGCAGTGGTGGTCCTATCCCGAAGGTGACGTAACCGGATGTAGCGATCTAGTGCGGGCGTTGTCACACGAGGTCTGCCAGATCGTGGACGGTCACGAGTTGATCCATGTTGTTGGTGACGATTCCATAGCCTTGTGATGGTGCTTGGGTGGACATTCACAGCTCTGGCAACATCTGATCGAGATTCGCCTGCTTCCAAGCGACCAATGGCGTTGTTGCGTTGTGCTTCAGTCAGTCTTGGCGTAACTGTATTGCGTGTCGGTGGCTTAACACTGAGCTATGAAAACCGAAAACCCGTCACTTTTATAAGGATTTTGCACATGTTGCACTTGCAGAACATGCAGATCTTTCAAACAAATTTATTGGACACGCATGCGTTTTGGCGAAAAATCCGATGTTTTCCTCCGTTTTCAAAGTGCACAAATTTTATTGTCATTTTGGTCTGACAATCAGTGCTTTAACACGTGTAACATCACATACTCTGAGCTTGTAACGTTATTACATATATTTATCTTTTAAATAACAAAAATATCCCTTTTGCGTTTCTTTTTTTGAAGAGTGTATATATATATATATATATATATATATATAATATTTTCTTCTTTCCTTTAAGTTTTAAGAAACATGAAGAAAGTCGTACATGTTATATTTCCTTACTTGAGCCAAACAAAACAGAATATTTATTGTTAAAATCTTGCATCCAAGAGTTCAAGACTATACGCCATAAAATCCACTTTTCCAGGGTGATAAATTTTGTACTGATAAGCTTCTGTTGATAAGTCATTCTTCATAGTCATCAGGCTTAGCTGTCATTGTATCTTGAGAATTTAATTTAGGACATAGAACGATGCAAAGCCATCACGTTAAACGCAAAATCTCACTACTTATTGTTTATCTGAGATGGATGACTATTGATCTGACTGTGACTGTGTTATTCCAACCGTAAAAAGCAATGATGTTAGGGTGATATCACTTTGCAGGCTTATTTTAGCTGGTTTAGACTCGATTTATTGGTTAATAGAAAAATATGAATGATTTTGTTGTAAGGTGACATTCTGAAGATTAGTTCACATTAATGAAATTTCATAAGGAATAATTGCATCTCTTTGAGTATGACTGTGTATGATAAGTTCATTATAATCTGAGGTAAATCTTTTCAGGTTACGTTTTAGATTGCCCAGATATCCGACCTGATTCCAATTAAACCACTAGGAGGTTTAAGAAAATCCCTAGAAAGGGATAGATTGATTCCATAATTTATTTACATTTCGAGCTGCTTTCTAAAAGGAGTGGCGGTCTTTTCCATCAGACGTGTCTAACGGATTCCATTAGGTAATTAACGTCAAAGGAGGAATTATGCTCAAATGGAATGGGTTCTTAGCAACAAAAGACAATATAAAGTTTCTTAAACTTGGATTTCCAGTACTTCATGGAAGTTGGTGTAGATACATATCTCTTTAATAATTTAATGAACGTTTATCAATCATCGTATTTACTTTACACTTATTATTAAATACTTTAAGAATTTAATTCTGATTGATATTGATTTAATAACAGATTTTTGCATATGCTATACTGGTAAGAATTGAGTTTGAATTTAATACTTATTTCTTTTTAAATCAAATGAAAAAGGTGTTTTAAAACGATCGCTTATGTAGTACAATGGTATACAGTCATGTGACAAAGTTAGGACACCCTATGAAAGCCTGTGTATTTTTGTAACATTTTTGGATATATAGATATTTAATCTCAATATTTAAAATACTGAGAAATTATAGGAATATAACTAAACAATTAAAACTGAAGAAAAGACATTTCAAGATCTTCTGTAAATGTAATTCTACAAAAATGCATATTCTAACTGAGGAAAAGTTAGGACACCCCCACATTTATTCCCACTTAAAATGGTACAACTCATCTACAGGTGTATCACACCAGGTGCACATGATTAGAAGATCGTTACTCAGCATTTTGAATGAGGCTTGCCCTATTGAAACCTCAAACATTTAGTTTGGTGTGCTCCTACTTCTCGGAGTGCTCCCTCCATCCAGTTCGAATTTTTTCGGCTTCCTGCGAGGTTTATTGTACAGTTCTTTGCCGTGCCCGTCTCGGGAGTTTGTGTAGTTATTTACCGTGTGCTGTATCGTGTGTCGGCTTCGTCCGTGAATGTTGGTCGTGTGTTGTGCTGTTTAGCAGCCTTTTCGTGTGCGTATTTGTGTGTACAGTGCTGTGTAGGTCGGTATGGCCACGGCCATCCATCCGTATTTTGTTCAGCCGCAGTCCATCCGCTTTGTGGTGCCTGCGGCCTCGCTACCCTCGGCGGTCATAGACGCTGTGAACGTTGCTGTCGGGGTAGACCGGACTGAGTGTCTGCAACATTTTGGCAGTGGGCGATATGTGGCGAAGCTGGCGTCTGCCTCACACGCACGTTCCCTGCTGGACATGAGAGATTTTCTATTCCAGCGTGTGCCCGTGGAACCGACTGGGCAAAACATTACATGGCTCACCCTCAGGTCGGCCCCTTACGAACTGGCCCATGACAGCAAGATAGAACATGAGGTGCACCAGGCGATTCCGTCAGTGTGTACTGGAAACCGGAGAATCTGCCTGGACATGAAGAAGCCAGTTCCCCACTTTATCACTGTGAACAGCTTCTGGGTCATGGTCAGCTACCCGGGCATGCAGCGGCTGTGTCGCCGCTGTGGCTTCGACGGCCACCTATTCGCTGAGTGCAAGACTCCGCGGTGCAGAATATGTCTGGCCTACGGACACATAGACAGTGCCTGCACTGTCAAATGTAGTATTTGTGGTGATGGCCACACGCACTTGCGTTGCCCGAGGCGTGTGGCAACGTATGCCTCGGTGGCTGCGAGGCCGCTGACGGTTTCGCAACCCAAGAAGACCCGGGCTAAGAAGGCGGGGGTGGCCGTTCGTTTACCCGCGTCGTCTGTGGCAGCCATTCGTTCTCCCGCGTCGTCTGCGGCGGCCGTGGGAGGGATTCCCGAGGGGGCGCCTGTCCCGGCGCCTCAAGTGTGAGGGGAAGGGGAGACTTGGTCCTCTGATGGGGCCCAGATCTTACCTGCCCAGGAAGTGGAGGCATTGTTCTCTGGGGTGGGGGTCTCTGAGGAGGCTTTGGCCCATCCTTCGGGCCAGGGCTTGGATGGGGCCCCTGTGGGGGTTCAGGACGGCCCGGGTGGCTCTGTGGCATCCCCCATCTCCGTGGAGGCTCTGGCCTCCCTGTCAGGTGGTGTGGGGGCTGGGAGCTGTGTGGGCACCCACAATCCTGCCACCTTTGTCTGTGTTGCGATGGGTTCCTCTAAGGAGGGTCCTGCCCCCCTTTACGGGTTAGGTCTGTGAGGTTGTTTGGGACTCTGAAGAGCCCCAAACTTCCCTTGCTAGTGCTGCTGAGGCTGGGGGTTCTGGGGGACTCTCGGCTCTGGGGTTGGTGGATGTTCCAGCCCCCTCCCCCGAGGCCGTGCCGACGCCTACCCCGACGTTGGACGAGTTGCCGTCACCCAGCTCGTTCGCGAGTATTTTGGACTTCCCCTGTCTGTCTGGCTTGAGTGAGGACAGTGGGGAGGTGAGGGGCCTTTGCAGCACCGTTATGTTGCCAGACTTTGAACCAGATCTTCGCGTGCAACAGCAGAGGTCGGATGTCAGCAGCTGCTGCTTCGAGGAGAGGGTAGGGTCGGATAGCCACAACAGGCTGCACGCCCCCTGTCTCAGTCTACGTTGTCGAAGCAGCAGCGTCACTAAATCCTCCCCTCTTATTAGTTGATGGGTTTTTCCTGCCTTACTCTTAACATCCCGGGGATGTGTAGCATTGCGAAGCAATTCTACGCATTCTCCATGTTCAACTGCTTCGCGATTGACGTTATTTTTTTGCAGGAGACCCATTTTGCCTGTCCGAGGGACCATTTTTTCGTTTTCTTCCCGTTATTTTGTCCGTGCCTTCTGGTTGTATGGCACTACACGTTCGCGGGGGTAGGGATCATTTTCCACCCGCATTTTAATAGGACCATCCTCGCATCCCATAATAATGCTGAGGGGCAGGTGGTGTACGCTGATGTTGTCGCTAGAGGTCGTAATATTCGGCTTTTCAATGTTTATGCACCTACCCGGCCTGAGGAGTGGGAGGCCTTTTTCTAGGGCTTGTAACAGGTTTATGGTTACACTTACTGATATCGTCCTTGGTGGCAACTTCAACTGCATCTTGGATCCTCCCATCGAAAAGATTGGGGATGATCCTCTTTCTGGTGATTGGTATACGCGGTCTCTGTGTGCAGTGCTGTCAGATTTCGACTTTTCCGATGTCTGGCAAGCACTGCATGGGTCTGCTTTTGTGGCTACCTGGACCAGTCAGGGCGTTTTTTGTTGCCTTGACAGGTTCTATGTGACACCTGGCCTACGGCAGAGCCTTGGTGGGGCTGCTGTTCATTCTTTTGGGGATGTCTCGTTTTGCGTGTCTGACCATCGGGCGTTTCTCGCCACATTCCGGGATTTTGTCCCCATTTATCAAGGCCCCAGTGTGCCGAGGGTAAGTATGGAGACGCTTTGCTTGCCCTTGTTCGGGGGGCTCTGTTCTGTTGAGTCTGTCACCGAGTCTTGGTGGTTGGGTGTCAAAGAGGCCTGTGACTCCTTGCTGAGGCAAGCTGGCATGCAGCTTTCACAGGCACTTTGCCTGTCCTTGCAGAGCAAGCAGGACATCTTGGCTGCCTTGCTTCGTGGCAGACCGATGAATCGCTGTGTCCTCTCAAACTGCCACCAGGGTTCCGTTGTGCAAGGCACGTTAGATGGCTGAGAACTGACACATCTCCAGTCTGGTGTTAGAGAATGGTCGTTCTTCATTTAACATCTCTGACATTCTGGATGCGTGCCTAGGCTACTATCGGCGTTTGTTTTCGGCTTCACCCGTGGACGAGGGGTTGTGGGATGACATTACTCGGTTTTTGCCCTTTCTTGACCCTTCCTTTCACGAACAGCTGGTGAAACTAGTCTCCTTGGGTGAGTGTTGGTCGGCCACTTGGCAAGTGTGTTGGGCTGGATGGGCTGCTGGTGGAATTTTAAATTTAACTGTTGGTTATCGAGTGCCTGCTCTGACATCTGTACCACTCGGTCTCGGTGCGTGGCCTCCAGCTGCCAGGGGTTTCGTGCGTGATGTATGTTACGCATGCAACCAATGTGAACCTCTTCCTTGAGAACTTAACATCCTTAGGTTCAGCACTGGCCATCATCCATCGTTACTCTCGGGCCAGTGCCACCCAGCTGAATGTCCCCAAGTCTCGTGCACGGGGCTTTGGCAAATGGGCCTCGTCTGCCGACTCCCTGCTTGGTCTGGATTGGACCCCCTCCCCAATCACCTGCTTTGGGGTTCGTTTTCTCGGAGGCCCAGTAGCTGCTTGGGAGGGGGGTGGTTCAGCGTTTTGGTTCGGCAGTGCACGATTACCGCTACTGCCCTGTCAACCTGTTTGACAAGGCAAAGGTGGTGCAGAGGAGGATCCTCCCCTTGGTCTGGTACCTGAGGGCCGTTCTTACTCTGGATGACTGCACTGCTCGAGCCATCGAGCGCCATGTCTATGCCTTCCTGTGGAGTGGCAAGCCTGAGGTAGTGTCTCGGCTGTGGAACTCGAGTACAACTGAGTTGTGTCCCGTGTGTCACACCCAGGTGGAGTCTGTCTTGCACAGGTTGGTCCTGTGTCCAACGCCAGCAGAGATCTGGGAAAGGGTTGCGGGCCTTTTCCGGGTCCCATCCCTCTTGGCAGAAACCATTTTGTATCACGTGCCAGTCCCAGTTCCCAGCCACCTTACTTTTTCCTTTCAGTATGCCATAACCATCTTCAAGTACGTCATCTGGCTTGCTCGAAACAAATTGGTCTTCGAGCAGGCTCCAGTGTCGTACTTTTCGATACTGGGTATGGCCATGTACCGGCTATTACTCTGCCTCTGTGCATTGGTGAGGGGTCGGGTTGAGATCGCTATTGAGCTGCCGTGACTCCACTCTCGCTTCCTTTGTTTTGTTTTTTTATTTCTTGTTTTTTCTCTTTTCTGAATATATGTCATGTTTTTGGTTGTTTTTTCAATTGTATATATTTAATGTTGCATATATTAAATGTTTTTTCATTGTATATACTTAATGTTGTATATATTAAATAATTTTCCCATTGTATATATTAAATGGTGTATATATTGAATGTTTGTTTTTTACTTTTGTTTATCTCTCCTGTGATGTTTTTATATCGTTTATTGTTGTAAATAAATTTCAAATTTTCGAGGCTCTGGGATTTTGCGTGGATTGTCGTGCCTTTCTTTGTCGTGCCCCTTATGGGTGTGTGTATTGTTTATTACCGTGAACAGTATCGTGTCTGGCTTTATCTGTATATCTTAGCCATGTTGTGTCGTGTCTGTGCTGTTTTGCAGCCGTTTCGTGTGTATGTGTTTGGTTAAGTGTAGGTCGGTATGGTTGCGGCCAAATGGCCATACTCTGTTCGGCCGCGGTCTATCCGCTTCGTGGTGCCCGCAACCTCGCAATCATTGGTGGTTATAGATGCCTTGAACACTGCTGTTGGGTGTAGCCAAACCGAATGCCTCCAGCATTTTGGCGGCGGGCGTTACGTCGGCCGCTCATGCCCGTCACCTCCTGGACCACGGGGACTTACCCTTGGGGGACCAGAGTGTACCTGTGGGGTCGGCCAGGTAGAACATTAAGTGGATTACCCTACAGTTGGGCCCCTTTGAAATTTCCCATGACGTCGTCAAGGACGTGTTCTAGGCATATGGGACTGTGAGAAAAATTGAACATGAGGTGCAATAGTGTCTCCCAACTGTGTACATGGGGACCCGACGTGTGTGTATAGACAAACAGACGCCAGTCCCAAACTTAATTGTGGTGCAGGGGTTCTGGGTAATGTGTAATTACCCGGGCATGCAAGGACTGTGTTGACGCTGTGGCCTTGAGGGCCACCTATTCACTGAGTGCCAGACCTCGCGGTGCAGAACTTGTCTGGCATATGAACAAGTGGACAGCGCCTGCATTATCACGTGCACTGTGTGTGGTGGTGGCCACATGCCCTCGCGTTGCCCGCAGCGTGTAATGACGTATGCCTCGGTGGCTACAGGGCTGCTGACGGTTTCGCAGCCCAAGAGGGCGAGGGCAGCAGATCCTCCTCCTTCATCGTCTGCAGTGGCTGTGGGTGGGGTCCCAGAGGGGGCGCCTGTCCCGATGGCTGTGGCGTCCAAGGAGGGTGTATCATGGTCCCCTGAGGAGGACTGCATCTCAACCGCCCAGATAGTGGAGGCAGTGTTCTCTGCGGTTTCGGGTGGCGCTTCGGGTACCAATCGGGTGGAGGGGCCGCTGAAGAGGCTTCGGCCCATCCTTCAAGCCAAGGTGTGGATGGGGCCCCTGTGGAAGTTCAGGATGGCCTGGGTGGCTCTGAGGCATCCCACGTCGTGTGGGCTCTGGCTTTCCTGTCCCCCTTTATAGGATGTATCAGTGGGGTGGTCGGTACTCCGTGGAGCCTCAGGCTTCTCCTGCTGGCGATGCCATGGCTGGGGGTTCTACGGGATCCTTGGCTATGGCTCTAAGCTTGGTGGTTGTTCCAGCCCCTTGGCTCGAGGCACAGACCCCGACGTTGGAAGAGCTGCCGTCACCTAGCTCGTTTGCCAGTTTCCTGGACTTCCCCAGTCTTTCCTGCCTCTCCAACTTGAGTGAGAACAGTGGGGAGGTGCGGGGGCCTTGCAGCCCGTTATGTTGCCAGACTTCGGTCTGGATGTCCCTCGCGTGCAGCGGTGGTGGTCGTCAGTGACAGCTGCTGAGAAGAGGGGGTAGGGTCGGATGGCCTCAAGAGGCTGCATGCTTCCCTGTCTCCATCAACTTTGTTGAAGCAGCAGCATCACTGAGTCCTACCCTCTGATTGGATGATGGGTTTTCCTGCCTCACTCTCAATATCCAGGGGATGCATAGCATTGCAAAGCAATTCTGTGCATTCTCCCTGTTCAACGGCTTTGTAATTGACGCTATTTTTTGCAAGAGACCCATTTTGCCTCTCGGAGGGACCATTTTTCGTTTTCTTCCCGTTACCCTGTATGTGCCTTCTGGTCGTTTGGCACTACACGTTCGCGGGGGGTGAGGATCCTTTTCCACCCGCATTTTTGTGGGATCATCCTCGCGTCGCATAGCGATGCTGAGGGGCAGGTGGTGTTGTCGATGTTGTCACTGAGGGTGGTGAGATTCGGCTTGTCAATGTCTATGCACCTGTCCAGACTGGGGAGCGGGATGCCTTCTTCTCGGGCTTGGACAGGTACATGATGACAAAGGCCAATATCGTCCTTGGGGGCGTCTTCATCATCCATCGTTACTCTCGGGCCAGCGCCACCCAGGTGAATGTCCCCAAGTCTCATGCACGGGGCTTTGGCAAATGGGCCTCGTCTGCCGATTCCCCAATCACCTGCTTTAGGGTTCGTTTTCTCGCGGGCCCTGGAGCTGCTTGGGAGGGGGTGGTTCAGTATTTTGGTTCGGCAGTGCACGATTACCACTACTGCCCTGTCAACCTATTTCACAGGGCAGAGGTGGTGCAGAGGAGGATCCTCCGCTTGGTCTGGTACCTGGGGGCCATCCTTCCTCTGGATGATTGCACTGCTCGAGCCATCGAATGACATGTTTATGCCTTCCTGTGGGGTGGCAAGCCTGAGGTGGTGTCTCGGCACTCCTTGACGCTGCTGCCTCGTAGGGGTGGCCTGGGCATCCCATGTGTCTGGACCCAGTGTCTTTCCCTTCTTCTGTCTGTTACCTTTTTGCTGTCTGTCTTTGGAGGATCACCCCTGTTGCCACCTCATGAAATTATTGGCTGGCACGGCGCACAGGCTCTTTGGTGTTCCTATGAAGCTGCAGACACCGATATGTTAGACCTTCTTTTTGGTACGTCGACGCTGCTGTTGCGATACGGCAGTGTCTTACCGTGTCTGGCGATGTACCGAAGAACTCCCATTCTCTCTAATGCCTGCTGGTTCCCGCATGTACCCACAGGATCGAGTGATACCATCCTGCTCTGCTGTGGGATGTTGTTTGGGGCCGCGTTGTGCTGCACCATGTTGATCGCTACCTCCAGGCTTTCAACTGGCGTGTGGTGCATAACATCCTACCAGTGAGGGTGTGCACCTACCTGTGAAACTCCAAAACAACTGAGTTGCGTCCCGTGTGTCACACCCAGGTGGAGTCTGTCTTGAACAGGTTGGTCCTCTGTCCAACGCCAGCAGAGATCTGGGAAAGAGTTGCGGGCCTTTTCCGGGACGCGTCCCTCTCGACAGAGACCATCCTGTACCATGTACCTGTACCTGTTCCTGTTTCCAGCCACCTGGCCTTCACCTTTCAGTACACTATTACCATCTTCATATACGTCATCTGGCTTGCTCGGAACAACTTGATCGTCGAGTGGGCTCCAGTGTCGCACTTTTCGATACTGGGTGGGACCATATATCGGCTGTTACTCCACCTTGAGGCGGACTATCAGCGCCTGAATTCTGGGACGTTTTACCATCTCTGGTGGATGGACGTCTCGCCCTTTTGTGCGTTGTGGGGGGTCGGGTAGAGATTGGCTTCTGAGCTGCCCTGCCTCCACTCTCGCTTATGTTTTTGTGTATTTTACTGTTGCATATATTTACTGTTTTCCTTTTTTCCCTTTTCTTCATTTCTAGATATTCATATTTGTATCTATTTAGGGTTTTTTGTTTTTGTTTGTATATATTTCACGTTTTTTTCCCATTTGTAAATATTATTGTTTGTATATATTTCACGTTTTTTACCATTTGTACATATTAATGATATTTGCTTGTTCATATTTCATGTCTGCCTTTTTGTCCTGCTTTTTTTGTTGTCAATGAATTTAAAATGAGAGCAAAAGAGCTGTCTGAGGCTTTCAGAAAGAAAGTTGTAGCAGCTTATGATTCTGATAAGGGATTTAAAAATATTCCAAATTATTTTGAAATCAGCCATTCCATTGTCTGGAAAATAGTCAACAAGTGGAGTGCTTTCAAAACAACTGCCAACATGTCCATGTCTGGTCGTCCAAGAAAGTTCACCCCGAAAGCAGACTGCAAGATACTAAAAGAGGTCTCCAAACACCTTAACACGTCATCACGCTACCTACAGCAGCCTCTGGCTACTGTTGATGTGAAAGTGCATATCTCTACAATCAGAAAGAGACTGCACAAGTTTAACTTGCATGAGAGGTGTGCAAGGAAGAAACCTTTGCTCTCTAAGAGAAACATCAAGGCCAGACTGAAGTTTGCCAGAAAGAATGTAGACAAAGACCAGGACTTCTGAAATAATGTTCTTTGACAGATGAGTCCAAAATTGAATTATTTGGACACCAGAACAGAGAACATGTTTGGCGTAAACCAAATACAGCATTCCATGAAAAGAACCTCATACCAAATGTAAAGCATGGAGGTGGAAGTGTAATGTTTTGGGGCTGCTTTGCTGCAGCAGGACCTGGACAGTTTACAGTCATAGAATCCACCATGAATTCTACCGTGTATCAGAGGGTGCTTGAGGATCATGTGAGACCAACTGTAAGAAAATGAAAGCTGAAGCGAAACTGGACCCTGCAACACGACAATGACTCAAACATACCAGTAACTCCACCAAGGACTGGCTAAAAACTAAGAAATGGAGAGTCCTGGAATGGCCGAGTCAAAGCCCAGATCTTAATCCCATTGAGATGCTGTGGGGTAACTTGAAACGGGCTGTACATACAAGAAACCCCTCAAATATCTCACAGCTGAAAGAATTTTGCATTGAGGATGGGCAAACTTTCTTCAGATCAATGTCAGAGACTGGTAGATGGCTACAAGAAGCGTTTCACTGCAGTTATTTCAACCAAAGGGGTAACACTAGCTATTAGGGGGTAGGGTGTCCTAACTTTTTCCTCAGTTAGAATATGCATTTTTGTAGAATTACATTAACAGAAGATCTTGAAAAGTCTTTTTTTCAGTTTTAATCGTTTAGTTATATTCCTATACCCTCTCAGTATTGTTAAAATTGAAATTAAATATCTGTATATCCAAACATGTTACCAAAATATACAGGCTTTAATAGGGTATCCTAACTTTTTCACATGACTGTATGCTTTTATTCTTGATGATGAACTGAAAAATTACTCAGTCTTTTAAATTACTTTGTGTTGTGTGTACTCTACCCACCTCGGGTACCAAAACCCGATTTCTAGCGGAATGAGTCCACAAACATGCCGCTGTGCCACTGGAGAGCGGCCAGAAAGTTAAGGCGTTCAACTTGTGGACTGAGAATCGCGAGTTCGAATTTCCCTCACGCCATATGTGTTTGCCCTTCCCCATAAAGGCGTTATTAGTGACAGTCAATCCCATTATTCGCTGATAAAAGAGTAGTCTAAGAGTTGGCGGTGAGTTGCTGCCTTCCCTCTAGTCTTATACTGTTAAATAAGGGGCGTCTAGCTCTTCTAGCTTTGCGTGAAATTCAAAAGAAACAAACAGCATTATTTAATAATGCAAATTAACAACTATAACAATAAAAAACAAAATATTATTGTTTTACAGCGTCAGGTTGTTTTGTTATAAACATAACTGAAAAAAAATCTAAATATGTTCTTGTAAATTCTGCAATACAATAATAATACAAAATTATTTGTAAACAAATTTCTGTAATATGTAATTTAAACCTGACTTCATTTAAATCCAGAAATCAAACAAAAATGTACCTGTAATTTGTGAATTGTATGTAATACATATTTGCAAACTGTTTTAGCATAAAGGTGCATAATTGTCTCTCTGTCCATCATTAGAATCGAACCCGAAATGTTTTGTTAAAATTTCCAACTTTACTGCCGAGCCACTCGAGAGAACGTTTATTAAAGTTATCTAATCCAAAACACCTGACGTACGAAAAGAAAAGTGTGAACAAAAAGGATTGAATGTGCGACTTAAAAGAACGAAGCTAAAATTGGCGGTAAAACTGGTAGCTGGTCTTCTAGCACTGATGAGAATGTTACAGTAAATATTCATTCATTACTTACCCAGACGGCGGTTTTTGTTCAACTCTGGGCATGATGATGGGTAAAACAAAATAGGCGACCTAGGTACCTGATGAATGAATGAATATTTTTATCAATGCTATAAGGATAGTTAACAATTTGGGCTTAGTTTTTATTTTATTTCGTTATGTTGCACGATGATTCCATTTTTTTCCGCACCTTTTTCTACATCTGACACTTTGTCAATGTAAACCATCAAATTACAAGTAAGATAAAAGACACTCGATAGTAACTAACATTAGCTTTAAGTTCGCAATCCCATTGTTTTGAAAAGACAGCTCTTTACTTTACTACATATAATAAACCAGATTATTTAAAACATATGATGGTAGATTTCCTCTTTAAACAGTGGTAATAATTTCTATCTCAAAACGGCTGGTATGGATATTAACACTTTTATTAATAAGCAGAGAACAACATTTTGACCTTCCTAGGTCATCTTCGGGTTAACAAAGAGTGAGTTTGCAACTGACCGTTGCCGAGCATGTGTCTTAGCGACAAGAGTATAAAAGGCTACAGGATTGTAGGGGGTGTTGCAATTGGATGTCAGTTTATTATTTAGTATATGAAAAAAGGTGTTCCTTAAAATTGGTTTAATTTTGGATTTAGTTGCTTGATTTTGCGTTTGTTTATATTTTTCCCTATTATTTGGGTGTTTTCTATGGTTATGTTGTGTTTGTTTGATTTGCAAGGTTCAGAAACGTGTGAAGATGTTTTTGGTGTTCTTTGAATCTAGTTTCCATTTTTCTGTTTGTTTCTCCATTATAGAAGTCGTGGCAGTTGTTGCATTGTATTCTATAAATTATGTTTGTGCTGTGTATGACAGTGTAGTTTTATATAGTATGGACTTTGGTTTTTACCTGGTTTTGAATAAATCTAATGTTTACTAAAATGTTGGATTTTGTTACAAGTTTTTTCTAAGTGTTAGTTAGTTTTTCCGATGGTGTCGGGAACGTATATGCAGCAGTATAAAGTTTTATAGTTTGTTGTATTTTGGGATTTATTATTTATTTGTTAATGGTCTGGGTGTGTGCATATAATTTTTTTCACGGTTTGTAGAGGAAATTTGTTAATGTTGATTAAGTGTTGTTTTATTTTGTTGACTTCTTCGTTAATTTTATCGTGTGATCATAGATTTGTGGCTTTCTTTATTTGGTTTCTTAATATGCTGAGTTTTTTTGTTTTGTTTCATAGTCTATAAACTCAATTTTAGATTGAATATATCTGTAAAATAAGTTAAAAACGAAGTATTAATATATGCGTAAAATACTTACTTTAGAATGGTTTTATCGTTAATAAAAATAAAATTTCGTGTCATCAAGTTCATACAAGCTGCAGATATTATTGTTATGTATTTTTATAATGCCATTTGCGTCACACCATTTTGGTATTATATTTTTGTAAAAATTAATGAGACTTCGTCATACTTTAATAAAATAAATTAGTTTCCCTAGGTGAACTATCAAATTATTATGCCAATTTTGGATTTAAAATATTACGAGTTGATTCTGTTTTTTTGAAAGCAATAAAACCGTAGGAATTTTAGGTTATGTAATAGTATTTATTTCTATTTTTGAACTGTACCTACATGCTGAAGTTGGACCAGGCCTGGCCAGGTGATTAAGGTGCTCGACTCGAAATCTGAGGATCGCGGATTCGAATCCCGTCACCCAAACATGCCGTAGGGGCGTTATAATGTGGCGGTCAATCCCACTATTTTGTGGTAAAAGTGTAGCCCAAAAGTTGGTGGTGAGTGATGATGACTAGCTGCATTCCCTCCAGTCTTACACTGATAAATTAGGGACGGCTAGTGCAGATAGCTCTCATGCAGCTTTGCGCGAAATTCCAAACAAACCAAACCAAGCTGAAGTTACAAGACAACCAGTGTATTGGTATTCTAACATCTGAACAACATTATTTTAATGTGCAACAGCAGTAGACTTACGAACTTACAAAGCTAAAATTCGCGGTTCGATTCCCCGTTGATGGACAGAGTGCAGAAACTTTGTAGTTTTGCTCTGATAAAACAATAACAACTTGGGCATAAATAGGCTTAACATCCAAGGGAATGCAGCCAGACAGCTAAAAGCCTCGAGCTCTGTAACACGAATGTTTGTCAGTTTTATAGCATACCCTCAACTATAAATGTCAAGTTTGTTCAGCAGCACGGCAAGATATAAAGAAACTACTCTTAGGCTCTTTTTTTTTTTGTAATTTATAAGATGTATATATGTGTGAGCTATCCAGTCCCTATATTAGAGAACTTTTTTTCTTTGCATATTAGTGTTACCTAAGGTACCTCAAAATAAAACGCAGATAATAAAAATACGAGTCAGTTCTAGAAGACTCTTTTCACGATTTTTCTTGTTGTTGTTTAAAAGTAAAAAAAAAAAAAAAAATTAGTTTTTAGATAACAGAATCCCCAGTTGGGAAAGCACTAAGTCTACGGATTTACATTGCTTAGTCCACCAATGGATAGCAATGTTGATTTGCTGTAAGAAAAACAAATATACATTATACAACAGAATACAGTTTACATTTTAAAGCGAATAATAATCATTTCTTCCCTTTTCACTTGGAAGTAAAAGCTTTACTGCTTTATGAACAGAGTTGGACAACTTACAATATCTGTTCTTCGTTTTGTGCCATTGCAGACACAATTTAAAAAAAAAATGTAATATAATAGATAGCCCGAAACTTTTTAGAAACCATTACCATAATTACATGGTTTTCGGAGAAGATTCTAGTCCCTGTGATGAGTAAAATACAGAACATATTACGGCCCGGTATGGCCAGCTGGTTAGGCTGCTCGACTCGCATTCTGAGGGTCGCGGGTTTGAATCCTTGTCACACCAAATTGCTCGCCTTTCAGCAGTGGGTACATTACAATGTTACCATCAACTCCATTATTCGTTGGTAAGAGCAGCCCCAGAGTTGGCGGTAGATGGTGATGACTAGCTGCCTTCCCTCTAGTTTTACACTGCTAAATTAGGAATGGCTAGCGCAAATAGCCCTTGCGTAGCTTTGCGCGAAATTCAAAACAAACAAACAGAACATACTAAGATTATAAATAAAACTTAAATATTCATTGACCTCGCAACTGTGTGCAAATGGTGTAAAGAGAGCACGTTGTAACCGATATAAATTTAATACAAAGTGCTGGAACAATTACTTAACTTGTCTACTCGCTAAAGAAGGGTCTGTTTTCATAACATTAATCTTTTCAAATATACTGATGAATAAATTAAATATTTCATATTTAAGAACTTGGAACTTTCTCAAAAATAATTAATACATTTTTTAACGCTACATGTAATATAAAACCTGCCCAATACACTGATACCAGCAAACAATCTTGTGGAAGAAACATGTTTCACAACTACATTATATAAATAGAGGTAAAGTTTTGCAACCAATAATGATTAATTGTTCAGTTCTCTCCCTTACGTGATTAATAGATCGGTGAAAATAGCAGATAATTTCCAAAATTCTTAAAGAGTGATGCCTTAGAGTATAAATCAAAACATTTCCTTCTAGTAACGTCTAAACCTGCTACGTTGTCACTTTAGACAAAATTAATGTATAGTGCTTCACGCGGGGTCAGTATAGATTTCTAATTCTACACTTGACATACATCTTTCAACGAGACAAGCTGCAACCTAAGTTTATTTCACTACACAACCAGTATGTCATCCTACCACGTTCGTTTCCGAAATGAATGTTAAAAACCAGTTTTATTTTCATTGTAATTGATACAATGTTTATTCGGACAAGATAGGCAAATGGTTCAATGTCGAGAATAACCACTTTTATGGTTATTTACGAAAAAAATCAAGAAAAATAATGGAATGCACATTTTTCAAAAAAGAAAGATTTGTCGAATTTAACATTTGAACTCCAAAAACACAAAGGGCTCCAAAACTTAGCATAGGTGATACTTAATCGATTGATAAGAGCTTGCGAAAGATAACTGCGTAGAGCAAGATGTAAGGACCCGGCATGGCCAAGCGTGTTAAGGCGTGCGACTCGTAATTTGAGGGTCGCGGGTTCGCATCCCCGTCGCGCCAAACATGCTCGCCCTTTCAGCCGTGGGGACGTTATAACGTTACGACCAATCCCACTATTTGTTGGTAAAAGAGTAGCCCAAGAGTTGGCGGTGGGTGGTGATGACTAGCTGCCTTCCCTCTAGTCTTACACTGCTAAATTAGGGACGGCTAGCACAGATAGCTCTCGAGTAGCTATGTGCGAGATTCAAAAACAAACAAGCAAGCAAGATGTAAACTTGTTATGAACAACGTTGTTTTTTCACCTTGACAAAAGTAAAATCTAGTCATTTTCTGTGTCGTAATTATAAATTTCAAACTCAAATGAAAATTTTAAATAAAAGTTGACAATTAAAGTTTAAATTGTAACGACATAAGTTTGAAATTTTTCTTTCTTTCTTGGCCTGGCACGTCCGGATGATTGAGACGCCCGATTCCAAATTGAGGGTTGCGGATTCGAATCCTTGTTACACATACTTGTCCTTTTAGTCATATGGACTATGCAATGTTACGAACAATCCCACTATTGTTTGTAAAAGAGTAGCTCAGAAGTTGACGATAGGTTGTGTTGACTAGATGTCTTCCCTCTAGTCTACCGTTGCAGATCGCCCTCGTATAGCTTCGCACAATATTCAAAACAAACCTTTCTTCCTTACCCAATTCATAGCAACAACCTCATCTGCAAGTTGAAAGTAATGGTTACAAAACGAGCTCTTTGTCTCATGAAATCATTATAATGAAGCTGGACTTATCTCCTGAAACATAAGACATTAACAAAGCTTCTAGCCATGCATTTAAATCAGCGACTGGTTTCATGAGAAAGATGATAAAGATACAAGAATCATGACAGTTCAAACATCTGTGTAAAAAGGATTGAGACCCCTAGTACAGTTCCAATAGATTTTTGTACACTTAGCCTGACAAAACACAGTCTTAAAAGTCAACATTCACATACAGTGGAAATTATGTCTAGGGGAAAATTTAACGATCAACTAACGCTGACTGGAACCCTATACTTGCTTTTGCTTGATGTACAATATTGGTATGAATAGAGCCTACTGAAACCCCTTTTTTTTTTTTTTTTTCAGCTGACTGGGCATTTAGGTTCAAATCCACCACTGGGTATGTCAACAGGTGTGGTTTAAAAATTGACCTTCCAAAAAATGGTTATAATGAAAATAGCAATTTCTGGCAGTAGTTCTTAATTACTGATGTTAGACTAAGTTCAATCAACCATAAGCAACAACTGAAGACATTTCTGATGCAGCACAGAACCTGAAACACTGATCTAACATGCAATTAATATAGATGTAAAAGATTAGACATTCTCTCTCGCAAATACACCTGTTTTTAATTTGAAGCAAATGTCATTTTATTTCTCATTCACTTTATCATAATTGTTACACTGAAAATCTAGTAAACATCAAAATGGGAAAAAAAAGGAACAAAAGAATCTTCACAATCAAAATCTACTGTTCTCTGTTAAATACAGAACAGACTTAATATGAAAAAACTGAAAATCATGTTTACTTTCATAAGTGGTCATTTCTAGTACTGTACAATTTGTCTAATTATGATTTCTAAGAGTATTTGTACTTAATATTTCAACTTTTCACCATTCAACCTATAATAGGCAAATATCAGTACCAAAGCTAATATGAAAAAAAATGTACATTTCTTAATCTTTAATCTAGAAAGCAATTTAAACCAATTAAGTGAATAATATCATTATCAAATGCAATAATAAATAGAATAAAAAGAATACATATTACTTAATGAGTCCTGTATATAAAATAATGCTTCTTTTGTTTAAAACTACACAGCTTAATCACAATTGTTCTGTGAAATTACAACACACTTGTTCACTATTGTTTACTTGATTCCTTTCAAAATCTAAGAACTATCATTTAACAGCTCTAATCTGCATCTATATTCAATATTCTACACTGCTCAACTTCTCTCCTCATTCAAGTTTAATATTTTACTTTCTTGCCAAGTAAAGATGCTCAAATTGATTTGTTACGTGTAAAATACACCATCCAGTGACAATGCTCATTCTGATCTAACTTCCGTATAGTCAAGAACCTCATCTGGATCTATGTGTTTTTAATTCATTGTCCAGTCTTTAACCAAATCTGACCTATAACACTGCACAAACAAAAGTCTAACTTGAATCTGTCTTATGTACACAACAGTTGTCCACTCGAAGATAAAACCTGTATTTCACTAAGGTGAGAAACACATTACTTACCTTAGAACACATACACAGGGTTCTTACAAGTGGCACAAGAGTAAAATGATTCATTACAAAAACATAAATAAAAAATCATTTAACACTAACATACACTAGATTCACAGCCAAACAGCACAAAACTTATTTTAAATAATACTTCACAATGCATTAGTCCACACATGATCGACTAAAACTGAAAAACAGTGCATTTACAATTGAAAGTAAAAAATAATTGTATTAAACATTCTTTAAAAAAAAAAACTGAAAATTATTTGTGATACACTTGGATAACCAGCCTATAATTATTTCCATTTCTCAACTGTAAAGACATTTCTTATATTTTATTATTCAATTTTTTAAGTGTAATTTTTATTTTTTTCAGTAATATCACAGATTAATACCAAATGTTTAACACTCCTACGAAAATACGTTTCTAGTCCTGATTTCTCCAAGCCCGTTCCCCTGGCTGTGGTTTCGCTAGATAGTAGATAGGGACAGTGGGAATCTCGTTAATCCATTCATTAATGGATTTAAATGGCAATTTCATTTAAATACAAAATTATTAGCCTAATATTAATAACCTTTCAAGTTGCTCTGGGGCCTATTAGGCCCCACTTTTCGTAGGAGTGTTAAACACTTTTCATGCAGTTCCTAAGAAAACCTACAGAATAAGTTAGTATAGAAATACATTATGTGTAAAATATACTTGGGAGCAATTCACCTAATATTTTCCCAAATACATTATTATTATTAAATGATAAAGCCTTTTACCATTCAAGAAACCCTTCCTTCATAAAAATTGAGTAAATTCAAGTTACGACTGAAAGAATTACTTAAAAGTAACACTGAAGGATAGAGATTACCACAAAACAAACTACTTGAACTACAACAAAAGAAAATATTGAAATACAGGAAAAAGGGTACTTTATATCCCCAAAGTCATTACACTTTAAAATCATATCAAATACATTTTACATTCTTTAAAGAATTTTTGCTGAATTTCCTCTATCAAAAATGAGGTGTTTTCCTTCAACTTCCTAAATACACAAAAAAAAAAAAAAAAAAAAAAGTGTTTATAATGGCTTTTCTTACACCAGTGTAAGGAAATATTTTTTTAAGTAAAGTTAAAGCATCCTTCATGATAAATGTAGCAGGATGAATATCATAAGTCATACTGTGGGTCCTGAAAGGCTATACAACATTTTAAGTTATACTATTAAAAATATATATTGTGAGTCTTATAACCTTTATAACAACAGAGAATGTCTAAGAGAGTTGATTAAAACTGTAAAACCCAAGCACAAAGATTTACTACTGCATCCTACTATACCCATATCCCATACTTGAAATTCATAAGTTTATTTATATGTAATTGTTTATTCACAAACAAATTTAAATATGCATGATTCAAGTTAAAACGATTTAGAAATTTTAAATCCTTACAAATTTTGCCTGGATTTCTAAGCTTTTCAATGGCTCATTCAATAAATTAGTCAAAACTATGATCACAAGGAAATACAAATAATGTAACTGCTGTCTCAATGTTTATTTCAAAGTACTTGATAAGTTCCACTAACTTCTCTTCATTGTGCAAAAACTCTGTTTTAAGAAGTTAAAAAATAAACATACAACAGCAATATTGCCATTTGATTTTACATACCCTATAAATAACATCCATGCTACATACTTTCAGCTTGTAAAAATCTTATCAGTTATCAAAAGAACCATATCTTTTATTCACATTTGAAACATAGCGAAATAGTGACTCAGTACATCAAGCCTGATTAATTTTGTTAAGTTTAGAAAAACATCTTATAACCTTGTTACCTCTAACCTTGTAGGTCAAAAGAACTTCAAACCTGTTTATATACATGTGGCTTTAGTCTGTCTCAGAGCAACTCAAATCTTAAAATCACTCTCAAAAATCAAAATTTCGAATGTGATTTTGGCATGATTGGTTTAAAGATTACATTTGGTCACTGTCTAGGACAATGTCTACTAAGTTTATTCTCTTAAACAATGACCATTTTGAAGAAGAATGATTTAAATAGGCAGTCCACCAGATTTCACGAAACAAGTCCTGTCTAAGAAAATGCACAGCTAAAAATACACTTGTGACCACTCTTCAGAATGACATATTTCAGAAGTGGCCTTTGATTCAGGGCTTTGAGGATCTTCCAGCTGTTTCAGAATACGGTTGAAAATTTCAGGCTTTAACCACAGAGAACCCAAAACACTATATTCCATGAAAGTGTTTGTATACGACCCTGTTTCTGTGTTAGGAACTAAAAACTGTTCATCCATTTTTGTACCTGGAAAACTACTAAAATCAGTAAGGAAATGGAAAAATACATACATTTTCCATAACTATAAAAACTTATATGCAAATTTTTTTTTCATAATTTCAAAAACTTATTCCATTTAAAAGCACAAAAGCATTAAACACTACAAGCAAGAACAAAGTATGCTTTATAAAAGTAAGGGTTTTTCTTGTTCCTAAGAGTGCTTTCATTTCTAACTACCTCTTACTGTGTAGAGTATCACTGTTTAAAAAAAAAAAATCAATCAATATTTTTATCTAACTTACTCTTGAATCATAAAACATTTTACCTCAAGTGCCTTCTCTGTATGAGTAAAAATAATAATCCTTAACATCACTGTTATATTTTAATCAGTTGTTTGGTTGTTGGTTGTTTGACATTTATTGGTGCAAAGGAACTAGGTTATCTGTGTCAAACAACCAGCAAAAAAAAGGAAAAGGTTAAAGTATCATAAAAGGTAAAAAGAAGTTAAGACAAGAAGGTAGGAGAAGAAACAGAAATGCTGGGTGCACAAGAAAATCTCTCACCAAGAACATAAGCTGTGTTCTACACATCAGTAACTTCCTGGTCTTCTCTTTACTAGACATCTTTCAAACCATCCTTCCATTCCCATTTATGCAGATGGTTCAAAATCAAGTGATTTGTGGGATTTGGCATGGTTTTCTGTGACTCAGTGGTTGCTCACAGGAACCCCTATATAGTTTGTGTTCACAGCAGAGTTGTATTCTATTTCTTTTGCCCCGGATCACGTAAAAGTTATGCAGTACACAGACTGTACTATTTACACCAACTCTTAGCTCTCTATTGGCATTAGAATCAATTAGCATTAGTTCTCATCCTGTTCTCATCGATATTCATCAATGGCTACTCCATTGTTGTTTCTTTTTTTCTTCTATTCATGTCTAGTTCTTCTGGAAACCTGGAAATGCCAGTATTTGTAAAAACAAGCTTGCTAAAACTGCAGCTAGCTCCATCTGCTTTGGTGCCATCAAAGCCATATATGGACTATGGTCTTGTATTGAAGGCTTGGCTTCATGTCTGTTGGAAGTCAGTTTGGAGTAAGCAACATTATAAAAAGCTTTCCAGATCAAACCTTCTGTTGTTCTTTGGCCATTTTGTATTTTTAAGGATTGAAAAGAAAAAAATTGTCCTAACTATACATGCATTGGTAACAGTTTAACTCACTGTTTTCCTTTATCTGGGACTGATCCACCAATGTGTAGCCTTTATGACACTTGTTCATGAGTATATGGAATCAAAATGTTGACTAGTCTGAGTAATTTTCATGTTACAATTAAAAATACTTTTATTCACTTTTAGTTTTCAGTTTTATTTTCATAACCTCTAAAACCTCTTAAATGAGTATTAAACATTTCTTTCAGAAACACTTTATATTTTGTGTTATTTCCCTTACCCCTACTCTATACAAATTCAAATATTATTTCATATGCACAAACTTCTCTATAAATACACACTTAACAAAAAATCATTCTAAATCAGGTCATATAACTTTTACCCAATACCTAACAAGTTAAAGCAACACTTTGGAGCATATTACTACCAGCATAACACAAAGAACATTTTTTGCTACTGTTTTTAAGAGATAATAGGTTTAAAGATTACCTATATCCACTGCATTGTTTTGTTGTTATTGGCCATTTTAAGCTGTTAACAACATCTACATTTTCTAGTAAAAAATAAAATTATCATATAGTTCAAAACAATTTAGCACTAAAATATAAAAACTGAAATATTAGACAAAAATATTCTTCAAATATTAAAAGAAGTTACTTGCACTTTATTTTTAAGGTTTATCTATATTACATCAGTGTTTTTTTTTGTTAAATGTTGTTACAATGGAAAGTTTAGCATTAGGCAGCAATGCAGACTTGTAGCTATCAAACTAAATATGATCAAAGATAGGAAGGAAGCAATAACAAAACAGATGTTATTGGAGAAGTAAAATAGTTTTGTTTTCAGAAGGCATAACAAACAAATGGCACCCAGTATATTTCAGAAACATTTTCTTATTTTATACAATTATAATGGAAATATTAGCAATATGAAAAACAAAGGTTGATCTTTGTATTTTCTCACCTAGTTTTTGATAAAACAGAATATAAGCAGTGGTTTGGTCCTCTTCTTGTGGTGCCTGTTTTTTCGTTACTTCATCATTGAAATGATGCCACTGTCCTGATATGGCATGTCTTGTGTAAGCAGTGTAATGACCTGAGCTAACACCTTCAGAACAAGAAAAAAAACTGACTATCAAGTGAGTAAGGAATGAACAAAATATCATTCAACTCAGTAAAAGTAATGTACAACAACTACATTTAAAAGTCAGCAGTTGTAAGATACAACTGCTGTTATTTTTTAAATGACTAGTATAAAATGAGATATAGTTTTGGGTGGGAATAGCAGAACAACAAAAGTAATGCAACAACATACATACCACTTAAATGATACACTTATGTATGTACAGAATACAAAGCAAATACAAGCTAGTTATTTATACTGATGTACATATGCTATTATGTAATCCCAACTTGTATCTCTGAAGCAAACATTTTCATATATCAAGACAATCTACAGAAGAACAAAATAATAATAAGACACTTGCTACCACACAATACCAACTGACTATTGTGAACATTTTCCTACACTAAAAGAGATGACCTACAGAATGAAAGATACACTATCTTACAATTCTGACTGACCACTGAATTCAATATTTTCCTGCACAGATATGTAAAAGAATAAATTCAACTAATAAAAAGACAAGATACTTTGCAAAAATGACTGACTGTTGTAAAGCCAATATTCTCAGAGAGAGAAAGATAACCTCTAAAAAAAATAAAGTATTATAATAATAATTTACACCTACAACCAAATGTCTTCCCAACATAAAGTAAACAGCTTTGTGATTTATACATAATTAAGGTTAGAAATTAACCCATAGTTCTACTTGAAAGATATAATACACAATGAGTATGGGAAAATTAAGTTACTAAATTCAACTGTAGACAATTAAACAGAGCTTCAAATAAGGTACCTCCCTTCCACTCACAAGATTAGCCATATTCATTCATTGCTGTCTCCTATATGGAAATATTTTATTTATGGATGCCACAAGCCTTCTGCTCCCACCTACTGGAATCAAGTGATTCCAACATTCTCTTATGCAAATCATCATGCTTCACCCCTCCACAAAAAGGATAATAGCTTACATGACACATCCAACTTCCTTTCTGCTCCTCTACCAAACTATCACTTTGAAGTTTGGAAAAAGACAGAAGTACCATACGAGTGGGAGGACAAAGGGTGGGGGAGTGTGAGTATGGAGAAGTACTTATTAGAAATACATTTTCAGTATGGGTACTCCCCTTCACTCACAAGATTAGCTTGAATCCAACACTGACTAGGAGAAGGGAAGAACAGATTTATCTCCTAAAAGTGTCCAAAAGATACCAACGTAGATGAGAGAGCCAAATCGGAAGATTTGAAGAGGGAAACTACACCACTAATGACCCATCCATAAAAAGTGGAAAAATGATAAGAGCACATCCAAGTGGGTGAGAATTGAGGAACGATAAGTATTAAACCCTTAAAAAGATATATGCAAGTCAATCAAACCAAGCAGAAAATTGGATAAATAAAGAATGAGCACTAGTGTACAATGACTACGGCACAATGGATCATAAATGGTAAGTCAGCTACATTTAAAATCCATGCTTCTGGGAACCAACATCCATGAAGGGATAGGATGAGGATCATGCAATCTTCATCTTAAGCCCTAGTGACTGGAGAGAATCATGAACCACTCCAACCCCAAAACAAGAAACTTATTATTTGAAGAATATCTCAATCCACGAATCCAACATAGAATATCTAAACACGAAATTGAACCATCTGATAAGCAATAACATCCTCAGACAAAGGTACATAAGGTAAAGCAAAAGGATAAAGCCAGAACAATTCCCTTTACCCCCTGTTGTGACCAACAACACAAAAGGTGCACAATCAAAAGAGGAAGATAGACAATCTTGCACATGCACAAGGACATTCATTCACTCTTAAATCTAAAAAACTAGTTCTGGGGTACTGACATTCATGCAAGGGGAAGGCATAAGATGAGATTTTCCAATAAAAGGGGTGAACTGCAATTTAATGTTTCACTCTGTAATAATTATATAATGCATATTGGATGATAGCACATGATCTACACTAGCAGAACACCCCCACCATAGTCTAAACTGAACTATTGTCCTTTTTTTATGGAACACACTCAGCATTGTGGTGTTTCCACAGTTATTCTTTCCAGCAGCTTGAAACTAGTAAGTGGTAAGAACTCCCATACTCCCCTTAAAGAAAGAAGGAAGGATGAAAATGTATAGGAAAGTCGAGAGAAAGATCACTACATGATACAGTACAATAGGTGACTGTGAAACCCAAACCTGAATAGAAAACCATTCCATATTTACTCGATGGCAAGAACAGGCAGCTATCCCATTCTGCTTTAACCATAAAGTCGATAGGTAGTACAGTCTGGAAAAGGGCAAGTTTATGTAGCAACGTCGCAAGGTTATACACCTTCAAGCAGACTTGAGAAACATCCCATCTCAATGATGAGCACTACAAAGCAGTGGAATGGAAAACAAGTTAATATGGCTGTATAGTGCAGATTTGGAACTGTAGAATACATGGCCAGATACACTTATCACAGAACGGAATTCAGATAATGAAAGTATAAAGGACAAGGGCCAAAAAAAAAAAAAAAGAAAGCTTTAATATAGACTTACATTTGCCCAGTATTAGTCATGCCAAAGCTTGAAGAACAGCCATATGATGTAAATAATGGGAAACGTGTCACATGCAGTAGACATGGCTGATTACGGGATTTAGTCCAATGGTTAACAAAGATGAGAAGTAAAGAAAAAGATGAAGTGTCAAATTTGATAAAAAGTTACTCTGAACAAATTCATGTTAGAAGAGGAGAATGAGAAATAAGCCAACTAGATAAAATGATGAACCCAACTGGTGAGAATAGAAGAGGATAGATCTCTGGATGAAGACTGCCTCTGGATAAACATTCCATTCTAAAAGAGAAAGTCATTGGGAAGAATTAAATATGAAGAAATAACAAATAAACATGGTAAGGACAGTTGAAGCAAAAATTCTACAGTAACAGGAAAGACAGAAGGTATGGGACAAGGCTACCTTACTGTCTGAAACTAAGTGGGCCCAACAAAGGAGATTCAATGTATAAAAACAAAGGGATATTGACTAGGTGTCACTTTGATGATTGATATACATTACCACCATTGAAATGAATTATCATTAAACAATGTCTGGTTAGAGGCAGGAAGTGAGCCAAAGCCCAATGGATGACCAGACACTCAAGGATGTTGACATATAAGGAGTGCTCAATGACAGACCAACAACCCAAAGTTTCCAGTGCCCAGCCCATGCACCCCAGCCCTGAAGCAATACACCTGTAAATGGATACAAATCTCAACAAAGTGGAGGAAATGGGACACCTTCTGATGTACGAGTCTTGTCCAACCACCAAGGCAGATTGTCCACTAGGAAATGAGGCAGTATAATAGAAGCAGCCAAGGGATCTCAAACAGAGTTCCACTGATCATAAAGAGTTCTTTGTAGGGAATGCATACATGCACTTCTCCAAAAGCAAAAGAACCTTGTCCGCAGAAAGTGCTCGAGCCGACAGGGTGTAAAATACTAACATTCCCATGGAACAGAGTCAGAGAAGATGGTTGGGCCCCCTGCAAACAGTGTGGAAAAAAAAACACCAAAACAGACAAGATATTTGGTAGAACAGAGATAGAACGTCTTCAATTTAATTGACCAGCCTTTCTGAGTAGCTTCTTAAAAGAGCTGACAAACATGACTGACTGATACGAGGTCAAAATAGGCCAGTAAAAGCAACTCGTTCCTATAATAATGGAAATACAGCCCCAGGAAAGGAAGATGAAAAACAAAAAACATAAGATGCAGAAGCAAGCACAAAGAGTAGAGCATGAAACTGACACACTGCATTATGAGAGATGAATAAAAACATGAATGAGACCATGATAAAATGGGAATATGCAGATAAGGATTGATAATGTCAACCTTGGTCATCCATTTACCTGGAGAAAATACCCACTCGAGGATGAAATAGGACACCATGGTGAAACAAGAAAGGCAAACAAAGCAACTGAAACAGAACAAATTTATGGAAAGTCTCCAATCCCCAGTTTTCTTGGAAACAATAAATAATCAGGAGTAAACTCCATATGACTAATGAGGGAACATATTCAATCACCTGTTGAAGGAAGTGGTCCTGAACCACCTCTGACAGATGCTGAAAAGCAATGTTATGAAGGTGAAGAAAATAAATAGGTACAGGAGACAAGAGAGGTGTAAGCAAGAAATGGAGTTTCAATACTACCAACAAAGCTTGAAGAACTTAAACTTTGTTGATGAAAGAGCAACATTGATGGAGAAAGACCACAAATCAAGCTCCTACTGGACCAGAACCCATCGAGTAGTCACAGTACTGTTGACAACATTGACGTGCACCACTGAGGAAAATAATGGGCTATGAAACCTTAGGAAAAGGAGAAAACAGGTAAGGATTGGGAAGAGAAAGAATGAGAAACTGTAATAGGGGCCACACTTGGCTCTGATTGAAACGAACAGGCTACTAGATGGGATCGTATCAACAACAAAATGCCATAAAAACAGGACCATATAT
Source organism: Tachypleus tridentatus (assembly GCF_004210375.1). Classification (NCBI taxonomy): domain Eukaryota; kingdom Metazoa; phylum Arthropoda; class Merostomata; order Xiphosura; family Limulidae; genus Tachypleus; species Tachypleus tridentatus. Next base: position 59,821,157 of record NC_134835.1, read on the forward strand.
ATCTCCTGGAGATAAGGTGTGTAATAAATGGGCCCTTGATGAGACAGCATTCTCACACAAAAACCATATATATAATGCCTGAATCAAAGACAACAAACAAGTTAAAGGGGAGGTAAAGAGGGAAAGGATGTTTCCAAAAAACCCCTCAGAATTCCTGTAAAGAGCCTCAGATAAGAGATGAATAGTGCAAAGACACTGCACAATAGCCATGACTGAAGATGTGAGTGGAAAAATTGGGTTTGGGTTAAACTTAGACATTTTAGGGCCTGTGCTCCAAATAAGTAAAACAGAACCCAACAATTGTTGGTGAAAATAAGGATACTCTGCATGATGATTCAATACCCATGGGGACAAGGCTTGCTAATGCCAATGTTAAATTGGGTCACAAGTTCTTCAGTATGGACTCAAATGTAAGGGGAGGAGGAGAAAAACCAAATGTTTGTGTAGTAAGGAAGGATGTAGGTTATAACAAACTCTGAAACTCTGAAAAGCCATGGAAGACTGAACTGAATCCTCATGAAAGAATATGAGAAGACACAGAAAAATCAGGATGTGGAAACATGTGATCAAAGAACTTGTCAGCTAGCATGTTTTGGAGGAAATTGGGTAACATGTGAATATCAAGACCAAATCATTTAACATTTAATCTCCCTGCAAACAAAAGTAGATTAATCTTCTGTAGGGTTGACTGTACCATTTACCTTAGATAAAGTTGAGACACCCAAAATGATTAGATTAACTTTGGAATTCATGCTTCAAGAGTCAACAAAAAGGTGGCTATAATGAGGTAGAATTAAAATAATTCTAACGGAAACTGGGTAGTTTATAAAGTATATCCACTTCATGAAGAAACTTTATCTCAAACTGAAATCACATAAAAAAAAAACACATCCAACTGCAAGTACTGCCAAGTTAGAAGTGATAGTTTGGTAGAGGTGCACAGCAGTATACTATGCTCCTATTAACGTAGAGGTGATGCATAATTATTTACATGAGACGTTAAAGTCACTTGATTCCAATAGGTGGAAGCAGAATGCATATGGCATGTATAAAGAAAAAGTTCTCATACAGGGGACACCAATGAATGAGAATAGCTTATCTTGTGAGAAGAGAGATGTATGTATGTAATGGAAGCTCTGTTCAACTGTCTACAGTTCAAATGAAGAGCTTCACTCAGTCACAAAAAACAGTTTTCATGCAAAGATTGTACATTTCATTTTGGTAACTTATTCACTACTAAGAAAGGACCTACTACTGTTTCATTTTAATATTACTTTACACTAATAGTGTCTTCAGCAACATTAGAGTAACCCGCCTAACAGTACAGAAAGATCTGCAGCTTCAAACAGCATGATTAGCCAATATTAACAGAATGTTTGTACAACTCTACCTGAATGTTCAATCTTGAATGAGTTAACTCAACAAACATATTTTAAGTGTCTTGTTAAATTTAAAAAAAAACTTTGCAGCTTCATCTCAGTGTTCTAATCAAAATAAATTAAACAATTCAATCTTTGTCCAAGTCAAATCCCTATTCACCAATAACTTTATTTACAGCTCTGTTTAAATAACTGACCATAAATATCACAAGTCTACAAATTTAGCACTGTTTCCTCAACTCTCAGTGTATACACTAAGTGCACTTATCTGCTTAAGCATCTTATCCCACATGTGATGGATAAGCAAATCACACCAAGAGCCTTACTCAAAATTTGGTCAATATTTTCACTTAATTATCTTATCATAAAATGAAAGTTGAAAAATGTTTGACTAAATTAATTCAAACAAGAATAGGTATAGTTCTTCAGTTCCATCCAAATCTCAAACATTAAGGCCTGGTTTACAGTTTTTACCCAACTGTCTTTTTCTACAGTAAGTGTAAACTCCACATCACTCTTTTATCCAGCAATGAATTAACAGCCTAATGTTGGTATCATACCAGCTACAACATTATTTTCTACTTGTCCACCACTGTTCATTCTAACAAGCAGTATCTGAATAATTCTGACTCCATTTGACTTAAAACTGACCTAAAAAATTAACTCAGTTCTAAATTTCTGTTTTTCTTATCTGAAAATAAAAATAGTTCTCAATTACATTTAGTTTCAAACCAAGTTATTCTTAGGTTAGAGAGGTGATAATAAAATACTGACATGTTAAGGAAGAAGAATAAAAGAAAGACAACACATACCACCAAAATGGCAAACACAAGCTTGTAAATTGTAAATGTCACTTGCAGAGCAAGGACCTGAAATGAAGTCTGTTAGATCTAGACCTTCTAAGGGAAACCTGACCCGATCATCTACTTTAATGCTAGCAAATTCTGAGAAAACAAATCTGGAATAGAAAAACCACTGTTAGTGTTACAAGTAAATCTAAAAGAAACATAACATTCACATAAAGTATAAAAAATAGTTTATTTGGAACAATGGCTACAAACACTTTTGTGAGAATTAAATACATTACTTTTTTTCAAACACTACATTGTAAATCCTATTGATTCAACTCACAAATCTTGTTTTAGTGAACAAACTTCAGCAAAATTTTAAGATAGTTACTGTGTCTTATTGTTTTGAATTGTACAAAAAGTAAACTGAATACTTATTTACAAAAATTAAAAACTTAGTCCAAATGTTAAGTCATTTTCAAATAAAAAAACTTTTATAAGAAATTATCTTTAATTTTACACAAATTTACTAAATCAAGTGAGAGACATACAAAAACATACAACTTTAATACCTTTGTGGCCACACTAACAGTCAAATTTTATACCACATTTCACTTAACATTTCTTAGTTTAAATATACTTTTGAAAGTCTGCTGAAGGCACAAGTTAATTATTTCATGATATGATAAGGAAAATATGAATCATTACATTAAACACCACATTTATGCTTTGCATTTAGAAAAAGGTACAACTTATTTCAGTAAATACTCAGTGGGGCAAGTGAAAATAATGTATAACATTCATGATTAAAAGAAACCCACTTGAAGTGAAAATGTAGCACAAGACAACTGAAATAGGGATTAAAACTTTTATTAAAATACGTAGAGAACAACATTTTGACCTTCTTGGGCCATCTTCAGGTTAACAGTCTATATATATATATATTAGATGTTGCAGTAAATGTTATGTTATTAATACACCAACCCATTGATACACATCCCCAGCAACCAATTAGCAACCCTTACAGAATTTACTACCACCAAACCTAACTTTGTGTTCTATATCTAAAACTACCTACAAATAAACATCCCAAGTATGGGGAATCCAGTTAGTATCACCAGTTCTATCCAACATTTTTATGACACAGATTGAATCTCAAGTGATCAATTCAGCCTTACACCCACCACTATACTGGTACAAGCATGTTGATGATACAATTGCTGGATTCACATCTACAGAACACACACTATTGGCTTAATTTTGGTTTGAATTGTTGTACAAATAGGGCTTCTTTAATTTTACACTTATGTTTGCTTCCCTACTTAGTATCTGGGTGTTTCTTATGGTTATATTGTGTTTATTTAATTTACAGTGTTCAAAAGCATCAAAGAAGCCATACTTATACAGTAACTTAAATAAAAATTAAACCAGTATAGAGGAACACCTTTATACACTTAGGTTATTAAATTAATTATATAACATATACTGCAACACCTCATACAATCTCGTACCCACTTACATTCACATTCCTAATACGTGTCTGGCAATGGCCAGTTGCAAACTCTCTTTGTTAACCTGAAGATGACCCTAGAAGGTCGAAATGCTATTCTCTAATTTAATAAAAGTTTTAATACCCATACCAGCCATCCTGAGATACAATAGATAACATTAATTCCACTAAAAACTGACAAACCTCTTTAAATAAACCATTAGAGTATTGGGACTTCTCCAAACTGACAATGACTTCCTGGCTTGTTGATGTTGTTGGCACATTGGACAAAACCACGGATTGTCATCATCCAGTGTTTCACTAAAATAAATTTTAATTCCTGAAACCTTTTTTTTTTTCATATTTTTCATTACTCTAATCATAGTTACAGCTACATCTATACAAAAAAAACCTAGGTAAAATTTTAAAATGCTTAATAACAGAATCCAACCAGCTAATCATGAAAAACAATCCAACCCATTTTATTTCTCACAACAAATGAGTTTTTCATTAGAACTTCCTTCATTGATATACAATAGCACTTACTATGTTATCTCAATAGAGCCAGTAGCTTATTATAAAGTGTGCATATCTAAAAGGTGGTCACCCAGAAACCTGGAACAACATTAAACTTAAATCAAATGTAAAATACTAGAAACTAACCAAATGTTTGCTGACATGTATATACACCTAGTAAGAAATTCCCCTTTTTGGATCACAGGTGTAACTGATACTTATTAATATTTTTCCTTTTCACAATATAAATATATTTATATTAAACTTAGTACAACTCAAATAAATGGTATCTCTAGTATTGGCTTTAAAAAATTCATTAGTTAAGTTTAATTTTTCAATGATATATATATTTTTTTTTAATTTTCCAAAATTGTGACACTGTTTTTGGGAAAATGTCCAAAAGACTTTAATTTAGAATTTTTTTTAATTGTTGATCAGAAAGTTCAATTTTATATATCCAATCAACATCAATTATTTTGGTTTCCATTGCAATTGTTTTTTTACACTTTATTTTGATAAATTCAGTGGTCACACGTTTTGGCTAAATCATAGCAAACAACAAACTCGCAAAGATTAATGATGACCCAAAACCTAACCTTTCAAAACAGTGTAAAAGTCAGATTAGATTATTTCTTTTTTCCCAGACTTAGTCAAGATCAATCTAAAATATACTTTGATTTCAATAAATTATTATTATAATTTCTTCACACACACAAACATTATTTGAACTTAAACTACAATGTTCAGTAAATAAAAATTGAAGGTCACTGGAATACTTGGCAAATGCTACCAAACTCTGTACATAATAAAACTTACCCAAGTTCTAGTCATGGGTTACAAACCAAATAACTTTCAGAGCAATGTAATTTAGCACTAATTAATTTCACAAATAAAATTAACATTAAGTAATTACAAGAAATCTCCCATATCTGTGGTTTGTTCCTATTTTCTAAATTTCAAGCACAAGGTTCATCTTTCACAGAAAGCACAAATTACTTCTCATGCCACTTTAGTCATTTTGCTTGTTTGTTTTGTTTTTTTGAATTTCGCACAAAGCTACTCAAGGGCTAACTGTGCTAGCTGTCCCTAATTTAGTAGTGTAAGACTAGAGGGAAGGCAGCTAGTCATCACCACCTACTGCCAACTCTTGGGCTACTCTTTTACCAAAGAATAGTGGGATTGACCGACACATTATAACAACCCCTCAGCTGAAAGGGCGAGCTTGTTTGGCGCAATGAGGATGCAAACCTGTGACCCTCAAATTACGAGTTGGCCATGCCGGACCAGTCATTTTGCAATAACAAAAATAGTTTACAATCTTACTCTCTCCAAAAGGTATTAAAACTTTGCCTATAGCTATTTTCAATGTGATTCTTCATTAATAGGCATTCCCACCATTTAATAACAAAAGACCTTATGGTATTCTCATGCAATTATAGTTGTTGTTTTTTTTAAGTAAAGAAAAATATATGCTCTATGAATGGAAGAAAAATTCTAAAAACAAAATCAATAAGTGTATTGTTTACAGGCAAAACTCCTTAGTACTTAGCAGAAAGAAAGGTTCAAGCTTCGAAAATTTTTGTTTTCAAATTGTACTAAATAAATGTGATAAAAAATCAATTGTAAAATATTTTTGAGTGAGTAATGTTTGAAATGGAAAAAGAATTATGATTTTTAACTTAAATTTTAAAATCTGTTAGGCAGATGTGCAATAAACACCTGAAAGTTGATCAGAGCCAGAAATAGTTAATGGTGGTCTTATTATCATAAACTGGATAAAAATAAATAAAAAAGTCTTAAAAAATTTCAAAATAGTACAGTTTCCTGATACATGTTCTTCTTGTTCACAATGTGAAAAAATTTCAAAATCAGAAGAAACATTCTTAGAGGTGTATTCTCTGAAACTTGATAAATGTAATGGATTTAGTGTTGTACATTTATTCTAATATCTACTTCTGTTTCAGTTTAATGCATGCAACATATATTATTAAATGTGTATTATACAAGTCCCACCAGTTCTCTAAATTTGCAGAAGATTCTTGAGTGTAAGAATCAACAATATACGTTTTATGAAAACAATAGCATATCTTTGAATACTGTTGAACGTTAGAAATTCTCACCTAGAGTATAAACGCTAGCCAGGAGACAGTTATAAAATACTGTTGGTTAACTACAGTCAGTATAGTAAAAGCCTCATAAAGCTATAATTGTGACAGATATTTGACCAGAAACATTTATACATTTCGAAAAGGTACAAACTTCAGTGAATTAACTTTGGACATTAGTATTTCTACAAAAACATTAGATATGTCTTCCTCTGCAAAAAGTTAGCTTTTAAATTGTATAAGGCCAAACAATAATAGAGCTAGCCAGTATCCCCAGCAAGTAAAGTATATCTGAGCATCAACATAAAATTAATTTGCTCATTATGGACTTGGACTGATGATAAAATATTCAGTTCCATACCAGACAGAAAACAGTATACCATTTGCAAGTTTATAAAAATTTTTGTATATAAATAATTATTTATAACAACTGTTATTATAAATTGTATTGTTGTTTTATATTAAAATATATTAGTGTTAAGAAAGAAAATTGTGTGTATCAACCTTGTTGGCAAATATAAATTTGATACATAAAAATTCAGTTAACATCCAAATCAAATTTACAACATTTTGAAACTTGTATGACATAATATACCTAACATAGTAAATTGGAGACTCATCCAAGATAAATTATAAAATGTTATACAATAACTATAACCCAATCCAAATCCTGCTCCACACCCCCTTCTCTTGATACAACCATTCATAAAAAGCATTTTGCTCTTCTAAAGCCATATTTGTTGGAAACACTGCATACCATTAAAGGGGTCAAGCTTCAGGATAATTTTTCTTGTTGTGCAAAGTTCTTACTGGATGTGTAACGATTATATTTAATAGGAAGGATAATTTAAAGACATCTCTCATGCAATTAAAATTGTTATGACACTGTTAGAACTGATCTTTACATTATTGTCACATTGTTGACAACATTAACAGTGGGAAAATGGCAATTAAGGGGAAAGTTATGATAATGAGGTGAAAATATATTATCATTTAATTAACTCAGTTCATAATAGCCACAGCTAAGCTTTGTTTCAGCTATTTGAGCAAAGCTATGCAAAGGTTACCTACACCAGCCACTTCTAATTTGGAACTGACAAACCAGATGGAAAGCAGTTAGTCAACAATATCCTGAACTAATTCTTGGCTTCTCTAATCAAATAATGAGATTTTAGCATCATTGTTACAGTGCACCCTGATCCACAAGTGCAGAGTTATACTTTATGGTGATGGAATTTGAGGAATCATATCCTCAAATTCAGTCAGCTTGTCAACCATTTAACCACAAGGAGCCCAAGAATTAAGTGGTGAGAGTTATATCATCTAGAAATTGGTGGTAAACAAAACTGGTTTAAGAAAAAGTTTATATTAGACAAGCAGTAAGTAGATTTTGTACTGACAGTGCCAATGGCTGTTAAACAACCAAATGAATATAGTAGTCGTACCATTTTTGGCTGATAAACAAAAAACAGATAAAGCAGCAACAATGCTGTTACCTGCTATATCAAGTTAATGTAAAGTCAACAAGTTTAATGGTTGGTAAACTAGATTTAAATCTAATGGATGCTACACTAACAGGTGATGGGTCAATTGGTTGGTAAACTAGCAAAAAGAAAATATGAAAGTACTGCTAGCAACTAAGATGTAATGTAGAATAATAAAGGCAGGAGAAATCAAATATAACAGTGTTATTTGGTTGTTAAGATGAAAACATTGTTTGTGACATAACAATGTCATAATAAATATATCAGCTGCTACACTAGAACCAGATGAGTATAAAAGAAATATGGCTATTGGCTGCTATATTTATTAAAAGCAGAAAATTAAACAATCATCAACTCTTGCAATACTTAAAACAGACTGATAGATAGCAGATAAAGGTGCAGTTGGTAGAGCTATTGACTGGTAAATTATAAGCAGATGATGTAGCAGCCATATGTGTATCTGGAAACAATAGCAGTGCTTAAATATCAAAACAAACTGCTGCTGGTTATTAAGCTAGTTGTAAATGACATAAGAGTCACTGGGCTGCTACAGGGAAAAAATAAATTTAACAGTGACAGGACTATTGGCTGAAAAAACAAGAGAAAAAAAACAAAACAGAAATAATACAATTCTAAACTAAACATGACTACATTACCATATTTAATAATCACAAAGTTAGTACATAGTCAATATGTTATAAAATATGTTAAAATTATGAATAATGATGAAATATAATCCTGCAAAGTATGTAAAAACATACTGATCACTAATGGCTTTATACATGGATAAGTGAGCAAGTACAATCTAAGCAATTTTCCCATTTGTAGTGACAATTTATGGATGTAAGACTTTTTCTTATATAATTCTTACCATTCACTAAAGGCTTTTAAACAGTCATATAGAGTAAGGCTTTCTTCTTTTCTCCACAACCTAAATGACTGATGGTCAGCAACAGATTTAATGTCAACACTCGAAGGAAGAGGCTCTTTTATTTGAACTGCTAAGCTATCACCGGGATGAAAAGTTATGTCTCCTGTTTTTGCCACTTCACAGCCAGGACATTGTTGAGCAAACAAGCATCGTGAACAGTTCTTACCCTATATTGAAAAAATTGAAGTAAACAAAGTGATTACAAATAAACTAACACTGTACTTAATAGTCTCTTATAAGAAAGAGTTAAATACAATACTCTATATCCACTACTCAGTGCAAGAACTGTATTTTGTTACAGAAAATGCAAATAAGTAGAACCTGAACTGCCAGGTTCAGACACAAGTTCTGCTAATACAAGAAATAATTAACCTTTTACCATTTCCAGTCTAAGTGATCATTTTGATTTCTCTAAGTATAAAATGAAAACTTAACATTAAAAACTTTAATAAAAATATAATTCTACTTCTATTTCAACAAGTTTCTACTCATGATTTGTAGAATTTATATTTAAGATTAACACTAACTTGGTTTATCTTATGTACAAAACATTCAAACATTCATTTCTGTAGTATGCTTAGATGTCTGAACTGTAAATTTCATACTTTTAGGGTTGGGTTTTGGTTGAACTCTTTTGTACCATTACACAAGTTCTTGAAAATGTTTAAATAGTTATTAAATTTAAAAAGAACTGTTATCTTAAACTACTGTCAGAAAGAGAAGACTGATATTTAAGCCCTGTAGTTAAGAATACAATAATACAATGTTGAAATTAGTCATACCTTTGAAAACTTGAATATATTGCAGTAAACTTAGATAAAGCAATCTAAAAGCAAAATTTTTAAATACTTCCAAAAAACTTAGAATTCAGATTTTTCATAGCTGTTCCTGATGATGTTCTTTACATACTAGAAAATGTGTTTGTTACATTATGACTGTTGGATAACTACAGGAATAATCTTCTATGACAGTACCTCAGGTAAGAACACTTACATTTAGGGAGTATGTTAGGCTAGGTTTGTGACAGAAAATATTAAGATTCAAATTTATTGAATATGTTGTTCATTTCATTGTTTTCAAATGACACACACAAATACAAGAAATTGTTAATCATCAAAAACACATAATTAACCTGTTTAGTGCCGTACACAAGATAACTCATGCAAGCCGATCGGTAACACAGTGCCACAGACGAGTTGTTTCATGTTTTGTTCATATTTCTTCATTTTGTGTACTACTATAAGTTTGGCTTAGAGAAAAAATAGTAGTTGTTGCTTATTTCCTTTGTTTTAAAAATTACTCAATTTTTCTGAAAAAAACCCAGCACAGCTCCTGTAACAGCTGAAATACTTGGCAGTCAACAGGTTAAGACTGATCTTAACCTAATTCACTGTTGTTAAACTATTATGCTATGACAAGCATTTATGAAACAAGTGACGCCACTGTGAAACGTGGGATCACTAGTCACAGTTACATTTAAACACTTACTGTGTTTACATGATTTACAGCAAAAAGTCGACATAATAAAGTATCAACATAATTGCTTTAATAAGTACTAAAGTAACAACTGAGTGTATATTTAAAATGAAACTTTCTTATACTCAATCCTCAACAGAAGTCTAAGTAGAAAGGAAATATTTTTTAAACCTAGTTTCATGCAACATGGTCAAATGTCTTCACTAAGAACATTTAAAAGACCAGTTGGAATGCTTTCTGTATCCTCACATTCCAGAAAGGATCAATTGTACTATTCAGATTGTACCTTCACTTCACAGAATCTTAAACAAAACAGTGATGATGTAAAAGTTTTTAAAGCTTACAAAAATAACAGTCAACAAAGAAGTCTTGACTATTCGTGATGATGAAAAATCTACCTGAAGTAACAATGTATCTTCAAGATGGCCGGTATGAATTTTAAAACTTTTATTAAAATAAAAAGTACAGAACAACATTTCAACATTCTTAGGTAATCTTCAGGTTAACAAAGAGAGTTTGCAAGTTCTCTACTTTATATTGAGATACAAGTCTTGACTATTGTTAAACAATTAGCAGAGATCCAGAAAACATGAAGCCAAACTGGCACCTTTCTTGCAACAGTACTTCTTTAAATACAGAATTTAGACCAAAACAAAAGAATTGTAATTCGATACACAGAAATCTACTAAGTACACTTGCCTTAAGCCTTTAAGAGTTAAATTAAACTGACTTAGTTTAGTTAGAAATGAGCTTTACTTAACACTATCAATAAATAAACTTATAATACTACTCGAAGACCTACCATCAGATCTTTTTAAAAACTGCAAGTTTTTAACATAATGTTATAAATAATGTTTACTCAAGTGTGTGTGTGTGTGTGTGTGTGTGTGTGTGTGTGTGTGTGTGCACATGCGCGCACGTTGGATTGTTTCTTTTTAAATCTATTGAAATGAAGTGTACATGCATTTTCAGGACAGACAAAAAAAGAGTATTATTACAATGCATAAGCCATACAACTGATATGTTAGAGAAGTTCATGTCTTACCTGACCATCTACAAAAAGCAAGGATGAGGAAGAATCAGAAAAAAAAGGCACATTTCTCTGGATATGTTTATACAAAGTATTAGCAGGTACCAGAGCTGGAAGGCTTAACACAGTTGGATGTGTAAACAGCTTTTTCCTTTCCATACCATCTGTTTCTATTGTGTCCATTCGAAACACAACGGGAACAAGAACAGACCTAGAATACAAGTAAACACTTCAGTACTTTTATCCTTATCAACTTACAGTTGAGTCAAAACAGAAACATAACAAAAACTGATAGACATAACCTTTGCTTGACAAACTGTAACCATACCAACCAGGACTTTACAAGTAACAGATCAGTACACATTATTTCTTAACTTTATGGCATGCTTAAATGTCATTCCATCTTACTCAGATACCAAATATAAAGTTTTTTGTCTTTCTCTACTAACATAGTTTATATGATTTTTATATTTTTATTTTGTTATACTCTCCTTATTTATTTCATCTGTGCATGCAACCAGGGCAAAGTACTCTGCAGATGGGTCAATAATAATAAAGCCTAAGAATTGTAGTAAATACCAAAGTATCATTTATTTATTTCATTAGTACAAAACACTTATAAAACAATGAACCAAGTTCCCATTGAATATAAGTTTAGTAACACAATGTTTGGTGGGCTGGTTGGTTGGTGTTTATTTGTGCAAACCAACTAGGCTATCATTAAACAACTGGTAAAAAAGCTGCAAGAAAAGTAATGTAAAAAAAAAGTTAAAAATGAAACAATACCCAAATATTAGGTAAAAATCTACATAAAAGTTTAAAATGTTAATGACATATAAAAACTAAAAACACAGTCAAGTTGGACAGTTATCTTCAATGGCCTAGTCCAGTATCAAGGGTAAACCTTTAAAAATGTCTCTAAAGTAGTTCCACCACTGGCATTCACAACAGTAGCATGAAAGTAAAATGTGGGAAAATTGTGATCTAAATGTCACAAAAGCCACACCTTTATGTATCAGTTCCTACATAGGGTGACTTCCTCCTATTAAATCTTAAAGAAACTAAGAAACTAAAAACTTACAGTAAGTTTGATAATGGAAAAGCTTGCTGTGAAGTTGGTCACCACAAGTTGACTGTCAACTGTTGCAAAGCCAGGCTTTGTTCACATGACCATAGTCCCCATACAGAACAGGAATGCTGTGACAGAACCAGAGCAGATAGACTTAGCTGCAGTGTCAAAGTTCATTCCTGCAAATACCAATATGGCCAGGAATAACTTACATTATGGGATAATAGAATGCTAAGAGAATCAATGTAAATAGTACAGTTAGTGTACTGCTTAGCTGCTGTGTAATCCAGTGCAAGAGAAATGACATACAACTTGGCAGTGAACACAGAAACTGTAGAGAGGATCCTGTAAGCAATCACAGAGCTGCAATAAACCATGGCAGAGTCACTTAATTTTGAACCATCCATAAAAATAAGAACAAAGAACTATTAGTAAGATAAGATGTTTAGTAAAGAGAAAACAGTACTTCCAATAGAAGATCTGCCTTCATCAGATGACTTAAAGAAAGGTCAAAGGTGGGGATTGTAATAAGCCATGGCAGGATGGGCTGATCAAACTCAGCAACATCATCCAATGACAGACTCAACTCAGCCAGCTGTGCCTGGAAATAAAAGCCAAAAGGATGAATGGCAGAACATTATTCCAAAAGAGGACAGCCCAACAAGGAAGAAAGGCAATTCCAGGTGAGATGATGCAGTAATGATCAAAGCTTAGTGGCATATTGTAAAGAAAATTGCAAACAGCAAAGCCTCAAATGGTGAACAGGGTTCAGCATTTTCAAGACAGAGGGCCTTACAGTACCATAAGTCACAGACCCATGGTTCAGCTTATAATGTTTGAGGGCATGATAGCTCAACACAGAACGCCACACTACTCTCCAAACAGTGAAAGGGAGGATACAGGATAATAATCAGTCCCTTATACACTTGACACAAAGCTGTTTGATGTGAGAAATAAGATTTAGCTTATGGTCAAAGATAAGCCCAATAGGATTTCACCAAGCATCTGGATAAACATTCTACATTCAGATCTATTTAAAACCAACCCAAAAGGAGAAGTAGGAGAGAGATGGCATAGCATCTCATAGTGAACATCGAGTTCAGCTATGTACTACTAGACCAATGAAGAATGAGTTTAAGTTCCACCAATGTTAATGGCCAATTATAATTATAAAAACAATCAGCCCAAAGGGATAGGGAGTGATCACTTAGCATAAGACTTAATGGCCAAGAGGGCAGAAGAAAAGACAGAAGTGTTGGAAAGATACTGTTTTACATCAGCAACTTCCTGGCCATTGGAAAGCAAGATGAAAAAGGGATGGGAAACATACTTCCCACTGACCTTTCAAAACTTGTCCCAAATGATTTTGTAACTGGTCGTAGAAGAGATACTGGTGGTGAACTTAATACAAGATCACCTTTGACTTTAATGTTTAACCTACCATGCATAGGCACAGGCCTGCTGGAAAGCAATGCATTTCAAAAGAGTGGGATACCCTGGAGAAGTATCCCAGGCCCATTACTGAACCTCTGTGTCTATTAGCAGACAGGAAACCACTATGAATGAAAATAGTATTAAAAACATGTTGAGGTTCTGGGGATACAATTAACAATCAGTTATTACTTCCACATAGTCCTTAAGAGATGGAATACTAATGACAGCAGGATCCAGTTCCAAGAGAATGGTGAAGAAGAACCAACCAGCATGCTTGAATTTCCACTGTGGCACTTGGGTTGAGTGGCATTGCCAATGGTCAATTTCCCTGAAAATGATTGAAAATTATCACTATCCTGTAGATCAATGTCAACTGTCCAAGAAAATTGAGAAAAAAAAAATGAAGGTGAAAGGATAGATACACAGATCAATAGCAATAAAACACTGACTATGTATATGAAAATTGGTAAAATAACCAGTATTTTTGTGATCTGTGATCTTATGCTCAACAGAACAACTTCTCCCATTAATATCAACACTGCCATAATGTGAATGGTGACCATTTAAGCATTCCAAAAGGAAAAGGGGAGATGGCAACTGTTGTATGAGAGCAATAAGGTATCTCCTGCACAGAGGTAGAGACTAAATAGTGATGGTCTAACCCACAGAGATACAGATGGTTATGGCTTCTAAGGGTGTATTGAGTGACAAGGACAAGATGGGTACATTCTGGTCATCACACCTCCATGAACTCACCTGACAGACAACCTGTCACTGCATTCTAAAATAAAATTTTGAAAGGTGACAGTATCAGCAGATTTCAGGAATGTTTCCTGTAAAGAGAGAGACATAGGACAATAGGAGTTGATCAAGGCCTTATTGCCATCCAAATCAGAACTAAAACCTTGACAGTTCCAATGTATAAAATTAGTCACTTTTATTCATGTGAAGGACTGAGTTACCATGGTTTTATTCAGTATAAAGAGGTCTGCTAACCTCCATGAACCTGCCTTGGATTAACTGGACAAATTTCTGTTGGAAGAAAGACTCCAGTGATTTAGGGTGTGAATGAATAATGGTCCTGCCCCTTGGTGACCTGAGCAGTCACTGAAAGCAATGGCAGTGGCAAGTGGAAGTAATGATGGAACAAACAGTAGCTGATGGAGGCACAGAAAATGTGTCTGCACTATCACTGTAGAAATGGAATGGAAAGCAGCAGAATATGTTTGAGATGGAACAGGGAATTCATTTCCAAGCCTCAGGGTAAGAAATATTGTCTACAGTATATAAACATTTTATCTCTTTCCTCCACCCACTTAGGGAAAGCTCAAATGCAAGAGTGGTGGAAACCACTACAATTGATGCAATGAGGATCTAGTTGACACTTGTGTTATGGTGTTTGCCAGCACAACAAGCACACATCAAATAACCATGATAAGATGCCTTTAAGAATTAAGAATATAAGGCCATACCTCACAGTTCAGATAACCTGCCCTGACATATGTGGTGATGTAAAAATCAATACAAAAACAGGCAGCATAATTCTTTCTTTGTGAGTGTATATAAATATCACAGCAAAAACTTCTTGGCTGGAAAACCAGCAAGGACCTCTGACTCAGATATATTTCATAAACCTCTCTCAAAAATCACTCCTCAGGAGGAATTCAAAGTAACACATTAACTTCAACAGGTATATCCCAATGAACTTCAAATTCAGAAGAATTTCAGTGTATCTTGGTGTAGATATTTCTACCAAGATGTACCCAGAATGTAGATTTTTCAATGACTCTGAAAGAACCAGCAAGCTCCTCTAACCAATTCTGAATAAAAAAAAAAAGACATTTGCTCTAAGATTTGTCTGACAAGGAATGCATGATGAAAAAATGAGCTAAAGGTGTAGAATGGGGTGGAAACTGCTGTTCAGATTTTTCCAAACCATAGTTGCTTTCCTATCAGCATGCTTTGATTTTTGGGATGGTGCGTGTCACTGGGTGCAAAATCCATACAAAATAGAGAAACTTCAGTGCCCATTGATGTCACCCACCATGGAACCCTACAAGAAGAAGGGGATGCACTACAATGCTAAGGAAGAGCATTGTAGAAATCCCAATTTCATAGACAATATACCCAAATGCCAGTATTAAAAAACAATATCCATAGCATCCACCGAGAACATCCAACACTAGTACACGATTTGACCCTAACCCAACTGTCCTAGAAGAGCCACCCCAAAACCAAAGTGTTGTTTAAGTGCCACTGACAAACTGACCCATCAATGAAATCCCTCAACCACCAGGATCCTCTTCTCCCTTCATATGCCACGCGTGGGTGAATGTTCAGATCCCAAAGGAGGTAAACTGAAAATACAGAGCCTTCTTTTGGATGTCACCTCACCATGTACAGGAATCCACTTCAAGGGGAGTCAGACAATGAAACATTTATTTAATTTATGTGTGTAACTTGCAACACAGTAAACATGCAGTTGGGTGATAAAACTGTAGTATCTTCAATGACATAAGGAAAAAATTCATTTCAAAAGCACAGTTTAAAAAAAAGATCAAATTCTACACAGTTACTTTTAATTTAGCAAAAAACTCTTCCTGATTTACTTATTTTAACATTTTTTTTACAGCTAAGTTATTAACATATACATTGCATTTATCAGATATAAACCTAAAAGCTATCCAGATAAACTGAACCTTTTTCTAGTGTTTTGAAGATGCTGCACTTTATTTTTCATAAGTTAATCTATCTCTCCAGTTTCAAAGTCATTTACCAGACATGTCAGAACCTAGAACAGTATTAATACCCTACAAATAAGGAAATAAATTAGTTAGAAAGTTAAGTTTTACCTAAAAACTATAAAAAAATCTGAAAATGCATTATGTGGATAAACTTTCAAAACTCACCTAACTTTGTATTTATAGTCAGAAGCTACGCTGTTAGGAACAAATTCTTCTTCTGGTTTAACAGGTACACTACAAACCTGCATATAATAAATTTAAACAAAAATACAAAAATGAAACTCTTAATAAATTTAAAAAAATGAATTTCAAACTTTTAAAAAAAATTATACTACTGTTCAATTAAATGACACAAGATACTCAATAAAGAATAAAAGTAAGTACAAAATGTCCAAAATTACAATGCTCCAGCATGAGAAGACAATTACTCATGCTGCAATATCTACTTTGGTACTCCACCAGAAATGATGTTTCACTAAAACCATAATGTTCAATTAAGTGAAACATGATTCTTAACTTCTGTACAATGTTATAAGAAAAAAATATTGAGCAATTTTTGGGTATCTACTTTTAATCCACAAGAATTTTGGACAACAAACATTATATTTATAAACTCTTTCTTAAAACAAAAACAATTTCTATACTGAGATTCAAAAATGTTCCTTTTTTTTTTTTATCATCTATGCTACACATTTCATGGTGTACACAATGCTTGTGTCTATAGGAACAGAAATTAACAGTGAAAAGGCATGTTAACTTATAACACCACCTGTTAATTTGTTCAACAAAAACACAAGTTCAGAAAATAATTCAGTGGTTATTGAATTTCAACTTTTTATTGTTCATTTTCAACAAATATTATTTGGACTTAAGTTCTTTATTTTATTATTTTGGGTTTTTGTCATCCAATTGACTAATGAACTGAAGGTTTAAAACTTTTCTTGAAACACTCTCTCTCTCTCTCTCTCTCTCTGTTGTAACTACTTAGAAAAATTGCTAAACAAATCAGTAGAAATCATTTTCATTTATGTTCTACCATATTTCATCTCGGTGAATATACATTTTTCTTGCATTTTTTGTTACCTAATACAGCACATACATACTTAGGAAGAATTATGAAACTGTCAAGGTTATCCATTGAGCTTGCATGGGTCTAATTCAGTGCCTAGATGTTTACTTTTGTATTTAAATAAACCAGAATAAATTTCTTTTCAATACTTATCAAATTAATGAAACTTCCTCTTTTTAAATAAAACAGCTTAATAGGTTAGAAGACAAATAAAAAGAAAAGGCTCCACTTTAATTTGTTCATTAAAAAAAACTAGACCTAATATACCAATACTCTGTCACTATTATGCCTAACTCTTCTTTGTTCCCATTTAATATTCTTACAAAATTCTGCTATATATTGTGCAATATAAATTATCTACACATACCTTTATGGTGTGCCTCAGCTCCTAAAATAAATATACCACACTAAAATAAACTTTGTTTCCTTCAAAGTATAATTTTTTAAGACAAAAAAGTGCTAATTCTGTGAGACATCTGTAAAATTACAAATAAATCTGGTCATATTTCATGCTTTAGAAAATAAGAGCATCTGGGACTTTTTCATATAGTAAATACAGAAGTACTTTTTAAAAGAAAAATATTTATCGAATTAATCTTTTTCCCCAAATATTTCATATGTGGTACTGCAACTTGTGGCAGATGTTGCATGGCATTGATATTAGATGAAACAAACATAATATATACAAGATTTATAAACAATCCACAGTAATAACACTAGGATGCAAGTGCTAAACAAGTTTTTTAGGTTTATATTGGAGAAAAAAAAAGATTCAGATAAGTGAATGAGGGTTTGTGCCAAATTAAACAGAATATTTTCTCCACTTCAATATGAAAAACATGCTATTATACTTATATTGTTTTATATTTTCCAAGTCATAGGAAAGGATATTTTTTTCATGTATTTAAAATATAGAGCCTTTACGTGAATTAAGATCTCAGATTTCACAGAGCAGCTGAGCACTTAGGAGTATTTCTTAACCAATTAATCAGGTGATGCCAGCGTGTTCCTTTTCCTCTAATCAGTAAGTCAAAATAAAAATGTTAAATGTGAAAACTAACTAATTAACTAAGAACTTTTTATTTATTATTACAGCAAGACCATAGAACATAATAGTAAGCTGGAAGTAAAAGCTGTCACTAACTTAACCACTTTGAAAACGCACCTTTCAGGCCAATGCATACGTTTTTTAATTATCTATACCTACATACACCCAAACAAGTTCACATAACAGAGCTTATCACCTTGCATACTTACTGGACATATCAGTGAATCTCCACCATAATGTCTGCAAGAAATCTAAAATAAAGAAACGGTTGTGAATTAGTTCAATTACATTATATACACCTATTAGCAACATGTATAAAACTAACTAAATGTATTTACCAAAATACACATTCAATTTGATACAACTTTTTAACACCATGTTGAGTATTATTAATATTCTGATAACACATGGTATACAAGTGTTTCACTACTGCTACATGAAAGTTTAAAGAAACAACTTATAACAGTCTGGAATAAATATATTAACACAACTTAAAATAAAGCATAACACGTGTCATTTTACATGTTTTGTTGTAAAGATTGTATGTGATAGCCATACATTATCGAATATGATCATTTTGAGGGAGGTCTGAGGAAGCATTGGACTTGTTATAATACTGTATAATATTCTGTATTTCAAGTTTTAGAACTGTGATAGATTGCCCTCAATAATAAACCATACCAGCCATGGACTGATAAATAAAAAATTTTAGTGTAAATACCATGGACTACTGCTGGAACTGCCTTCAACACTTTGTACATTAATATCTTAATCCACCAAATTATGTCAGTTACACTAGCATTAAAGTAATTGGGGAATAGAACAAGATTCCACATGTCACTAGGGTTTTTAGATACTATGTACATGCAAGACAGTCTTTGCTGAATATACATCGTTTTCAGTGTTCCATTCTAAAGATAGTTTTCTTCTGAATGTTTTTAACTCCTTAGTTTTAATCTTTTCAAACTTTTTAAAGCTTCCTTTATTTTAGTGTCTGTGTTGTTTTTTTTAACGCACAGTTTGATGTCATGAATTTTCCTTGTGTGCTGTCTGGCAGACTTGAGTTTCTATACAAGTCAGTTAAGCAAACATGCAGACTTCAATAACATTGATCTATTTGAGAGAGTAAACTTAAATTTATAGAAAAGAATATTGTATAAAGTAAATATCTTGAAATAATCTAGTAATGGAAGTCTAAGTAAGGAAATTATTTTCAAATATTTTCCAAATGTGTGATTATACAGCACACTTATATGAAAGTGGCTTTGAAATTAACCTACAAAAAATATTAACAATTTGAGGACTAGTTGCAGCACTAATAAGATGAAGAATAAAAATGCATCAACTGTATGGTTGTTGATGGTTACCTATGGTGTGTCTGGTTCTGCAGTTTATTATGGTTTAGATGTTATTGTGGTTGAACAGTGTCAATGAGCTGTTTGTCCATTTTTTGCTAATTATACAGTAAATGATACATTAAGTACAACATATAAAAAAACTGTCTTATCAGACTCCAACATACATTCATAAGAGAGAATAACTGGAAAGGAGATTAATACACAGTCTGGGGTCCCTACAACCATGTAGATTAAATTATTGCTTTTCTTTCCTATACATTTCTGTTTTACCAGTTTCTATTTAAATTTTAATTGCAATCTGCAACAGATGTAGTTCTGCATAGAAATTCATGCTCAATGTTCTAAATACTATGCACAAAATTTCTTTGAATTCCAAGCACATGCCTTTGTTGGTAAGCTAAAGAGCACTAGCTTGAAACATCATTGTTCTTTAAATAAAAATATAAAAACTTGGAGATTAGAAAATTAAATAATAATGTGAACAGAGTTCCTAGCCCATTTCATGAAATATGTAGAGAAAAGGTAATTCTGAAAAAGACAGTGGTCCTTCACCATTAACTTTATAATGTTCATAAATGAACTGTGGTGGTACATTGCACAATAAACATAAGAATTTAATGTTTGTCGTACAATAACCTTCTTAAATACAACAATACAGATGATCATGCCTATTTGAACATTAGAAACTAGAACTTTATTAATAACTCTTTAGTTTGTAAAAAACAATTTACTTTGTAATTAATGGTTTCAATAAACTAGTTTACTGTGTAGAAATTACTCTCACAAAACGGATGATGCTTAAATGATGTATTTTGAATTTCTTTGGTAAATTATGATAATTACATCATTCTTCATGTTGGTTTTATAACACTTATCAAAATTAAAATTTCAGTTACTGTAATAACAGTTTTAGTTTTTACAAATGATTTATTTGAGGATGTTCCAACATCAAAACTAACATGTCAACAATGCATTAATTTAATGCAGTTATGATGAAAAGGAACTGAAACTAAAACTTATAAACTTTACCTCTATACAGTTGTGACACAAGATACATTGACAAGAAGGATGAGTCATCAGGTCACTATCAGCCATTTCTTCTAAACAGATAGTACAGGAAGACCACTGTTTCAGTTTTTGACTATTTTCATTTGACTGCTTGTTCACTTTATTTTCATCACACTTTCCATTGTTGACTTCATTACACTTTGCTTTCCTTGCAGATCTACTATCATATTCATCTGACTTGTCATCACCCCCACCTTTATCAGGTTCAAGATCTTCACTTCTTTGTGCATTAACCACTGTGTAAGATGCATCATCAGAAGTACCATGTGATAAAGGCATTAGTTCTAGGTTACAAACTTCTGTTGGAGATGTAATCTTTGGAGGAGATGTATATTGAAAACCATATACTATCCTGTTAGTATCATTGATATACTGAACCAACATATTGTCCTCCTTAAAAGCAAAAAAAAAAAAAAAATGTATTTTCAGTCCTCCATTAAGTTTTCCATAACAAAGTGTGCATTTGTACAATTCGCAGACAATAATATGTAAATACAGTTCAATAACTTTCTTCATGTTACTCCCCAGTTGACCACAAAGCAACTAATGATATACTAATGTATACATTTTTCTGCAGCTAAGTTAATCATAATTAAACATAAAATTTATCTTTAAAATATTCATTCACAAAAACTTCTTAAGGAATGACTTACAAGAAAAAAATTGCAAAGCTTCAAATAAAGTATTAAATATTACATTCAGAACTAATGAAGTGTAAGCTGTATTTGAAAAATCACAAAGTAACATTTAAGTTTCAAAGAACACTGTTTTACAAATGACATTTGTATGCATATGTAAGTGTTCCTAAAAAACACATTTTTATAATAAAGCAGTAATTATTTACATACAAATTAATTTTAGAATATATTACTCCAATACATATTTAGCTCTACTGGACTATTTTCAAAATTGAAATAAATATGGATAAAATATCTTTAAAAAAAGTACTTTTCTTTGGCTCAAATTTAGTTTCAAATACATCTTGCTTGTTACAATAAGTATTTGCATTCTCTTAATCTCCTTAAGTAAGTTATAATGATTTATTTAAATGTTTTTAAGAGGCTCTAAAGTCTTTGAAGTTTTAAATATTTTCTTAAGACTAAGTGTATTATGTAAATACACTGCATAATTACTGCAGCTCCAGGAACAGAAGTAGCTGAAGAGCTTTTCAAAAATTTATGTTTAGCTAATAATTTGGAAACTGACAAATAATAATGAATCATTAGCACTCAACGATGAACTTGTATTTTCAATACATCAGGCAGTTTCACTTTAGCAGTATGAGACCTGGGCCACTTTATATTCTGTATAGGTTTTTCTATTGTTTTTCCTACAAAGCATATTAATATTATAAATAATGATTTATGGTTCACGTATATTGTCACAAGTACTCTTTCTTGGTAAGACAAAATTGTAGCATATTAGTATACATTCCTTACAACTGAAATTGACTTGACCACCTGAATGAGAGATTTTTGGCTATAATGTATCAATAAGAATGAAAATTGTATAAGCCAAGAAAAGCAAAGAAAACATTTAACAGCATTAAAAAATGTCAAATTGTCATTAAAATTGAACAAATACTTTAACATTGAAAAGAAATTCAAACAGATACTTCAACAACAGCTATTCATATTTATTTAAATATTTTTGAGAAATTCTATCCCTCTATGACACAAAATAATAATTGTATGTATACTTTTTTTCTCTTTATGAAAACTGAGGTTGAAAAAACAAAACTATTTTTTACCACACTTAACATAAGATAAAAAATATTTTCTGCAAAAAAAATACTTAAAGCTAAACTTGGTATAAAAATAAGTCTAACAATAACAACTTACTAATATACGGGAGATATGGTTATCAAATACTTCAGCTAGAATTACATCATCAAGTGCTTGACCATCTTGTTGGATCATGGAGAGTAGCACTTCTCGAAGCTGCTGGACTCTAGCATTCTTATGAACTGTCACCAAATACCTAACAGGTGGTGAAATTCCAACAGGCATGTAGGTGATAGCTGAAAGAGAACATAATTTTTGTATTTGATAAAGTAAAAAAGTTAACATTTTCTTAAGCTGCAGATGCATTTCTGATAGAAATCTCAACTGAAAAACTTATTTATACTACCATCTACAGACACAAACTTTTGCTAACCATTACACTTGATACTTCCTGACAGCATTGGAAATTTATCATAGAGTCCCTGGTAGGATGAAGACAAACATCCATCACATGAGGACTTATCTGGCTGATTCAGCTCAAACCAACACCCTGGAGGGGCAAACTGCAATATACATACAGCAGAGTGGTAATCCAACACCTAGCAGCATTTGTATTTATACATCAGGTTGTTGGTAGCAAAGGTTTCATATCATCTACACTGACAGAATGCCACCACCCTACTCTCATTGACTAGTATTATGAACACTCAAGAGGACAGCCCTCCAAAGTCCACCACCCCATCACTAAGGAACTGGTAAGTGACAAGGATTACAACACTCCACTAGGAGGAGGAGGAAAATAATGCATTGGAGAGTCTGAAGGACTGTAACACCAGAGATAGCACAAGTCAATGCAAAACCCTATATTAAAAAGGACAGTGAGCTTATTGACATAGTGCATAATCTAGCCCCTAGAAGCATCTGAAATTATACATCAGGTCTGCAGTGGGATGTGTGCAACAAATGTCATGGAAAATCAAAGCAATCCTATCTGTTTTATTTGCATTAGTCCATGAGTATACAGTCCAGGATGAACATATTTATGAAGCAAAAGACCAGAATCACATGAGAGGTCCCTGCAGAAAACTATCTCAATGGAAATGTTTGAAAATCAAATTTTAAAAGCATAGAAAACAGGGTGACATTTGGTCAACCAACACCTGGTAGTCCCTGGAATTGTACATCAGATCAGTGGTAGGAAGACCCTCAAAGTCACACTCATCTTGCATGGTATATGATCACAGATCATTCAGTGTAAATTTAAGACTAAGCATACTTGGTCAAATATATCATAAAAAATATTGATAGGACTTACCACTCCCTGAAGAAATAGAGTACAACATAGCAATAGAAGGTGAGAATAACACCAAAGAGCATGAAACAACCACATGATGGAGAATACATTGTGAAGGTATGTTGCAGTAGTCCAAATACCAACAGTAATGATGTTTTTCAAGAGAAAATGGAAACATGCAATCAGGAACATAGCAAGATGATGAATTTGATGGAAAAAACTTGAAAAATCAACAATCATCAAAAGAAAAGGAAGATTGGGTTAGGCACGTCCAATCCTCAAGAGTAATGAGAGAAAGATCATGAGATAGGTTAGGTTTCAATGGAGTAAACAAATGGACTCAAGAATAATGGAAGGCAGCAGGCATGTAATATACCATCAATGACCCAAACAAAAGAGGCATTTGGGATCAGAACAGTCATAAAGGTAGGATATGGAAAGAATGAATTCAGGTGTGAAAGGTAGAACTGCCTTCTTGAGAAGCCACAGTTTTGAAAATAAAGAAATGATAAGGAAAGAGGAAAACACAGGTATTACAAAACAAAAGATGGCAAGCAGCAATCACAAACATATTGGAATAGCAATGTCCATGCACCAACAACAGCAGAAACACAGACTTAAGAAGAAGGCAAGAAAGAGCATGTAGGACCTCATTGAGGTTCCAATCAGAAAAAATGAAGCAATAAGGAAGTGACTGACAACTGAAAAGCACAAGCAGATTGGTAAAACTAAATGTGGCAGATAACACCACCAATAGCTTGAAACTGAGGGAAACCAAAAGACCCTGTCAAAAAGCCCAAAAGAATGTTATGTGTGGAAGAGTAGGACAGGAAAGATAACCCCACCAGACAGGTCAACAGTGGTACACTGTTATACTGCCATGGAGAAAGAACTAACTGTATGGTAAATCAAGGAAGTTACTCATCTCGAAAGTCCAGCCCTTCTGTTGAGGGACTGGATAAAAGCCACATGTGAAGACAAACCATGGTAATGAACAGATGATAAAAGAATGTTGAAGAGAAAGGAGACACACCAAAAGTTAGTGCGCCACGTCTGAGCTAGCCAATACAGAGCCACCAACAGAATATGAAACAAAATGGTCTGAGAAGAGACAAACAGAAGGATATGTACATAGGTACCAACCTGTCCAATCCTGACAGAGAGCATCAAATGCTCCTGCCCAACAATGAGGAGCAGAAGACCAAAATCAGAAAAAAATATTTGTTGAGATGGGAGGCAAAGTCAACAGAACAAACAATGACCAAAAATGTAAGGATTCAAATTCCACTCTGTAAGGAAAATCTTGTTGGGACAGCATAATCAATCCTTGACCAGTTTCAGAGCATGCAGATTATGATATGCCACCAAAATGACTTGATGGCTGTGGACCCGATACAGAATTTCCAATGTTTGAAAACAGAGGTTGCTTGACAAGTACCCCTTTGCCTGGAGAGGTACCAGACCACTGAAAAATTATTGAAGTAAACCATTATCAACATGACATGAAGATCATACAAAAAATGAAATAATGAAATGAAGTTTGATGAACAGCAAGAAGGTCCAAAAGGTGGATATAAAGAGAGAAGTCAAAAAAGTAACACTCTAAAACCTTCTGAATGTCAAGATACGTCACAAAAAGAAAAATAAGCATTCATAAAAAGGTGACATTCAAGATGAGAAGAGGGAAGGGGAACGCCCACAGTAATATCATTCCAATTCAACCACCAGGCAAAATTGGTCTGTAAGAAAAGTGGAAGAATAAAAAAGGCATTTGAGGAATCCTGAAAAATGTTCCATTGGTCTATCAATACCCACTGAAGATGACACATGTGGCCTCAACCAGCAGGAATGAGGGCTTTTAGAAAAGCCCACATTTCCAAGAGAGAATCTTTTGTGCAGTCGTAGAACAAGAGTATGAAATACTGTACATGAAATGTTCAACAACTCTTCAGTTGAGAAGGTTGGACTTAACTAACGCAGAAGGTGAAAACACATCGAGATGAACTAAATATCGTATGGGTGTGAGAAGACTCAAGATGATATTCAGAACCTGTGGATCAACAACTGAAAAAGACCTCAAAATGTGGACAAATTGAAAGAGTTTGGCCCCCACCACTCTTTACCTGAATATATTGTCACTAACATTGGATTCCCTGAAAATTATGCTCGTCAGCATGTCTATGACAAACAACAGACCCAAGCAATCAGAACAAGTAATAAACTAGAAAGAAGAAAAGATACAGGGATGAAAGGGAGGTATGCAGATCAGCCAATTCAATCCTAGACTTTGAGTTGGAGATACCTCCAAAAGCTTCTCATTATGAGACACCCAGTAAGCTGGAAGATAAACAAACTGGAGATAAAATAGTGTCTTGACCATGATGATACCAAAAACATAGTAGCCACACTGTAATGTTAAGATTGAAGAGGAAAAGTGTATCATGGTAGCAAAAAAGGAGATTCTGAGCATCATTTGGAAAGACGTCAGAAATGGCCTTAGAGAAAAGGTGAAGGTTGGATAAAGAATTGAGAAGAATGGTCAGTGTAAGACAATTATAGGAAAACTGCAGTGGGAAAAGAAAGTGTCAGGATTCAAATTTCACAAAGGGAAGGAAGAAGTGACTTTAGATGCTGTGAATCCAAAACAGGGATAAGTGGATAAGTTAATGGAATCATACTAAAAACATGTCTATTCAATAAGACTTTCAATCATGATGTGGATAATAGCTCAAAGATTAAAGAGGGAGCCAGTTACAACATTGGTAGTGTCACTCCTATTGTTGGTGGATTGCTGCA
Organism: Tachypleus tridentatus; assembly: GCF_004210375.1. NCBI lineage: Eukaryota > Metazoa > Arthropoda > Merostomata > Xiphosura > Limulidae > Tachypleus > Tachypleus tridentatus. The sequence goes on from NC_134835.1 coordinate 59,847,959, forward strand.
TAATCACTTCCATGTTAACATGCAGACATCTTACATTAACAAATGCAAGAATAAGTGGGAGTATCAATGTTAGTGACAAGCAAAATTTTATGCCAAAAGAGGGCAATATAAATCAAGAAAGCTTTCTGTGAAAGGAGGCAAGATATATCAAACTTAAAATGTTATGCTTGTTCTTATAATAGCTCAAATTTAAAACTATACAATAAGAAATATTAAAGTAGACAAAACACAAAATCAATGGGTTTTTTGCACAATGTCCTCAAGTAAGAGAGAGAAATAAATTCAAACCAGCATAACAGCTAATTCTTTATCTAAAAAGTTGTTTGACTTTTAGCAAAAGGAAAGTTCAGGTGTATCAAAATAAAAATTAACTTGTAATACTTGAAATGCATATAGTAACAGAAAATTACATATTAAACACAATAATCTAACCACTTTAGACAGCAAAACTTCTTTCACTAACAATTCAAAAATTCAACAGATAATCATGCAACTTTGGTAACTGTATTTACAAATGGAAAATCAAAACTGCAGTCTTGACACAAAAGGTTCTTCATTTGTTTTGATAAATCATTACATTACATTAGCATAACTTATAATACTTTATTCTGTTATACTGAGTGCATATGGGTGATGACAAGAAACTGTTAATGTAATTTCCATGACATTACTATAAAAGAAGTTAACACTGTTTTAGAAAGTAAAAACTACTGCCATATATTTTAAAGAATCCAGTTAGTTCTGTATAGTTTCATTCTGAATAACACAGTTGTAATCCTAAAGCTAAAGTTGGTTACTATCAAGCATCACTTTCTTACTTGCTGCAGTTTGTTGGTGAATATTGACAAAACATTATGACATCTTATCAAAAACACTTTGGTGTGAAAAATAGATGCAGCCAAAAAGAGATTAAAGGAATTAATTCAAAACCTGGACCAAACTGATAGCTACACATATAGCATTGTTACGAGGTTAACAACAACTATTCATTCATTAGTTACCCAAGTCACTTGTTTTTTGTTGTTTTGTTTTGTTCAACTTGGGGCATAACAGTAGGTAAAACAAAATACACAGTCTAACTAACTAAGAACACTTAACACTGGTGACTAACATTACAATAAATTGTATATCTATCTTCTAATGGAAGTTATGAAGAACAGAAAAATAATGGAAGATAATTCAACTGTTATATTTTGAAGATCATAGTTTACAATATTATATGAAAATCCCTAAATATTAATATCATGGAATTTTACAAAACATTGCCTGAAAGCAAATGCACAGCAAGTTTTATTTGATATATACCACATTTAGACAATTCTATTAAATCTGGAACTGACATACTTGTGTAAATAATGAACTTAATCCTAAATATTACAAAATAAAAACAATTTCTTTAATTACTAAAATATATGTTCTGTATATTTTGGTGTTATGAAATATACAAATAAAAACTCGTTTTTAGAAAAGTTTGAGTATCTGACATTCATTTAATAAATGCAGAGTTTCTGCCAAAAAATATGCAGTAATATGATTTATACAACAGATTATTTCTTTATGTATAAAGGGTAACTTTTGTCATGAGAATACAAATAACAATAACTACCACAACTTAACACTGAAAACCACTCCATGACTATAAAATCACAAAACACCATTCAAAAACACAAGCACTTTCAAAAACTGCCTGTTTGTATCTGAAGAAGAGTGTGCAACTATTAAAAAGCATTTGTTTTAATAATGTTAACATAATACTCTGAAATTATTTAAAGAATGAGGCTTCAGCTTTTATTCCAAACACATCCTAAGTCAATGTTTATGTTGGACTTTTTCATAATTTAGTATACCAAATCATACAAGCAACATAAAAAATTATTTATTTCTAAAAGTTTATTGACACCTTTAATTGCAATTAATTGTCAGTTTTAGTGACTATAACTTGTATACTTCTGGCAGCTCTGACAAACAGAGATTCTGAAACTAATACCCACAAACTCTTTTTTTCTCATCTAAGTCTCAAATAAATACAAGTGTCCAAATTAACACATCCTAACACCTCTAAATCAATAGTTCTCCCAAAAAAGGGAACTATATATAAAAATAAACATCTGACTGTCTCTTCGCTTGTTTGCCTGCCACTTTCACTGCACAAATCACATTTCCCTTATATAAAAGTGCAGGAAACAGTTTTTCACTGATATATGAATTGATCATCTTCTAGCAAATTCAGTCATTTTATTGTTAAAGTATACATTACATAAATAAATTCTATGCATACTTCACAATTTTTGGTAAGTTTCAGTTACCATTTAAGTTAGAATATAGCATTATATATAGGCCTATTTAGTTATAGATTGTAAACAACTATTAATACATAATATATTTAAATCCCCACACAAAAGAAATATATATAGAATTAAAATGGTGCATTTAAAAAAAAAAAACAAACAGCAAATCTAGTATATAAAATAAAATTACGCTGTCTACCATAAACTACGTAAAATGTAAAATGCTAAAATTATAATACTTTTGTGTAAAACAAGTTTGTAAATGTACTTTATTCTGCTTTTTCTCTCCAAATGGTTCAATACCTGTAAATAGATTTTATTTCCCTCTCTCTCCCTCTCTATGCATTCATATACAATATTACATTTTGTTTGTAGCATATTTGATACATCAATGTCATCATGTGAATACAGTATAACTTTTATAAAAAAAAAAAAGGTTTCAAATTTACATTAAAGGAAATAGAACATAATACGATATAGACTTTCAAGTTTGAAATTAATATTTGTGAAGAGATGATGGGAGATAGAGGGAATAGAGCCAAGCTTATCATGTTTGTCAAAATAGGTACTCATGCACGTATAAGTAAATCTAAATATCTTCCATAAAAACTGACTTATCTTTGCCAGCAAAGGAAAAACAAACATCATCATCCATAAGGAATCTCTGATATAAAACATGTTTGTAGTTTATTTTCAAAAATCAAACCTATGGTTGTTGTTTGTTATTTTTCATAAATTCACAAAGTGTATTTTAACCAACTGAAATACAGAATAGAGGAGAGAGAAAGTAGTATTTTTGTGTTTTTTTCTCAAAAACAAAGACATCAGTTAACACTATTAGTGTACCTATAAAGAATGATCATCCATCCTCCAACTTCAAGGAGTTATGTTTTCCAAAAGTTCACACACACACACACACACACACACACAACTGAGAAAGACAGTTGCATGCTTTGAAAAAAAACCATTATTGAAATTTTTGTCAAGAGTTCAATAGTCCCAAAATGCTCATGACTTCTCTTAAACATATCTCAAAATCCATAATTAAGTAAAGAGCACTTAGTTTTTGTGCCATATCAAAGAACTAAAGAATTTCAAACTTATCACACATGCACTGCCTCAAAATGAAACAAAGAATTACAAATAAAATAGCTTTTAACCTCAAGAACACATTTATAATTCAAAGTGTCATTGGTTAATAAGTTTATTATTTAATTAACTTACCTATCTGTCGTTCTAGAGCATAAGGGAGTGGCACAGGAAGATACATAAAAGGTTCATAGGTAACAGAAACATGTCCACACTCAGAACAAATAACCTGTTAAGTATTTATGAATGAAATATCATTATAACAAAAATTTGTGTTTTTAGACTAATATCATAAAATATATAATTACAATTAATCCTCCAAATGTACAAAGAACAGTCTAATAATAATTAAAAAAAAGCATAACAAAAAATAGTAATGTTTAGTTTTAGTCAAAACTATGTTATATATTTATGATAAACATGAATAACATTTTCTCATAACCAAAATTGATTTTTAGTTTAAAATTATCCATTTAATTAATCATTTAAAACAGCAATTCCTTTTTCAATATTTTTGAAAGACTTGTTTAAAACTGTTCAACATTTTCATAGTATTTTGAGTCACTTACAATAAAACAATTATAAGCAGTGCCTTGTTCAATTCTTATATCCACTACTAAAGTACTCTAACTTCCCAACACTATAAGCAACACAAAGACATAACTTAAAACTATAATAAAAGCTTTTCTCTGGATTGCCAAGAGCAATAAGTTAGAAGTAGACAATGATACCAACATTATATTTGCAACTGACTCATAGACAGTAAATATTGCAACAATGATTCATTCTCACATGGATAACAAAAAACACCTGCATAGTAAGACCACCACCTGAATGTACATGACAGGCTATTCTGAAATAAGGATATAGATGCTGGAAAACTTACACAAAAATCACTTATAATAAATCCAGTACAGCTTTGTCAGCAGAATATCAATCTCCTCTGTGCTAGTAAAACAAAAACATGAAAACAATGAAAAATATTTATCAAAATTCAAAAGGAAATAAGAGACCCCCCACTAAAAGAAAAAACATTGTAGCTAGAAAAAACAATAGATGAAGAACCAAGTAGACAGTATATATCCAGGTCACAAGTAACATCAGTAAAGAAGCTCTTCTACCTCCCATCTCCCATGAGGCAGCCAGTCTACACGGTATTATGCTTGAAGTATGAAGGTTTGATGTATAACATTACTAAAATAAAGTGCACATTTATTTAAGGTAAAAGGAACTGTTGATAATAACAAGAATGAAAGTTACTTTTTTCTAGAGTCTAGGTAAGTCAAATAGAGTTTAAACAGTAAAGTATCCATGCAATAGTAATTTATGTGCATTTAATGTAATTAAAATATCATAATATTTGTAATGTACAAAGTGAAGCCTTATGTTCTACATTCTTTATCTTAAAATATTTTTGTCATATCACAGGACTAGATTTTTTTCATGTATGCACTTATTCAAATAACATTTAGTACATTTCATTTTTGAGCATATAATCTTCTAATTTTGTATATACATTTCACAATAACTTTGCTTGTTATGGAAATTGCAATAACAATGTATGCATTTCCCTACTCAATCTTCTTTCAGCTTTGTTCCAAAGTTTACACAACCCCATAAGCTTCATTTATTTTGTTTTACTCATTTTGAGTCATTTTTATACCTAATATGCCTGTGTTCTAGAGCTAGGTTTATTGTTTCCCACAACTTTGGATTTATAAAATTAAAAGGCATTTTTGAGGAGATTTCCAGGGCCACTAAGCATTTACAAGACCTTTTAAACTTACCAGTAGCTAAATTATACATTTGATTCCTTTTTTGTCAGTCTATTGTGATTTTAGTAAATAGGAAAAAAATATAGAATACAGTTTAACTACGTACTTCTATTCTTAAATAATTATTTTAATCCAGAATGCCTTCCACAATTTTTTCTGTTTTATTCTTTCTCAAGAATATGTGCATTAAAACACTGCAAAGCATGTGTTTTAACAAGTAGAAAGTGAAATAATGCCCTTCATAGATGATACTAATGGTTTTTAGCACCTGTAAAGGTACAAATAAATAATTTGTATCCTAATTAACCACAAGTTTGAAAAAAACCTATCAGTTATCAGCTATAAAACTTTTGTAGGACTTTTATCCAATGGCACTATACATCTCAATAAAATACAGCCATATACAAAACCAAATATCCAATTTAAATAAACACTGGCTATTGGACAAAAATTATATTACACGGATAATCACACACACTGACTAATCCACTCAGGTCAAATGTAATGAAAACGTTTAATCTGACCAGTAATTAAAAAATGTCAAATTGTACTATTAATATCATGTATCGGCCTGTCAAACAAAACAAAAAGTTTTTTTCTTTTTTCATGCAACTCAACTAGATAACATGAACACTCAAAAAATCTCCTTAAAATCATAACACTGAGAAACTTTAGTGACTGCTCTGTCGAGAAAAATTGACACTATCTGATTAAGGTGCTTATATGCAGTACCAGGAAAAATGGTGCACAATGTTGGTGGAGAGTGTTACAAGACAAATATTTTCAAGACCATATTAAATGGGGGTATAAAAGACTGGAGAAAGCAAAAAAAATCAGACCCATACTTAGACGGGAAAGAAAGAAACCCTGGCAGCTGAGTAACAAATGTAGTGGAAGTACATATGTTTTGTAAATTTAATTCATTTCTACTTAAGTTACTTTTCAACACAATAATAACCATAAAACACATAACTACACAAGTATAAGAGTTTTCAAAAAAAGCAACTGAAAATTAGCAAAGAACTAAACCTACCAAAAACAAGATGTAACAAACCCTTACTGTAATAAAAAAGGATGCATTACTGAGAGATTAAAAACATTAACTTTAATAGACATGTCATAACATGCCACAAAAATGTGTTGAAGATTAAATATACAACATTAACAACTAAATCAAAAAACTTGAAGGAAAAAAATGCATAAACAAATTACTAAGAATAACAAGTCGAATAAACTGAAAAACAAAAACGAATTTAAAATGAGTAACCCAGCTTTTGATGCAAGTTACATCTTATGAAATTTTATACATTACTACTCATATCAAAAGGTATTTTACTTTTTCTTGCATTTGTTTTGGTACATATCTGAGTAATAATCCATAACACTAATGTAAGGAATATTTGAACTTACTGTGCTTCTGAACTGGCCTTGAAAAACATCTACCACCACCGATTGATTTTTATCCAAATATTTTTCCCATTCATTAGAAGCTAACATGTCATCATTCACTAGGGATGGGCCCTCCTGTTGACATATAGGAAGAGGGACATCACCTGATTGGCTTGATGTCTCTGATTCTTCTCCATTATGATTTTCAGTTTCCATCAGTTCTGAAGGGTTTTTATTTTCTTTGGTTTTTAAGCTACTTAGATTCTCTTCCATTTTTTGTCTCTTTACAATACTACTACATTCCCCAGTCGAGTTTTGCCAAGTATTCAGTTCTTTATGTTCTAACAGAACATTGGTTTCTTTCACCCGCTTTAAGTTATTAACCTTAGGATCAAAGTTTATAAAACTAAGGTTATCTAAAGTTTCACGAGGTCTGATATGCTCTAGTTTTGGATATTTTTCACTGTCAAACTTTAACTGGTTGTTAATTTCTTCTGTGACAAGTACATTAGTATTCAGAGTTTTGGTTTCTTTAATAAAATCTTCAAAGTTTGGAAGTCTTCTGCTGTAGTTAAGTTGACTAGCAAGAATGTTCTTTTCCATTAATTTTTCTTTTTTCTCTTCATGAATATTGTCAACTGTTTCAGACTTCTTCAAGGTAGTAACTAAGTTTTCTGTAGGTATAATGTTGACAGAGTTGTCAGTAATATTATTACTTGAGTTTTCAAGTGAAGTTTGATTGAAGTCACCATACTCAGAAGACTCCTGTATTACCTTAAGCTTCTTTTCAGATTGAGATGAATTTAAGCTGCTTGAAATATTTACATCACTGAAAGACTTGACATTTTCAGGAATAGGTTGCAAACGAATACTTGCTGCATCCCAAGAGCTGAATGAATCAGTGCTACGAGGAGAAGCGGAATGAGAACTGCTTTCCGATAGGTGAGGTTGAGTTGTTGGAACTTCAAGTGGTTGAACCATAACATGACTGTCTTCATTAGTTTCTTGTTCTTCAGTATCTTCTTGGTTTTCAGTATCTGACCTCTGTTCATCAGGATCCACCTCTACTGTCCTATCATCTACAGAACCCATTGACTGACTGCATTCCACTGAAATATCTGATTGAATACTCTTGCTGGAAGCAGTATTTAGTTGTTGATGGAGAGTGTCCAGAAGTAACACTAGGAACTCTTGGCAGTCATGCTGTTAAAATAATAATTGCTAATTTTACTTGCTAATGAATCAAAGAAGGAATATGATAGGTACAAGTTAATTATTAGCTTACATATAATCATGCAAGTCAAATTATAAAATTCAAAATCATTACCACAAACTGCTAACACAAATATATCATAACCAAGATATCTAAGGTATTTAAATAGTAAGTTCTTAATGTGCTTTTATTTTAGAATTCAGTGCCTGGACTTTACATTGTAGTGTCTTTGATATTCATGAATGCTCTTTATTGTACTTGTTTATTATATTTTTAAAGAACTACTTTACTGATTAATTTAAAGTACTGTTTTTGTATATTTTTTCAGAGACATTTTAAGTAGTTTATTCAAGAAGAAATGTTTATTTTGGTTCTAGAAATAAACGACTGTATGATAGTCATTGACTTTTTGTTTGTGTTTTAGTGGACAACCCTGAAGAAACTGAAAAGTAAAACATTGAGTGTCTAATTAAAAACAACATTTTGGTGTTATGAGGTCATTTATTTATTGTGTTAATATGTATTCTTATACTCCAATATGTACTACAAAAATTAAATAATTATTTTGATTTGTTAAAAATTTTTATATTGTACACTGAAACTGCTTAATAAAGTTTTATTATTTTGAAGTAAAGGAAACAAAGAGTTCTAAGAGGGGAGTTGAAACTTGAATGATAACTATTCAATGTAGGTTTCAAAACATGTGAATTTTATCAACATTTTTAGGTCTGTCATTCTGATTACGAGGAGCTACAATTCAGCTTCCTATATAACCACAAGTATAATGTTAATCTGCACTAAATATTTTTACCTTCTAATATCCCCATGAAAAACACAGATATTACTTTAAACTGTGTTATACTTACAACAGTACACTTTAGTTTTAATATAAAAAACAAGAGTGAATTTAAAAAATATAAATGCTTATTACCATTAACAATCACAAGTAAATATACAAAAGTTGAATGTTACTATAACGACCAACAACGATAGAATACCAGAAATTTTATACATACTTATTTTTCACACACAGTGAGAGAACAAAAAATTGAGAAATTTACAAGTAACTAACAAAACCTAAATCATAATCTAATACAACCTTGACAACATTTTTCTCTTTACAAATGGATCAAACATGGATGTTGAAATTTAAGCTTTATAAAAAATTTCTCTTTCCACTAACTAATTTCACACTTATACCAGAAAAATACAATTTTTGTTACATGCAATTATAACAGAATTTCAATTCAGTATATTTTCTAAAAATGAAAAAGAATCTATTTCAAGAAAGCCACAATGCAGTAAGGGATTTCAAACCAAATCAATAATTTCATCATGTCAAGAATCAGTAGCTCCAAGCTTTATAAATATCACTGGACAACATCCCTAACTATGATGTAAATTCATTTCACAGAAATGACAACACTGACTGCCTCAAGTTGTATAATTCTGTCTGCCTCTGGACACCAACAACAATCCTAACTAGCCATAAATTGTTCTTTTCAAGCTGCACAACTATGTTTATCTCAAGACACCAACAAGTTCTTACCAGTCTCAACTTTTAATAAGATAATGCTCACTGTCCAAGTGCCTAGCTTCCCCATTCAAGACAACTGTTGTTCTTCATGAAGTCCCTTTGGACATCACCAGTGACAAATTCTAAAAAACCAGATGTCCAGTCAAAGATATGTCACTGTGAAGTTACCTAGGATCAAATCCTTCAAAACCCTCTCAAATGGGTTATTTCTCAAGAGACTTCACAAGCAACTCATCAAGACTGAGATGGTCCTGTGTTATGCAAGATACAGCACAGAAAAATTCAACTTCACTTTGAATTCAGTTCTGCAGTGTTTTAACTGCCAATGGTACAAGCACACTAGAGTAGCCACAAACACCTGCAGCAAGTACACCAGCTGTTAATGTTATCAATCTGTTGTCTAGCATCCTAAACAATGCAAGAAAACCCAATACAATAACTGTGGAGATCCTCATATTGTTTCCTAAAGAGGAGACATCTTGTTACTTCAAGTCTCAAGTATCCACAGCAGAGCTTCCTGTTCCAGAGATTAAACTACTTCTAATCATCCACCACAACAGCACCAATAACTTTTAGTCAAAACCGAGAAACAACTGATAACTAATAACCCACCACCACAAAAATCAATACAGATGCCACTCAAAACCCATAAAGGTTATCCAGTCAAGTAAACTTACACGATGCAAGACACAGTTGTCTTCTTTGGTGGCATTTCAATTTTTCCAGCAACCTCAACATTACAAAGTTCCCACTAATTTACCTGAAACAAATTTGAGCAGAAGCAATATTCTAATTAACCATGTAGAATCCAGACTTTAATATCCCTTGATTGCCACATAAACCAATGATACAACAGGGGTAATGCTTCCCATAGTTAAGAAAAATTTCACACATCTTTTTTAATAATATCTTGGGTGGTTAACCTACAAAAAATGTGAATTCATGGAACATTGCCTACAAACCATAACATTCTCCCTAAACCAAATTTCCAAGCAGCTGAGGTACTGCTGTTTTCTTGAAGAAAAAAATCAAAATTGCAGATTTTAGTATTCCTATATACTGAATTATGAAATTAACTACTACTAGTCACACATATGTAGAATTGGCTTCATTTATAAATGATATTTTTTATTACCGATCTATAAATCTACTTCCTTTTGATCAAAAGCTCTTATTGATACAGTGACACACAATCCAACAATCTGTATTAATGGAAATAAGATGCAGTCATAGACATACATTCTAATTTTGGCACAACAAATCTAAAATTGCAGCTCAGAGGATGGAAATAAAATTCAGTCACAGCTACAGACCTTCCTAATTTTTGTGGCACAAATAAAATTTCACCTGTATTTGTGTTTATCATTTTTGATTTTATAAAATCCACACAACTTCAAGTTAGGCATTTGCTATAAATATGAAAAAAATTTAATATACCTGTCTAAAATCTCTAAACTGTGGATGGTAATCTCCTAAAAGTTGTTTAAATGTAGAAGGATGAAGCACAGTATAGTTTCCACTCCAAACTTTGGCTATCAAATGAGCAAATTTTCCTGTAAGGGTATCTTTCAAGGTCTCATCAGCATCAAACTTTTCCAGGAAAAACTCCAGTAACTGTCTATTATTGAAAAGACACTGAAGGCCAGCATTCATAAAGCAGGTGTTTCCTAAATTTCTTAGACCACAAAGACCAGGGACTGCCTTTAAATCTATAATTAAATTTACAAACAAATAAATAGAAAAAAAGAAAGCAACAAAACACTTAACATTTCATTTTCACTGAATAAATTCATTATTACATTTTACCCTATTTTTTCAATAACGTATAAAAATCCATTAATATCAGAAAAATGTGAGAGTTTTGCACTATTTTAAATATCATTAACAAATAGATTAAAATTCATTTGTTAGGCCAAAGTTATAACAAGATCTTACACAGATCAATTTAGCATAAGTTAACTTTTTTTTTAATCAAAAATTTATTTCCAATAGCATTTACCTTTCTCATATTACAGCTATTACTCAACTGTCAGGAATTTTCTTTGTCCATCTAATCAATGGTCTCATTTTGTTTTTAGTTGTGCAAGTCTTTTACACCCCATGTAATGGTCCTTAGCAATATTCATATCATGACACTCTCCATCTAGACCAATGCACCCTTGTCTTGGTACTGTATATAAACACTTCATTCAAATAATGTTATCCCTTATTCAAGACTGACTCTTAATATGAAAATAGGGTAGGAGAGTAGAGTATTATTGAAAATACATTTTCAACTTAAGAAAATGTTCAATTGGTGGCTAGGGCAATTGGACTGCCAAATACACGTTCACACTTATGAGTGGATCCCAACCTGTAGCCATAGAGTGATGTATTTTGAGCCACCAGAATCAAAATAAGAAGATCAGCAACATCAAACATTAATACATCAGGTAAGTAAATGGAATGGTCATTTGGGATAAAGGATCTATAGCAACTTGAGGAATCCACAGCATAGTGGGGCTGAATATTTTGTCATGAATATCGAATTGCAGTTGATTAGGCCACCTCATACAGGATGATTGTGGAAGATGCAGAAACCTTTGCCAAAGAGTCAGGTCAAAAAGTTATGGTTGGCACTTCTGATCAAAGAGAGTTCAACCTCCTCCTATCAACAACTATTGCTGATATGTGTCATTTCCATTAATAAATATACATTATGAAACGTAGCAAAGACTAAGTCAGATAAATGGCAACCATAGAAATTAAACCCAGATACTGTGAGAATGACTGCATGATCTCTATGTCTATAGTTCAACTTCCTGGTTGGCCAAATATATCACAAAAAATCATGGCTCCTTCCATAAAGATGGCCTAAGAATAACTGGATGCTCCTGAATGTACTACAGAAGTAAAAATCAGGGTGGCTGTAGCTGCCAATCCAGTGCTATCAACAGGACTCAACTTGCAATGCAGCATTTATTCTGTTGCAAGAATCTGAATTGAAACAATTGATCTGCTACCACACTCATCACCCATGAAGCATGACAAGATAGTAGGGCAACATGACAAGAGTGGTCCCGAGAAAGGAAGTCCAATATTCAAAAACAAGGAGCCCTAGATGAACTGCCTCCTTGATGAAAAATGCAATACAACACCACAGAACTATCAGAGTGAAGGTTGATGATTTTCTCCTTGATAGGCCCACACCATGAAGGATTGACTTCACTGTGTAGGGAAACCTCATCATCCATGCATAGAGCCTGAAATTCCATACTGTTGGTATATGCACCCAATCCCTCAAATGAGAAATTCATGTAGAAATGGGATTCTAAACAAAGTGGTATCTTAATAGTGTCTTGACGTAACAACCCCCTCAAGATTAAAAATTATCCTAACTAAGGAAACTAAGGAATCCATTGAATTGATGTTTATAGTCACTTAGTCACATAATGAAAGAATCTTGTGTTCTTGTCCCAAAAACATTAGAAATTCAAGTGATGCCCATGTTCCCAAAAGAGAAAGAACCATTTGTGCAGTAAGAGGAGGAGAGTTGAGTAAGGGTCAAGATTCCTGTTCCATATTTTAGAGCTGGATAGGGCTCAGCTCAGCCCTACAATGAGACATGATGGAAAAAAAAAAATCCAGATTGATGACATATAGAACTGAACCAAGAACAAATGCCTCAGCTATAATAATGAAGCCTGCCTTGGCTGTTTCTGAAAGTTAAATCAGGGTTTGACATACCAAATATTGACAAGTTGATGTCAGCAGTAATTAATGGAATGATGTGTACACAATGCTATGGAATGAAGATAATGACAAAAAAACATGTATAATTCAACAAAACCCATTGAAGCTAATGCTAATCCAAAGGTTAAGGGCTCTGAACTGCAGTGCCTGACCTTAGTGCACAAAAAAACAGCAATACTGGAGGGACATCACCATTGTGGCAATGGTGAAGATAGAAGTCAATTACAATGAACTTGGATATCCACAGTCCTAGTAAAGGAATGCCAACTTAGATTGAAGAATGAATAACTAGTGAGCTTTAGAGAATCTAGGTATTGATATAGATGAGAACAACTAATGGACTGGTCACCAATCTCCTGCCTTCTTAGGCTCAACTATCAAAAAGAATAAAACCCCAAATGAACGAGGATGATTCTCTCACTATCATTATACCAACAAAACTCTGATAGCCTTAGAACTAAGCTACAAATTACATAAATTGACAGGGGGCAGAAACCCTTCAGGTTGGGTGGATTACAGTGGAAGTAAATTAAACATCTTATCCCAACTCAAGAATCTGTAGTGCTCATGAATTCTTGGTTAAAATTGCCACACATCCAGAGATTCTACAAGCTGAGCACACATAGACTTAACATATACAATAATCACTGACACTGCTGGTGGCAATCCAACCAAGAACCAGAGCCCATGGATATAAACAAAATCTACTTTGTATACCAATGTACTAAGAGACTGATGTCAGGGTTCATAGCCCTTAAACAGGAGTAGAACAAAAACAACACAGATGAATATAGAAGCCAACAACTACACCAATATACTTGCTAATAATGGTTCCACCTCATCATCAATGAAATTGGAAATCAAGAGTCTTCCAACAAAGATTAGTTTAAAAAACACAAGTCCACAGACTTAACCTGTCACATCAGATGACATTAGTTTATCCAGGTTAACTACAATGTTCTGCCTCAGAACCCCTAATTTCAAGAAGCAAATACATTGCATCATTTGAGAGTCAGAATATGTTTCCACCTGGTAATGGAAGATTAAATTCAAAAGCCAAAGGTTCTCACAACTGTGTCAAATATGATAGTACTGTCCCTTCATTCAGCTGAGAAGTAAACCACCCTACACAAACCACAATATCTGTGAATGGAAAGAAAACTAAATATTCACTCTCCCAGTCCTTTCAGCCATAGAGTCAGGTGCAAAATCACAAGCAATTGTGAAAGACCCAAGACATCACACACATACTAATTGAAGAAAACATACCAAAAAGTAGCTTATTCTAAAGTAGCCTCCTTTTGCTTTTCATTGCATATAAAGACTATGTCAATTGCTGCCAATTGGAACAATGTTTAGTTGGTTAAGTTTGTTTTGTTAGAGCAAGTAACTTTGAGCTATCTGTTGTATCCACCACAGGAAATCACTCCCCCAGTACCTCCCACCCCCATACAAAAATCAGTTAGGTAACATTGATAATGCTCAAAGTATTTCTGAACAATCATAGAACTGGGAAACCCATTAGGGATGCTTTGCCATAAAAAAAAGTACTAGGATAAATGGTGCATTAAATTAGGTAGAATGTGTTACAAGACAAATATTGCTAAAGACAATTCAGAGGGGTGAAAAAGACTGAAGTGACAAAAAAAAAATCAGACTAATGCTTAGATGAGCAAAGGAAGAAACCCTGGCAGATGAGCAATAGCTGTCTTGTGAAAGGAGAAGTATATTTTTGAATAGATTGCTCAGTTACAACATTAACAAGTATAATAATGCAATGCCTCAAAGTAGAATGTTTGGAATGAAAAAAAAAAGTAATAAAAACAGTGGATAACAGAAAACTTTCAGAAAAGACACCACCAGATCAGCAAAAACAGTATTCATGAAAAACACAGTAAGATCTAGTAAATCAAGTAAAGAATATACAAGTAATAAAAAATGATGACTAAATCAACTTAAAATTTGTATACAAGTTACAAATGATCTAAAAATGCCTAACTTTGCTCAATGAATTTACCTTTAAAGAAAGGCATATAATAGGGTATTCACCAGGATATGAAAACTGTTAATGACATTTTTTTTTGAAAAAATGGTAAGAACACAAAATGTGTATCACAAGAGCAAGCATTTGAGATGATGTGAGCATCAGTGTACAATTTCATGGAAAAAGTTACTGTTGGAGCTCATACAGCATCAATCAAATGCGTTCAATGGGAAGCTTCAAGACTTCAAAATAAACTACACAGCAGGGAAGTTTTTAGTTTCTTTAGACATTCATTTTAGTTTAAGTATTAAATAACATCTCTTTGAAAGCTACACAAATTTTGTTTGATGAGAGGACATCAGGTAAGCTTAGGTTCATTATGTATTGAAAGCAACTTCAAAACATTGATTCAAATCCTTATGTATTGAATATTTTTTAAGTGTATCACATTCAAACATGTACAAATAAATTAGTTAATAATTCACTGAAAATAAACTATTTGTTAGATAAAAATAATCTCAACCAAGAGTATCTTGTCTAATAAAAGTAACAACAACATTTTGGGAAAAAAAATCAGGTAGGGTCATCAGTACATCCATGTCAGTTTTTGCATTTTTTTTTTAATTATTATTTATAAACAGAAGTGAGAGCTATTCTAATCATAAAAATAATGTATGAAAGAAACTAATAACTACCAACCTAGTTGAAACATAAAATGGAAACTTTATAATCAAAGAAAAAATTCTAAAATGAAAAATGAGTATTTTTAACACTTGTACAATATTTCATATCAAAAGTTCAGAAATTTCATAACCTAAAATATCATGGAAACCTTGTATAGAATTATAAATTATTTTATTTAACCCAAAATTATATATTACTTAAGTTTCATGCAACTTCGTTAAGTATCACCGCTGTGAGAAGAAAAATTAGGTTATATCAGTGGCATACCTCTATTCAAGGCAGGGTTAAAGTTCTCATTCAAAAATTATGATTCATAATCACTTAGCTGATTCATGGTTAGGTTACTGTTTCATATCCTGAAATGCCTGCAATTAAAGTAATAACTGACATTGATGTTTGTCAACAACACACAAAGAAATAACAAAAGGAATTGAATGGTTTAGTAAGTTGCAAAGGATAACAAAATTTTGTTTTTATATACTGCATATAAAGATATTGTAGTTTTGCTGAAGATATATTTGTTCATCTTGTCATCTATTTGTTCAAGTCTTTATACATTTTAATGGACATTTGCCCATCCAAAATAGGGTGGATAAGTTGCTGGCTAAAAGCCTAGTGCAAAAAGAATAGTAAGTACAGGCATTAAGGAAATAACACAGTGCAGTAGAAACAACTGCCTGGCATCAGTAACTTCTAGACATTTATCAAGCATTTACAAGAACTAAGAATTAATAGCTTCTTAACAAAAAGTTGCATTTATACTGGTAATAACAATAACATATTTATGTAAGATGCAGAACATGTCAGCAACTGAAATAAGATATTCTAATGTGTCGATTATCAACAGTTTCCTAACACTGGAAAAGAAGTAACATGGATAAAACTTTAATTATATGTGCTTATTAATGGCACTTAGCCACATAATCAATTTTACTATAATTTTTAACCATAAATATAAAACAATCCACTGTAAGTTAGAAGGAAACAAATCAGTTCTGAAATCTTTCCAAAATGTGAACACCAGGTTTTAATTATGGTTTAGTTACTTTTCCACTACTATTATGGCCATTTCATGAACTACAGGTTTAAACACATCAAGCTGGAAACCAATATTTTCTAATCAAATGATGAATTAGCAAAATCATGAAATTTTTAAACATTCACTCTTTCCATGCCACATGACATCAGAACACTGAATATTTTAAAGTCAAAGTAGGCTGCTAATGCTTACAATCTATAAAAAAACAACATAAATTTAATGTATTAATAGGCCAGAATAAAAAATGTGAACCTTCTACCTTCTTGAATTGCTAAGACAAATATATTTGGGACACCAAGTAAATCTTTTACACAGCATCACAGCTTTGAATTAATTTATCAAATGAGGAATTGTTATAGATACACACCTTTATAAAGGAAAGAAAGATCAATTTTACAGCAAACAATTTTATTGCAATTATATATTTGTGGCAGACAGATAGAAACAGTTACATAAAAAGGGGTACATGTTACCACTTCAGTTCAGCATCGAGCAGCTAAAAGACATTCAACCTATTTATAACTTAGTTTTAGAAAGCTAGTTAAATTATGGCAGCTTCTGAATATTCAGTTCTGGTGCCTGATATATTCTTTGTTCTAAAATACACATTTAAAAACTACACTGAATGCTTACTTAAAAAATAACAATGCAAGTCACAGACTTTACTTGTGATTTTTATGATATGAGTTAATTTTTTTGCTTTTGATGAGAAAAATACCATTCAAATGAGTTCTAACTGAAGCAATAAAACCATAAAATTAAACAGACATGAAAGGCTTAACAACTGAAACTGTGAAAGTAAGATAATTAATCCAACAAAATCATATATCAAAAAAGGGGGGATACTGTTTATTTAATATTTTCAATTTCACATTTCTCCACAACACTGACAATTTCACTACAATTAGTATTAGGGTCAAGAAATAACAGTTTGACTGAAAAATAGCATTTCATATTCATTTTGGAGATCTAGACTTTATGCAAATGAAATGTGAAAATAGCATAATAGCAAAAAGAAAAAATACTATTATTAATATAAAAATTATTTTCTCTACCTTAACTACCTGGGGGCTGTCAATTTGACTTACCTCATAACTACCTCAAAAAACAAAATTAAAAAATAAATATGCTTTTTTCATTCTAGAATGCCTAGAAATTATAACACGAAAATGTAAATTTTTAGTCTAAATAGACTAAGTCTCATAACGTTTTTTTTTTATTTTTTTTTTTATTATACTGACCTTCCAGATGTGCCTGGCTAACAAAGTTGCATTGATGTGACTTGCATGCATCCATGTTACAATATCCAATAGCATTAATCTGACCTTTAACCTTTACAAAGTGACTTTGTCTTGGCTGTGTTTCATGGACTAATATTTTGCAATATACAGTCACATTTCAATTATTATACATTATAGTGTATAGCTTATTACTACTTAGAAATAAGTTATTAAACCTATTTCTAAAATATAAAACAGTAAATCAAAAAAGTAAAGCAAAAAATTAAAAATTAATATACTCACACTACAGAATTCTACCATAATTTACAAGCTTAGTAACTAAAGAAAACATGAAATTTGAAGCAGACTAAAGATGCAACCTATCTCCTTGAAATCTTGGTTTGAAAGAATAAAATGGCTCCAAGCACTTTAAAATGGCTGAGAAAGTAAATAGGTGGATATTGTAAGCTGTTGATTGGTTATCCACACATCATACATCAAAGTAATTGTATATAAGGGACTGTTTCCACACATGGAAAGAGATAAACAGAGTCACTGTGTCTGATTCAGTACATAAGCATTATCTCATCAAAATAAAATGAACTTATATGTTCTAGCTTCTCAACATTAATAATTTGAGTTCCTAATTCATACAAAACTATAGACTTATTTTGTCATCTTAAATATCTAATTTGAACCAGTGCTACATTAAACATACAAGAGCCCCAAGAATGACATTTAAATCTTAAAAGCTTTTATTAGTGGTGATATTTCACAATCTGCTCTACTATAGCAACTACAGCAAAAGTCAAGTACAATGAAGACATGAAAAGTTGTTAACTCGAGCAATGTTTTACTCAGTAGACAAAAGTAACAAAGACATCACAGTAAAACATGGACTACAAATTTATTTAAAAGATTAAGGTAAAGAGTAAGAGATGAAAAAATACATTTTACTCCTATAGAAATCTTAATGAACAGTTAAATACAGGTTAGTGTTTCTTACTTGTAAACAGATTGTTAATTACAAGAAAGTTTAAAATGAGTGAAATTATTAGAAATAAACAGCTGACTTACCCCTAAGTAATAATGTTTCAAACAAGCTATCCAAGATACGTTTTATTCAAGTTTGATTGAAGTGATTTAATTTATCAAAGAACAAATTATAGAACATGTATTACTATGAAATAACACTAATTTGTCACAATATGTCATTTTTATAAGCTGCAAGTACAATCATATGTTAAAAAACCTTTAAATCTTACCTTTAACATCATTATCAGATGTCAGATTCAAACCTGGAGAAAACAGGTTAGGGTCCACAGGACTTGTGTAATGTGCTAAGCATACAAAAGAAAAAACAATTAATATTGAAAAGCTAGTACTTTTCACTTGGAAAAGATTCCACCTTCTAATCTTAAGCCTTTTTTGGCTAAATAAATGTTGTATAGAGGACTAATAGCATTTTTTAAGAACATTGTGCACTACACGCAGCAGGTTTATAGCACCAACATGTTTGTGTTACAGGGAACTCTCAACTATTTAACATTAAAATAATGGAAGATATTCACAGAGCTGAACAATATATATGGAATCCCAGGATACACCTTTTCCAAAAACTACTACCAGTAGAACTTACAATCAATAGCACTGATGAGAAGAGAATAAAGCATCCAGATCAGGAGGTAAAAACCACCTGAACAGCATCTTATACCATGCAAAACTACCATTACTAAAGTTTGCATGATAGTTCATTCACAAAGCCATAATTCCTAATATAATGCACATATACCCATTAACTACACAAAAAATAATTCACAAATCTCTTGCCCTTGAAAAGAAGCAAGCCATGAGCATATATATTATTGCTTTCCAAATAATTAGTGAAAGATAAATTGGGAAGAAAAAAAAAAAACTTGGGAAACTGCCTTTTATATAAAAATAAAATTTTGTTCCAACACTAAACTGGACTTAGGTATACTTATAAAACTATAATAAGAAAATATTTGCTACAAACTAGAAAATTAAGGACTGTCTAATATGGTACAAAATATAAAAACAAGTTTTGTCTATATTGGTTTACAATTGTTTCAGGTGTTTCTATAATGGGAAGTTTGAACTGGTATCTAAAGTCTAAGTACAGTTGAGTCTGTAGAAAGAGTGGCTAAGCAACAGTGCATAATCATGCACCATATTGAGTATGACCACCTGGAACATCTATTCTATAAAGTGTGATTAATTTTAAAGTAGAAGTTTTTCAACAGTACTAAATATGAATCTAATCATCTCATCTTTTGTAAATTAAATTTTACAAAAAAACAAATCACATTCATATCTAAAATATTGTATGAAATAAATTAAGAAGCAAGGAGCTGAAACTATATATGTTTTTAAATGGACTAATTATATTGTTAAAATTGTACATTACACCAAAGAATGAAGTTACAAATTTGGTTTTGTTTGGAAATTATCTATATATTGAAGAATAGCAAAAAATTCTGAAAGAGAGTTTTGTGTAATAAAATATTAATTCATTTGTTACAAATATTTTTTCTTTGTAAGACATATGAAATACATAATTCCAAAGTAAAAGAGAATGTTTTTTTTCACATAACAACCTTTTAATTGTGTGCAAAAATGATCTAACATGTCTTACAGTATAAACATAAACACCACATTTATAAAAACATGGTAATTTTAACAAAATTTCTTTTACCATTTTTCAATGGATTTGGTATAACATAGACAAGTTCATCTACACATTTCCACAGGTTAAGCATTCATACTATACTTCTTAATACAGTGTCTGTATCTTTACAAAATTTTGGGGGGCTTTTAGTAAAAATTACAAGTATTTTGAACCAAAAAATTCAATCTTTTACTGAAATATTTTTACTAAACATTTGTTTGTGAATATAGAATGTTTTGTTACTAGGCTGAGTGCAGAGATTTCATGTTATGATTAAACAACTATTCTTCATCCCAAAAATCTCAAATATTATTTGCATAATCTCTAAAACCTCAGAAATACATTTCAAACACTTGTTTTCAGTAAGACTTTATATTTTGTTATTTTCTATACTCTATGTGGTGTACGTCACTTAACAAATCTTATAACCATTTTGAAAAAATTAGGAAAATATAAATTATGCTTATTCTTTGATAGATTGTTTAGGCACAGTATTAAATGCTTTTTTGTGCTAAATGACTACATATTATAATGCAAAAATATAAATGCTTAGTTTGAGTAGCTTAAGTCTTATAATGCTATATACAAACATACATACTTGTTATTATATTGACCTTCCACTCATGTCTACCAAACATTACAGAACTTGCACTGATGCAGTGCACATGGACTCATATTTCCTTATCCAATAATATAAAACTGACAAAATCTTGGCTGCATTTTATTGGACTAGTATTTTGTATTATACAGAAACAATTAAATTATTATACATGTATGTAGATTGTTAATATTTAGAAATAAGTTATTTAACTTATTTTTCCTGAAATACAGAGTAATAAATAAAGAAGTAAAACAAACAATTATTTATTCCAGCTACGACCTGTGAGCTTGGTTGCTGCTGAACATTGGTTGTTAAGCCTTTTAAATTTTTGCATGTGAAGAATATCAAACAAAATTTTTTTAGGTTTTGATATATAAAATAGAATAACCAAAAAAATCATGAACAACTATACTGATACCATAGAATTCCACTATAATTTAAGCTTAGTAATTAAATTGCATTTAAGTTTTATCATTATATATATAAAATGACACACACAAAACATAAAGCAGACTAAAGACACAATCTACATTCTTGAAAACTTGGATCAAAAGAACATGGTAGCCTTTTCACAGATTCAAATGGCTGAGAACATCATGTATTGTAGCAAAGTATAAAAGGGACCATGTCAAAACACAGAAAGAGTTGCACAGGGCCACTGCATTTGTTTCAGTACATAAGCCACATCTCAACAAAATAAAAACATACAATGTGCTTATTTTATACTATAGCTTGATAACATTAGTAATTTGCATTCCTAATTTGTACAAAACTAGACTTAGTATTTTGACATCATAAGCATCTAATTTTAAGCAGTGTTGCATTCAGCATACCACGTAACTCACTAAAATCAATATTTAGATGTGTTCTTTTAATATTCACTTTTAAGTTAAGAAATTAACTCCTATATAAAAGTTTGAATTACAATCTTTAATTTGATTCCAAACTTAATGACATCAATTCATAAAATAGTAGTTCAATAAACTTTTAAATGCAAGTTAACATGCCTTTGAATGCTGACCCATTGTGAAAGGATTATTATGACAGACATTTTGCTTCTGTCAGGTAGATTTTCTTTTCCGATATTATCTAAAATCAAATGTTCTTTGACTTAGACTTGGTTTTCTTTAACATGTTTCAAACTTTTCTTCTTCAGTGTTTTATTATTTTGATGTAATCTCTGGATAAAGTAAAACTGACTATCATTTCTATGAAGTTGTTAATCAACCCAGAGTCAAAAAAGTATTATACATACTCTTTAAGTATGTGTCTCTTACTTAGAGTATTTATTTTGTGTGAATAAAGAGTTGTATCTATTCTGTGCAATGCACAGAATCTAATTCCCTCAGTTATCAAATCTCTCAAACTTTCAATTATAATGTTATTTAATTGTTAGCCAGTTATATTTTAAAATAATGCAAACTTATTGTAGAATTTAACACTTATTTTCTTCTTTTTATTCTCCTGTACTCATTAAAACCAAAATCTGAACACACTGTTACCTATTCCAAGATGTTTAACTTGTAACCAAAAAGAGGAGGTAGCTTCTGCAATAAGAGTGAGGTCAGTAAACCCACTAGTATCAGAATATATCTATAAATGTGAAGTGCAACTGTGCAATCAGAGACTTCTACAAAAAAAAAAGGTTAAGAGTTGTCCTCAATAGTGAGATACATGTGCAACCTAAAACCTCTCATACTGTCAAGTTGAAACAAAGGTTAAAAGCATGGCCTCATAAGGAGAGAGCTATAAATATGCAGATCTCTTAAATCTCTTGTATGAGGAGGCTTATTCTGGAATAGCAACTATGGCTCAAAAATATGTACCAATGGGCATGTTTCTCAAGAACTTTGTAAGTGAGCCTATGCAGCACTACATGTCCCTCTCCTGGTACTCTTCCCATGGCAAATAAAAGGAAAGTGGTCAAGTTAACAACCAAAAGAAATTTAATGATGATGGAAATTTCAGTAGAACATTTTCTAGAAGAGTTCTAGAAATGCCAACAAGGAAGACATGACACTGACCTTCTACACACTGGTGCATCAGTTACAGATAAAAGAAAATAAGTTAAAAAAAGTGCAACCAATACTTAGTCTAGTTAGAACAACTTTGTCTTTTTCATCCTTACGGAAGTAAGACGGCCAAAGTCCAATATAGGGTTTTATTTGGAAAAGCTTGTTTTCACATTGCTCACTCCAAGTCGACTGCCAGCTGGCACTTAGCCAAGCTTTAAATACAGGACCATAGCCCATGTATGGAACAGGCACAGCAGTGATAGTGCCAGAACAGATAGACTTAGCTGCAGTATCGGCAAGCTCGTTCCCGCGAATACCAACATGGCCCAGTATCCACAAAAACTGTATAGAAGTAGATGTTAAAGAGAAATGGGCCAGGCAGTTTTGAATATAGACAAGAACAGGGTGTGAACCAACATGAAACGATTCCAGGACCAGTAGAGAACTAAGCGAGTCAGTATAAATAATGCAGTTTGAATACTACTCAGCTTCTATGTAATCCAGGGCAAGAGAAATAGTATACAGTTCAGCAGTGAACACAGAAGCTGCAGAGGGGATTCTGTGCGCAACCACCGAACCCACAACAAACCATGGCAGAGCCCACACAGTCACCTAATTTTGAACCATCTGTATAAATAGGAATGGAAGGATGGTTCAAAAGATGTTCAGCAAATAACAGACAGTATTTCCAATCAGGAGGGTCTGCTTTTCTCAGATGACTTAAAAAAACGTCACATTTGGGGCCTGTAAGAAGCCATGGTGGGATGGGCTGACCAGTGGATACAACAATGTTATCCAAGGACAGACAATTCATCCAAGTGCTTCTCGATACAAAGACCAAAAGGAGCAATGGCAGATTGTCTGTTCTGAAAATGCATGGCTAACCAAGGAAGGAAAACAAAACCCCAGGTGGGGTGCTTTGGTACAGAATGAAGTTTCAAAGCATTTAGTAAAGACAGTTGCAAATGGCAGAGGTGCAAAGGAGGTTCATGAGACTCTGCATATAAGCTCTGAACTGGTGAAGTGCAGAAAACCATGGTGCAGAACCAAAGTTCCTGATGATGAACAGGGTCCAGCATCTTTAAGGCCAAGGTCCTGACAGAGCCATAGATCAGTGATCCATAGTCTAGTTTTGATCAAATAAAAGCACGATACATCTTTAGCATACAACATCGATTTGCTCCTCAAGTTGTGGAAGAGAAGAATCGAAGGATGTTCAGTGCTCTTGTACATTTGACATGTAGCTGTTTGATCTATGGTATACAGATCAGCTTACAATGAAAGATAAGCCCCAAGAACTTTGTCTCAGGGACCACAATTAGCACAACTTCACCAATACAGAGTTCAGGATCAGGATGAATATTCCATTGGCAGCAAAAATGCATGCAGATGATATTAGAGAGAAAAAAGTTAAAACCATTTGTTGTGGTCCACTTTAGTAAACAACTGAGGGCAGTCTGTAACTACTACTCAATATGTCTCAAGTTCGATGACTGACATGAGATGTGAAAATCGTCGACATAGAGCTCATTTGCAACAGTAAGAGAGAGTTGTCCAGTGATGGCATTAATCTTTATACCGAAAAGTGTGACACTCAAAGCACAGTCCTGTGGGACTCCAAGTTTCTGTAGAAAAGAACGGGAAAATGACAAACTAACACAAACTTCGAATCGCCTGTCCATTAAAAAATTGTTAATAAGAATAGGCAAATGGCCATGTAACCAATACATATGGTCTCAAAAATGCCATACCTCCATGTTGTATCATAAGCCTTTTCAATGTCAAAGAATACTGATACATGATGTTGTCGTTTGAGAAAGGTTTCTCCGACTGACGTTTCAAGTCGACTCAGGTGGTCCATAGTGGAGCTCTGTGATTGAAACCCACACTTGATAGGTGAGAGGAGGTTATTTGATTTGAAGAACCAAACAAGATGAGCATTAACCATACTCTCTAAGGTCTTACAGAGACAGCTTGTCAAAGCAATTGGACAGTAGTCTGAAGGAATCTTGAGATCCTTCCCAGGCTTAGAGAAAGGTATGACAAGAGCCTGGCACCAGGCATCAGAAAAAACATTCTCCTGACAGATGCAGTTAAAAACAATCAGAAGAATAGCAAGAGAATCAGGAGACAGATGGCACAGCATTTCATAGTGTACATCATCAGGTCCGACCAATGTACTGCCAGACCAATGAAGGGCCAGGTTGAGTTTCACCAGAGTAAAGGGATGATTATAGTCATAGAGACAATCAGCTCAAAAAAAAGAGGTGATCGCTCTGCCCGAGTCTTGATGGCTAAGAAGGTGCAGGACAAAGCAAAAGTGCTAGATATCTGGCAAAAGCGTTCACCTAGAGTATCGGCTACTTCCTGGCCATCAGAGAACAAGGTCGAGAGGAGGACAGAACGATACTGCCCATTGACCTTTATCAAATCATGTCCCATATGACTTTGAACTGGTGGAAGAAGATAAGCTGGTTGTGAACTTAATCCAAGAGTCCTTCTGGCTTTGATGACTTATCCACTGAACATGTGCACAAGCTTGATGGAAAGCGATGTGATGCGAGAGTGTGGAATACCTACAAAAGGTATCTCAGGCCTATTTTTGAGCCTTCCATGCCATGTGGCAGGCAGGATTCCACCACGGACAAGGATACTGTGGAAAACATGTCAAGGTTTTAGGAATACATTGAGTAGCTGCCTGTATAATACAATCAGTAACTGCTGCCACACGGTCATCTACTGATGGCTTACAGATGATGGCAGGATCAAATTCTGCAAGAGCAGTGAAAAGCCAGTTGGAATGATCTAGCTTCCACTGAGGCATGCAGGTCATGTGGCATCAACCACAGCCAGTCTTTCTCAAAATTACAGGAAAACAATCACTGCTTTGTGGGTTACTGTGAACCCTCCATGAAATGTGAGAGAATAACGAAGGGAAACAAATTAAGAGATCATCAACAGTAAAGGACTGACTAGGTGCATGAAAATAAGTATAAGAACCACTACTGAAAAGAGAAAGGTTGTGATCAGAGAGCATATGCTCTACAGAGCAACCCTTCCATCAATGTCAGTACATCCCCAGAGAGGATGTATTCCATTAAGGTCCACCAAGATTAAAAAGGGAGACAACAATTCAATGAGAGCATAAAGGTCTGATTGATCATAGGTCCCTCCAGGGGACAGGTAGAGAAATCAAACAGCGATGGTATAACCCAAGGAAGCATAGATGGCTACGGCCTCCCAAGGTGTGTTGAGTGGTAAAGACAGGGTGGGCACATGCTGATCAACCAACAGTGCCACCCCTCCATGCACTTATCCATCACACAGCCTGTCATTTCTGTACAAAGAAAACCTCCTAAAGATGACTGTATCTGCAGGTTTCAGAAATCCTTCCTGTGATGAAAGACATACAGGACAGTAAGAAGCAATCAGTGCTTTGATGTCATCCAGATTAGAATGTAAACCTTGACAGTTCTATTGTATCAATGTGGCCATTTTTATTTATGTGTAGGCAAATTGAGTGGAAAGCCCTTTTATTTATGACCATGTCTTTTTTTCTTTATTGTCTTTATTCGAGGAAGGTCTGTTGACCTACATAGATCCTGCTCTGGGTCAATTGAGCAGGACTTTGTTGTTGAAAGAGGATTCTAGCAATTGAGGATGTGAACAAATGATCGTTTTGCATCATGCAGTGGAAGAAGATGTACCCAATGAAATTCCCATACCTGGAACCAAAGGAAGTGGATCTTTGGGTTTGCTGGAATGTATGTAAGGGACAGAGATGGGTGTTGAAGTTGATTAATTAACTTTTTTACCCATGGATGTTAAACGACTTTTCATATTGTTTAAGAATGATTCTTTCAAAGGCACAGAGAGATTCGTCTGCACTCCCACTGTAGTAGTGGAAGAAAGTGCAGCAGCATATGTCTGAGGTGAAGTGGTGGACAGTAACTTTCAAGCTTCAGGGTGAGTAATGTTTTGAATCACTTTCAAATGCTGTACCTCTTTCTTCCAACCATTTATGGCAAGAACAAAAGTAGAATGGATGAGAGCCATTGCAATTGATGCAACTAGGGTCTGTTTCACACTCATAAGCATCATGGTCCTTGCCACTGCCATGAACAAGAAACCACAACATGATGTCTTTAACTGACCGAACCACTGACATTGAAAACATCTGAGAGGGTTTGGAATATATGCTGTACCTTGCAATTAAGATAACCTGCCTTGATGGTTGCAGATGGATGCAGTGACGTAAATGTTAAAATGAATGAAGACATCGGTCAGCATCATAATTCCATCTTTGTGAGTGGATATGCCTCACAGCAGAAACTCCTTGGGTGGAGAAACCAGTGAGAATCTCCATCTCAAGAATGTTCTTCAAATCCATTTCAACAATAACTCCTCGTGATGAATTCAAAGCAGCATGGGGAGCAACCTCAATGGGTATATCCCTAACTGCCTTGAATGCAAGAGGGGTTCACTGTTTAGATGTAGATATTTCCACCAATATGTAACCAGAAAGAAGGTTTTTGGCTGACTTTGGATAGCCAGCAAGTCCCTCTAGTCCCTTCTGAATGAAAAAAGAAAGGCGTCTGCATTACAGGTTGGTCTGAAAGAGAATGTAGTAAAAGAAAATGAGGTACAAGTGTTAAAGATGTTGAAGATTGCTTCTCAGAATCTTCAAGACGTGGTTAGTTTCCTATGGACTGCTTTTCACTATTTTAGTTAAGTTTTTATTTGGAGGATACATAACAAAAAAAGAATATTTTGGTGCCTACTAACCCCACCCACCATGGAATCCTACAAGGGGATGCACTACAATGCCAAACAAGGACATTGCAGCAATCCCAGGGTTTTGTGAGCACACCAGCATCAGATACAGTGACCACAACACCTGTTGAGAACATCCAAAACTGATACTTATTTGACCCTAACCCAAGTGTACCAGCCAACTGACCCTAGAGGGGCCACCCCAAGACTGCCCTTCTACAGGAATTCAAGCCCAAAATGGTATGTCAGGGTTGGACCCCTCAAGCACTAGGATCCTCTCCTCCCCTTCACAGTCACCATGCACAGCAAACACGTGGGTGGATGTTTAAATCCCAGAGTAGGTAAACTGAAAGAACAGAACATTCCCTGGGAGGTCTCCTCACCGTGTAAAAATATACAAGATGATATGCTAAAAGACAATATGTCACGAGTATCACACTAAGGGGAAATTCAGTATCTTTTAAATATTAAGGAGGTGAAATTCAAAAGCATTACACACACACTTCACAGTTTTTATAGATAAAGTTGAAAAGGTCCATATTTTAAAAAGACATCTGGTAGGACAGAATTATAATTTTAGTTGGTACAGACAAACAAATTTAATATACAAACATTCATTTTGCTTCTTGAATTTCTTTTTTTTTTCTATATCCTGTTATAACTACAGGTTGATTTATTATGTGTTTTTGAAAAGAATACTAAAATGTTTAGAGTTAGCATGTATTTCTTACAGTTGGAACCACAAAACTTTTATTTGGGCAAATTAAAGTATCTTATTCATTAGCAAACAGTATGAAGAAACAGAATAATAACTAAATGGAAAGTTATTCAAATATCAACATTTCTCTTGAAGTTTACTTTCTACTGCAAATTTAATAACCTTTTGCATGCTGGATTTTCTTTACAGTGCAGAAACTAAAATAATCCTAGCTAAAGAAATTATAATACCTGTTTCTCCATGAGGTTCAAGCTCTGGCATTTCTTCAAATATAGGAGGCTCTGAGAAAGATGGAAGATAATCCAGTGGACTTAAATTTCCTTGTTTTGGTTTCATTTCGGGGAAGGTCCACTTCAACTGAAATTTTTGTTTGCAGTTTCTCATCAGAAGCAGGTAAGGTACTGGTGCTTGCAATTCCACTGAAAATTACAAAAAAAAAATTTTTTAACCAAAATTAATAAGCAAATTTTCCTTAACTCTAAGTTCATTGGTCTATACTTAAGGAGCATCTTGCATAACTAACAAAACAACATAAGTATAAAAATACTTTATCTTAAAGTTGTCAAATTTCATTTACATATCCACAAGAACCTGCTAATAAAATATCAAAAGTTAATTTAAATTCTTATATATGTATATTCTCTGATATTAATAACCACAGATATTATGATCAACCTGTACTATACTATTGTACAATGAAATGTTTAAAATTAAGACACAGAAAAAGATACACATCTTTTAATTTTTCATCAGACAGTCTTAAACATCTTTTAATTATATTCTTAATTGCATATCTTTTTATGTTTTCAAAATTTATTTTAATGTTTTATAATCCTTTCCTGTTATGTCACATTGTTATTTATTGCAACACATAAACTGGAACCTGCAACAAATATTTCGGTTTTGTGAGCAGAGAAACTTTAGCCTTCAGCAGAATTTTTTGCCATTCATGTATTACACTAACCCTTGTAAAACTAGGTGGTTTGGTTTGAATTTCACACAATTAAAGAAGCCTTACTTATACAACCACTCAAGCCCAATATAAACCATTACAAAGGAACACCTTTATACCTATATTAATAAATATAATCAAACATCTAAACACACCCTCTACATTCCTACACTCAGTTACACAACCCCCTTCAAACATATGATCAGCTATCAGTCAGTTCTTTCTTTCTTTCTTTGTGAACCTGAAGATGACCAAACAAGGTCAAAACATTGTTTGCTCCTCTACATAAAAATTTTCTCAATCCAAACCAGCCATTTTTACATATATGAAGCAACACAAGGACTATCTGCACTAGCTGTCCTTAATTTAGCAGTATAAGACTAGAAGAAAGGCAGCTAGTCATCACTACCCACCCCAACTCTTTTTTACCAATGAACAGTGAGACTGACAATCACATTATAATGCTCACAAATCTGAAAAGCTGAGCATGTTTGGTGGGATGGGAATTTGAATCGGTGACCCTCAGATTATGAGTTGAGTGTCTTAACCACCTAACCATGCCAAGGGGTGACAGCTTATATAGGTAAAAGTTATTAATCTTTTAAAATATGCCTCTTAAAATGTAAAAGACACATAAATAACTAAATTATAAATCTAAAGCCTAAATAAAATGCAACTGTAACTAATGTATTTCTAGGAAGGAAACAAACAGTGATGATGCTTAGTGGCTTAACAAGTTCTCTATAGAACTGTTTGTGCCAATTTCAAAACAGAGTTTAGATAAATTTATTTTTCCTTTCTATCAACACACCCTAAGGTGACTGAAAGAAGAATGTGTAAATAAAATAATTAAACCAGTTTCTTCTCTATCCATGAAAGTACAGTGTAAAGAAAGGCTTTCTCATGTTACTAAAACAATGTTAACATTCTGTGAGCCTGTGGACCATGTGAGAATAAAGCTAAACTTTTAGAATTTTGTTCAAGGTTTCTTTTAAAGGATTTAAAATCTAATGCTGATTTCATTGACAAACACTGATCATCATATAACTTAGTTAAATTTTGAATGTCACCAAGTAAGATATTGTAACATGCACAGAAAAAGGTGCCCATAAGAAAGGAGTTAAAACATTCTTTCACTTGCCTTTCATTTTCTGACAAAAATGAGAAACATTACAGTAATGTATTAATTATGATTTACCCATATGTGTTGTCATCTGCCTAATATGCAATATAAAAAAATTATTAGAATTGAATATAATTTGTGCATGTGATTTTCAGCTGGTATTATTTTCTAAGTGTTTACAAGTATGATTGACTATTGTTCAGAACTTTGTAAAATATAAAAACAAGTTATGTAGATAAGATTAGATGACAGATATTACACACCTAACACCTTGTTCTGAATCAAATGCAACTTAGATGGATCATGTTGGATGGAATAAAAGCCGATTTTAATATGAGAAAAGGAAAATTTTAGCTTACAACTGTAGAATGAAGTGAAAGATTGAACATTATCTGAACTACCTCTGTTTTGTTGTTAAATCACAGAATACATATTTGGCATGAGCATTGCTTTACGACCACCTCATTGAGGTTGTATTTACGCAGGTACTTTAAAAATCTGAAGTGTTACTGTTAATAACCTTACCATGGTTTGTTACTTTCACAAGTGAAATCATGAGCAGTACTTTTCACGATCAGACATTATATTTCCAGGACCAAAAAAATAGTGTTATGCAATAATCCAAAAACTTTGGAAACCAAAATACCTTAAATTTATGATTAAAAAAAATCAGTAAATCATGTATTTTTGTTAACCCATTCATCTTAATTTTTAGATCTGGGCTTTCAGTGTTTAAACAGCAGTGGTATGAAGGATACTGGATATCTCTAAATCTAATAAAATAAAATTAATGGTAAAAACAAGATGAAATAAAAATGCTTATTTTATGTAAAAACCTTTCAAAAACTGCTATTCATCAGGCTTACTATGATAATTTAATACCTTTTACAACATAAGACATTCTGGTAAAAAACTTTTGACACCAAAAACATGCTTTTTTTTTTGTTATTTTCACAGTGAATTTCTTGTATTACACATCTCCTAATTTTGCATATACTGCAGTTTTCTAAAAGATTTACCATTTCTGTTATGATGTAAAACAAAAGTTTATTCAGCATCTATAAAGTTAAATAAATTAAGCTTATGTATTATTGAATGTTTAGTAGTCATCTACTGCAAAAATAAAGTACACTTTTACAGAAGTGTTATCTCAACAGGTCTAAAATTTGTGATAACAAATTTCAACAACAAACTTTTTTAACATTATTTCAGACAATTTAGTAATATTTTATATGTTCATAAGTAATTATGACAATACTGGAGACCCGAGTGTTGTATGTATAACCACATTTTGCAACCAAATGAAAAAAAGTTTTAATGTCATTTAAACACATTATTTCAGCCTAAAAATTTCTTTAATTATACCAAGAAAATTGAATAATTACACTGGTTTACAAAGAAATTGAGGCAAGCACAAAAATAGCTGTTTTAACCTAATTTGGGGGTGCTGAATTCAGATTTGAAATCCGTTTTTACTCATCACCTCTAGTGTTTTAGATATGCATACTGTACATTTTGTACACATACTGTACATAAAGGTGTATATGCATTCAGGGTTAATTTCTAATATTGTGTGACTTATGTCTTCTTTGTTAGTTATTATGCAATAAATGTAAGTGATAGCATTACATATATATATATATATATATATATATATATATCAAGACGGATTTTGGCAGTTAAGCGTAGCCAACACATCTCAATCAACAGCCAGTAGTGCACTGGCAGTCAGCGCAGGAGGTTGGTGTCCCTTGACAATTGTGTTACACAATCTTTTGGGTATATATTTGTATTACAATTTCCAACGACGCACATAATTATTATTGCCTCACATATGATTTAATTTTACTTTGTTTTTTTTCAGATTCTCCAATGGCTTCAAGCTCGTCAAAACACCGAGGATGCCTCAACAAGGCCAATTCTTTCTGCTACGTGTGTGGGGACTTCACGACAGTTGCACAGCGTCGAACCATCACTTCCCTCCTCAGAACTGCCTACTTTCATTATTTTGACTGTAAAATTGGTGATCAGGACAAATCTTGGGCTCCACACATCTGTTGTAAACCCTGCTACAATGGACTAACTGCTTGGTTTAATGGCAAGAAAGCGGCTTTCAACTTTGCAGTCCGATGGTTTGAGAGAGCCACGAAGCCATGCAGATGATTGTTATTTTTGTCTAACAAATATAACTGGTTTCAATGAATCTTCTAGAAAAAAGATCAAATATCCCAACCTTCCATCTGCTATGAGACCCATTCCCCATTCAGATGATCTTCCTGTCCCAACACCTCCAGTAAATAAGGATCTTCTTTCCTCATCAGATGAAGAAACGCCTCCAAGGGAAGATTCTGCCAAGTCAATCTCTTCCGAAGATATTGACTCTTCTTATTCAGGAACAAGTGGCAACGAGCCACACTGGATTACGCAAGAAGACCTAAATGACCTTGCTCGTGATTTGTATCTGTCAAAACAGCAGTCAGAGCTCTTGGCTTCTCGGCTTAAACAGTGGAACCTAGTCCAGGAAGATGTAAGGATCACCAGTTTCAGGAATCGGAACAAAGACCTTGCTTCATTTTTCGACATGGAAAACAAGTTGTGCTACTGCACAAATGTACCTGGCTTGTTCACTTTCCTTGGTTTGCCACATAATCCTTCAGACTGGCATCTTTTCATAGACTCTTCCAAGTGAAGTCTCAAGGCTGTGCTTCTGCACAACGGGAATAAATATCCCAGCATTCCCACTGCACACTCTGTCCATCTAAAGGAGTCCTATGACAATATGGAGCTTCTTTTAGAAGCTGTTAAGTACAACCAGTACCAGTGGAGTCTGTGTGGGGACCTCAAGGTCATTGGTCTTCTTATGGGTATTCAAGCGGGCTTCACAAAGTACTGTTGCTTTCTCTGTCTCTGGGATAGTCGAGCTGTATCCCAGCATTACAAGCAGAAAGACTGGGGTCTAGAAGCACTTTCGTTCCTGGCAGAACACAGCGTCAAGGAGAATCCTCTGGTTGACATGAAGAAGGTGCTTCTTCCTCCTCTTCACATCAAGCTTGGTTTGATGAAGAATTTCGTGAAGGCCATGGACAAAAATGGTGCTGCCTTCCAACACTTGTCTACTGTGTTCCCAGGTCTCAGTGCTGCTAAGCTCAAAGAGGGCATCTTTGTCGGACCTCAAATCCCGAGAAATGCTGAAGGATACCGATTTTGAGGAGCTTCTTACCTTAAAGGAACTGAGAGCATGGGAAGCATTGAAGTCAGTCTGTAGTGGCTTCCTTGGTAACACACGCGTACCAAATTACCAAGCCTGTATTGAGAAGTTGCTAAAGACTTATGAGGATATGGGATGCCAAATGTCACTCAAAATTCATTTTCTCCATTCCCACCTCAACTTCTTCCCTCCAAATCTTGGAGCAGTGAGTGATGAGCACGGAGAAAGATTCCACCAAGACATTACGAAGATGGAGAGCAACTACCAAGGCAAGTAGAACCCCAGCATGATGGGAGACTTCTGCTGGATGCTCTTGCGTGACATCCCGGAGGCAAAATACACCAGATCATCTAAGAAAACACACTTCTAACTGTCTGCGGTACTATGAATTGTGTACATTGTGTCATCCAAGTATATTTATTCCGTCAATGTTCTTTATCAATCCTGTTTTATCTGTAATAACCTGCTGCAACTGTTGAAATAAGCACGTATATACTCTGTATATACTAAAATGAGACTATTTAAAAGCCAGAAAACTAAAGGTGATAGAGCAAAACTGTTTATAAATTTGAATTCAGCACACCCAAATTAGTAAAAAACACCTATTCACATTCTTGCCTCAGACAAAAAATATTTTTTTGTAAACCAGTGTTATGACTCATTTTGTTTATTAAGCAAACAAATGCTTATCTAAACTAAAAACCTAACATTTTGGATATTTTACAAGTAATATAAATTTAAAGTCAAATAACATAATTAGAAGAACTTTTTTACAGCTTTACCTTAGAAAGTTTGAAAACTTAAAAGGATTAATAGGACAACATTAAAAAACACATTTGTTTGTAGTAAGGCTACTAAGGTTATCTATACCAACTATCTAGTAGTGAAATTGATTGCACACTTTTACAGTCCCATGGGTAAAAGGGCAAGTATGTTCAGCAACAGGTTTTAATCCATAGGTTTTGTTTTTTTGGATATACTTATTTGAGATTTTACTTTTTAAAGATGATGCTTGGAAAGTTTTTCATGCTGCATTAAGTGAAAAACATTTGTAATTTGAACCAATAGGTTTTGTTATATATGACATAATTGTAGCACTGTTACATTTGTGTTTTGTTAAAATTTTTAGAATACATAATATAGAATTTACATAAATGCAACCTTTGGCCATCTTTCATTAAAAAACCACTTGTCTGAAAGTTGTGTGTAAATTTAAAGTATATTTAAAACCTAAACATACAGTGAACTAAACCATTACTAAGCTGCAGCATCACCAGCCAACTCTGGCAAACACTAAACTCCAATGAGAATACACTTGACTGGCAAAATGGTGAGCTAAATTGAGTTAGTTCATATCCAACATACTTATAAAGGGTAGGGACTTAAAAGTAAATGTAACAAGTTAATTAAAAAGTATCCAGAAAAGTATTTAAAAAAAAATAACTGATTTTCAAGACTGAATTTTGTTAAAGTTATCCAGAAATGTCCAGGTAACTCCAGAAATCTTGCTCTGCAGACAAGGTAAGGTCAAGGTGTGCATGTTACGAGCTTTTTACAGTTACATGTATAATTTACTGGAATTTCTTTATCAATGTATTTAAACTTTAAACCAAAATGAATTATAAAATTTCTCTATCTCTTCCGACGAGTCACATAACACAGTGGCACACTGAATTATAGATTTTTCTCTTCCCTTTATCAACTAATTAAAAACATTATTGATACTGAGAGACTAGATTATAAAATTCTATCCCCTTGGAATTATTTAAATATCATTATATTTGTTCAACCAACACATCTTCCCAATATTCTTTGTCTTTTAAGAAATATCTACAATACTCTCCAACCTTATTTGTAGACATTTCATAACCAATTTAAAAAGTATATTCTAATCTACATAAATAATTGTTGTTTTTTTCCTAAATAATTTACAGATTACAATTTACATAATTTACAATAATGTACTTAAAGATGTTTCTCTGAACAGTAATAAAATTTAACTTATTTATGGTTTAGTTAGTTTGTGTGTAAGCACAAAGCTACACAATGGGTTATCTGTACTGTGTCCACCAGTAGTATCAAAACCTGGTTTCTGGTATTGCAAGTGGTTAGGTAGAAAGCCTAATTAAATTAGTCATTTTGGGATATTCTACTCTAGTGCTTTTCCTAAAATAAACCACACATGCAAGTGCAAAAGGCTTGAAAGATAGTGTTAAATTGCTTGGTTTTTATATATATTTATAATTATATAATTTTTTAACACAAGAAACTCATATATAAGAATAAAATTTATTTAGCTAGTTAACTTAAACATTTAAAAACTTTGATAAAAGTCTCTTGTAAAATGTATGACTTTCCAGTTGATGGAACTCGATAGTTTACCACAAGCTCTCAATAGAAAATTCTATTTTTTTCTAGTTCTAAGAGTAATAAAATTAAATTACAGCAGTTCTCAAACTGTTCAAAATAAACAATAACTTTTATAATCTGCAGTCATTCTATACAAAAATATTTTTGATTTTACTTTACAGTTTCTACATTGCTGCAGTTGGTGTTTGGGTACAGAAAATAAGTGATAAAGTACAGTAGAAATATATTTTGGAAAATACTTTGTTAAAAAACAAACGTTACTTGTACAATATACTTGCAACATCTACTAAAAGCTTGCCAAATTTCCTGAAAATACACTTAGTATACTCAGAATTATAAAATGTTAACTTTCATGGTTACATTGCAGTTACAAGGTTGGTGAAACTGACTGGCCTGTCTCCACAGGTTCGTTCTTCAGAATTAGTCAGCAGATGAGCTGTTTAAAATAATGAAACTTCTTTTCCTTACCACCACAACTAATAACATTTTAATTGTCACTTTCACCAAGTTAGAGCAGTTTCAGCAGAGGGATAAGTTGGTGGTGCACAAGAAAACTAGCTGCACCCATAATGGGAAACAATACATTGACCAAGGTGCCTGGAACTTGGAAGCAGTGTTTTCTTATAGCAAAGTCACACCAAGATATCTGTCATGTTCATTCACCAAGGAGAATAAAACCTTTGATTTTAGCTTTGTAAATCTAAAGCCAAGTAACCGTCTCACCAGGGAACAGAATTTGGACAATCTTAAGATGCTCTAAAATGAAACTTGAAATTCTTCAACTTAAAATATACATAAATTATCCAAATATTTTCACCTAAGTTTATTTCTAACCTGTTCAAGAAATATTAAAATCCAAAACAAGAGGCAAAAACCTTTTCCATAAAGTACAAAATTCTCTATGTCAAAATATATACAACTTTTACCCTTCATGGACATTCATTTCAGATCTACTACTCATAGATATGAAATAGTGATTACTGCCAATAACTAAATGCAAATGTTATAGAATTCCAATTATTTTTATCAGAGCAGAATTTTAAGAACTGTAATTAAAACTAAACTTTTTTGGGACAAACTTTCTGTATAAGATGGTATCAAAAAATTACAAAGTAAAGGCTTGAAACACTGGACTTTAACAGACAAACACACAATTTTCACTTAAAACACCATTTCAACAAATAACTAAAAGGTCAAAATAAAAAACATTTCAGTTAATTTAATCTTACCTTTGTGTGTCAAGAAATTTTTCATTCTGTGATGGTCCAATGGGAAGATCTAAATTGTGGTTCTCCATCATCCTCAGAACTCCACTACCTTTTCTTTTTTGTGAAAAAAAAAAGTCACTTGAAGATAAATTATTTAATATTATTTTGCTATATGCAAACTATATTAAATTCTATAACTACTCACAAAATGTACCACATGTAAAATAACATTCTTCCAAGAGATATTGCAGAAGACTTTTCATTTATCATAAGAAAAAGCATGATTACAAACAGGCTACTTAGTTTATCAGTCATCAAAAAAAAAAACTAATATAGTCCTTCAGATTCATGTATTTATCCAACAAAATTTAAACTATCAGAATTATTTGTACCTGCATATACACCTGAGTCATGAAACAAATCATTCTGCAAATTAAAAAAAGGTTATAACTTTCCTATCCTGAAAACGTATTTCCTATAAATGCTTATCTCACACAAACAGATATTCTCATTTAATCCTGCCCTCTATATGCAAAAACATTTTCCTACACCTACTACAAGCCTTTTATCTACTCTTCATTAGAAATGACTGATTCCAGTGCCTTTCTCATGCAAATCATATGTCAACCCTCCACCAATAAGTGTGACATACTCTGATAATGCATGCAACTCCTTCTATTGAATTCTAAAAAAACTATCACTTTGATTTTTGGCAGAAGATAAAAGCACCAGTTTTCAGTAGAGACAAAGGGTGGGAAGTGTTAGAGGAAGTAAATACCTATCAGAAATACATTTTCTGTATAGGAAAAGTATAAATACCATTGCAGTACATTACTTCCACTCAAATAGCTAGAATTGCACACTGAACAGGTGGAGGGACCAGTGCCGGGGACAAAAAGAAGTATCCTTTGAAAGAAACCAAAGTACAATCCCTAAGAAACATCCAGATTCTATGATCTGATGGGAGAACTAGCACAGAGCAAGACAACTATATCCAAACCCATGCTGCTGGAAACCAACATCTACACAGGGGTAGATGGAGAACTAATCATGTATATATGGTGGAGGTAGGAATGAGGATCACATAAGGCTAGAGGGAATTAGCAACCCCCAGAACTATGAACAAAGCACATTAATATAAGAAATGAACAGAGCAATCCAGGAATCCAACATCTGATATCAAAAAAGATATAACGTAAACCATCTGCCACAAAAGTGAAATTTACAGGAACTGCCCCAAGCACGATAACAACCCTAGAATAATAAGCATCAAAGGATAAAGGGAGAGGAAGAATCATAATACTCTCTGTTATGACCAACAAGATGGATGGAGCAACAAGTGTGTAACTGAAGAAATAATATATACATCTATAATACATGTGTGAAGACATGAGTTGATTGTTTCAACTTTAAATCCAAAGCCCAGCAACTGAGAACCAACATCCACATGAAGGTAGGATAAGGAATTCAAATGAAACGGGTGAACTGCAATTTTGAAAGCTTTACATCATGCTATATAACCAGAAGAATGGCACTGCCCTACTCTCAAACAAATAGTTCTATAATAATTTCTCTGTCACATTTAATTAACCCATTCACAAGATGCCCCTATGGTTCACCACACCAGAAGCTTGGAATTGGAAAGTGATAAGGAACTCTCAAGCTCCATTAAAAGAGAGGGGAAAGAAGAATTGTGTCAGTGCAATGAGTGCTCACGAAACCCTATTTTTAAAAGTAGACCATACTAATTTATTTAATACAAGGCATGGCAGAAATGGGCAGCTATCCCCTTCTGATTTACAGAGGTAATCCATAACAGCACATCAGGAATGGACAGTTTTTGTTAAACATTCACTACAAGGATAAACCTACAAGCAATCTTGCAGAACACTCCATCTCAGTGGTCTTACATGGTCATGCAAATATTATACTAAGTTAACATGGCTATATGGTGTAGATTTGCTCTACTAAATACTAACACAATCCATACATTGAGCAATAATAGAAGTGAAAATGGCCCCCTCAAAAGGAAATATGAAAAAATATTTAATCCAATCAAAGCCTCACTTAAATCTGCAGATGGAAGTAACCACAGTCCACTGCAAATAGCAAGAGATGAACATATCATGGGAAGTCCACATGCCAAACTGAAGAAGTGCCTCCAAGGTATGAAAAAGACAAATGCCAATAGCCAGAACAATAAGATGAAAGGCTGGAGACCAAAACTAAGGTAATTTGGATTAAAGGATGTAGCAAAAACTTTGATGTAAGGAAAAATCCACTCAAGTCAGAGCCATTGGAAAATGAAAAGATTGAAAGACCACTCTCCTGGATAAATTTTATCTGGACACAAGTCCAACTTGTGACACAACCAAAAGCATCTGGAACATGACACAATAATATAAATATTAAGTTTGCAGGCCCAAGAAGATCCAATGTATAAATACACAGGGATCAAAAACAGATGTAATACTGGTGACTGAGATAAGCAAACACTAGGGAATATCTAGAATTGGTTAATATTAGATAATTTGTAAGGAGAATAAGAAATTGAACCAAAATAAAACATACAGCCAGAAGCTCCAGGATATTAATAAGATAAGACCTCTTGGCTGCAGACTAAAACTTAAATAGCATTTAAAAGGTCAATAACCCTTAAAAACCTAAATACATTTGTAAGGTGAACAGTGTCACTATCACCAATGACACAGAGTTCAATGATACGGAGTTCAGGACCAGAGTGAATACCCCATTGGTGGCAAAAGTGCATGCAAACGGTTTTAGAGAAAGAAAAGATAACACTGCTTGCTGCAATCTACTTCAGTAAAAGATTGAGGGGAGTCTGTAGTTGCTGCTTAATAAACCTCATGTTCAATGACTGACATAAGATGTGGAAGTTCTCAACACAGAACCTGTTTGCAACAGTAAGAATGAGTTTTTCAGAGATGGCATTAATCTTTATACTGAAAAATGTGACATTGAAGACATGGCCCTAAGGGACTCCAAGTTCCTGTGTAAAAGAATGGGAAAGTGTTGAACCCACACAAACTTGGAATTGCCTGTCCATTGTTAATAAAAATGGGCAAGAGTCCCCACAACCCATAAATGGAGGTCTCACAAAATGCCATATCTCCATGTAGTATCAAAAGCCTTCTCAAGGTCAAAGAATACTGATACAAGATGTTGTTGCTTGAGACAGGCTTCCCTGATTGGAGTTTGAAGTACAATCAGGTGGTCCACAGTGGAGTGTTGTTATCAGAACCCACACTGGGTGAGCAAAAGGAGGTTGTTTGATTCAAGGAACCAAACAAGACAAGCATTAACCATCCTTCTGAGGTCTTACAAAAACAGTTCGTCAAAGAAACTGGACTGTAGTTTGAAATAATCTTGAGATCCTTCCCAGAATCAGAGAAAGGTAGGACAATAGCCTGGCACCACAAATCAGAAAATACATTCTCCTGTCAGATCTGGTTAAAAACAACCAGAAGAACAAGAAGAGAAGTAGGAGAGTGATGAATCAGCATCTCATAATGTATATCATCAGATCCAACTGATGTACAGCCAGATCAATGAAGAGACAACTTGAGCTCCACCAGCATAAAGGGGGAATTACAGTCAAAGAGACAATCAGCCCAAAAGGAAAGAAGTGATCACTCCTCCTGAGTCTTGATAGCTAAGAAGGTGGAAGATGAAGCAGAAGTGCTAGATACCTGGCAAAAGCTTTTGCCAAAAGTATCAGCAATGCTCTACACATCAGCAACTTCCTGGCCATCAGACAGAAAGATCAAAAGAGGGACAGAATTATACACTGCTCACTGACCTTCCAATTCTTTTCCCATATGGCTTTGGAACTGGTGGAATAAGAGATACTGGTTGTGAATTTAATCCAAGATTCCTTCCGACTCTGACGTCTTACCTGTCGAGCATATGCATGGGCCCACTGAAAAGTGGTACAGTTAAAAGTGTGGGACACCTACAAAAGGTATCCCAAGCCTATTTTTCAGCCTTCCATACCATGCAGCAAGCAGAATTCCACCACAAATGATAATACCTTGGAAAATGTGTCAAGATTTTAAGAACACATTGAGCAGCTACCTGAATAATACAGGCAACCACTGCTGTCATGCAGTCATCTATCGATGGCTTACAAATGACAGCAGGATCAAGTTCTACAAGAGCAGTGAAAGAGGGGCAGTTGCCTTGGTTTATCTTCCACTGGGGCACATGGGTCATGTGGCATTCACCATAGCCAGTCTCTCTCAAAATAACAGGTAAAATGACTACTGCCCTATGGGTTACTGTCAACCCTCCAAGAGAACCAAGTGAACCATAGGAAGTGCAATGAGAATACCTTGGAAAATGTGTCAAGATTTTAAGAACACATTGAGCAGCTACCTGGATAATGCAGGCAATCACTGCTGCCATGCAGTCATCTATCGATGGCTTACAAATGACAGCAGGATCAAGTTCTACAAGAGCAGTGAAAGAGGGGCAGTTGCCTTGGTTTATCTTCCACTGGGGCACATGGGTCATGTGGCATTCACCATAGCCAGTCTCTCTCAAAATAACAGGTAAAATGACTACTGCCCTATGGGTTACTGTCAACCCTCCAAGAGAACCAAGTGAACCACAGGAAGTGCATCTCGGGATTTGCTGAAAGGAATAGTTGGGACAGAGATGAGTGTTGACACTGATTCATAAACTTTCTTAACCATGGAGGGCAAAAGACTTTTCACATGGTTTGAGAACAATTGTTTTGGAAGCACGGAGAGATCCATCTGCACTCCCATTGTAGCAGTGGAACAAAGTGCAGCAGCATATTTCCAAGATGGAGTGATGAACTAACTTTCAACTCTCAGTGTAAGAAATGTTGCAAACCGTTTTCAAATGCTGTACCTCCTTTATTTCCAACTACCTAGAGCATGAACAAAAGTAAGATGGGCAAGAGCCACTTCAATTAAACACAATGAGGATCCATTTCACACTCATAAACATCATGATCCTTGCCACCGCAACAAGCACACACCAAGTAACCACAACACAATGTCTTTGAGTGACTGAACCACTCACATTGGAAACATTCAAAAGGGTTTGGAATATACAGCCATACCTTGCAATTCAGATCACTTGCCTTGATAGTGGCAGGTGGACATAATTCTATCTTTGCATGAAAATACACCTCATTGCAGAAACTCCTTGGGAGGAGAAACCAGCAAGGATCACTAATTCAGGGATGTTCTTCAAATCCCTCTCAACAATAATGCCTTGTGGCAAATTCAAAGTAGCATGTGGAGTAACCTCAGTAGGTACAGAAATGGATGTTTACATCAACATGTAACCAGAACAAAGCTTTTTGACCAACTTAGGACAGCCAGCAAGCCTCTCTAGTCCCTCCTGAATAAAAAAGGAGACATTTGCCCAAAGGATTTCTCTGAAAGAGAGTATAAGGTACAGGTGTTGAAGAGGTTGAAAATTACTGCTCAGAATCTTCAACATATGATTGTTAACCTACGGTCTGTTTTTCACTATTTTACTGTGATTTTTATTTGGGGGATCCGTAATAAAGAAAGAATATGTCAGTGCCTACTGACCCCACCCACCATGGACCCCTAACAGGGGATACACTACAATGCCAGAGAAGGACACTGCAGCAACA
Organism: Tachypleus tridentatus; assembly: GCF_004210375.1. NCBI lineage: Eukaryota > Metazoa > Arthropoda > Merostomata > Xiphosura > Limulidae > Tachypleus > Tachypleus tridentatus. The sequence continues at coordinate 59,891,222 of NC_134835.1, forward strand.
CCAGGATTTCATGAGCACTATACCCAAACACCAGCATCAGACACCATGTCCCCAAAACCCATTGAGGATGTCCAACATTGGTACTTGGTTGACCCTAGACCAAATGGACTAGCTGATTGACCCTGGAGGGCCACCCAAAGGCTGCCTGCCTACAGGAATTCAAGGCCAAAGTGACATGTTAAGGTTGGACCCCTCAACCAGCAGGATCCTCTCCTCTCCTTCATGGGTCGCCATGAACAACAAACATGTGGGTAGATATTTAGATCCCAGAGGATGTAAATTGAAAAGACAGAACCCACTCTAAGAGATACCCTCACCACATACAGGAATTCACATTGAGAGGAAGACATTTTAGCCATTTCTAATTTAGCAGTGTAAGAGTAGAGTCTCAAAGGCTGAAAGGGCAAGCAAATTTGATGTGATTGGGAATCAAACCCATGACACTCAGGTTACAAGTCAAATACCCTAACCATCTGGCCATGCTGTGATGATCAAGGCTAAATTTAAATGTCCATTCTAAAATAAACTTTAACTTTCATTATCTGTTTTAAATATATTGCTAATCATCAGTGCTGCATGATATGCATAAATAAATCTTCTGGGTGAAAATAGATTAAACTAGGTTCTCATTCATAATGAACACTAACTTTTGAAGAGGTTTTTCTTAGAAGAATTTCAGTTTATTTCTTCACACAAGTAATTATGGCACATGGAGAAATTATTTTTTCTTCCTCTTGCAGTTCAGTTTCAGTTTAAAAAAAGAAACCAAACCATAATTTCATTAACCACTATCAGCTAAGAAGTGCACCCCAATGTTTTAATACTTCTTACAACCTCAATTACCACATACTTATTTCATCAAACCTTAGTATTATGTGAAATTATATCACACACCCACTTACAAGTTATTTCTTTCAGTTATTACATTTCAAATGCTTTCAACCATTTCAACACAATGAAACCAACTTAAAGTTGAATTAATCAAAAGCTAAATTTGAATAACTCATCATAAATATAACACTAAGAAAGATACATACATAACTATTATAAATGTAAAACTTGATGACAATTCTCAGACCAATGTAACAAACATAAACTGGTATGAATGTTCACATTACCATAACTCTTAACTAATTGTTACTGACACTACTTTTAAAGTTTAAATCACTCTTATTAAACTTTAAGAGTGCACTGGCAGTATTACTACAAACAAATATATATTTGATATGGTATCTTTGAAAAGAATGTTATGACAATAATTACAACTGAGTGTCTTAAAAGTCACAATGATTTATAACAATAAATTAAAACGTGTGTCTGACAACTGTTCTCTTTTCTTTATACAGGCCAATCACAGCTAACAATAATGTCACGCCCTAAGTCTATACGTACTAAAGTGTAAATAGCAATGTTATTTCAAATAATAAATTAAAAGTTTAAAAGTGGATTACAACATAGAGGATTGTACAATTGATCTTCACGCCTTATTTTAACGTACAAACAATATAACATTGATATTCTTACTAACATAAATAATATTACGTTATTTATCGAGAAACAATGGGTACTAATTCTAAAACCTACATGCAATTTTTGTTGCAATTACCCGAAAATTAATTATGACTAGTAGTAGAACAACTTCTACGTATGCTGCACACTCGACAAACTTCAGAAAATCACTCGTAAAAAGTCCTAATCTAATAAATAATACCAACAGTATTAGCAGAGTAAAGCTTAAGAATTTTATTCTAAAAATAAATACACGTACTGTCAGAAGCAAATTTCACACAAATAATTTATATTACTTACTTAGAGATGTACTTATACCGAAAACACACCTCAATTCTTATTGCCGTCTATAAACTTAGACGTCGAAGAGTTTAATATCTCACTTTAAATTCGTAATATAAATAGGCCTATTCATCAAAGGTAAGTAACCTGTGCAAAAGCAGCTACCCCATAGGGGGCGAATAATTTAGTACTTAGATTTAATAATACATAATATTTGCTTTTGTTGGTTTATAATATTTCACATTTAAATTTTAAAAACTTTACATTTTCAACAAGACAAAGAAACTCAGACAGTTTACATAACACGTAAAATTGCTAAAATCAGCCTTCCTAAAATATTTGATTTCAGTAATACATTTGAATGCAATGCCGACTTGCACATGTGCTATTCACGTCCACTAATTTCCAACAGAAAAATCAAGTATTCGTAAATAACATTAGATTTTGAAAATGTTAAGCAAAAGAAAAGAAGCAAACGCGTGAATGAAGAACAAACTAAACAGTGTAATTTACACAAAGAAAATATTACTGGGATTGTAAAGCGGCGGACGAAAGACTTTCAGGAAAGAAATGACAGTTGAGAGACATGGCATCGCCCCTATTCTTTATCACCTGAAGCTTAGTTTTGTAATAAATACCACCCACCAAAATGACGCATGAATTAACATAACATAATGTTTACGGTCAATAAGAGACCTATTGGTCCAACCAAGCTTATTCCTGTCCATAAAATAAAAGAAAGCATCTCATGATATATATCATAATGCCTTAAAAAAGGAATACTTGCTGAACATTGTGCCCGCCACTTTGCATTAACTAATTTTAATTCCCATTATGTTTTTATCTGAAGCACATAAGAAACAGGTCTAAATGAGACAAAGGCAAGAGAAAGATTTCTGATCAAACAACACTTTAAATTTTATTGTCGTAGGAAACAATATTTGAGTGGTCAAGTCAATGACACATTGTTATTCCTGGAGAGGAGAAGTGGGAGACATGCCCTCGGAAAATTTATTGCTGTGAGATTGAATTTTGACTCATTTTAACTACAAATACTTAATTTCTTGAATTAAAAGAAGCATGTCTTAATACATAAATTGTGGCTATACATGTTATAAAAAAATAAAGTGGTCAGACTATGCTCTGACTGACATTACTGCTTCCTACAACCCAGAAGATGAAAATCCTTGTGTGGCATCCTACGAGTCTGGGTTGCCTACATCAACATTTATTCCCATTATATTGTTGTCGCAACAACATTCTTTCGTTGGGTGGCTTCTTGGAGAACATAATATGAGGTCCAGCCCACGTAGCATTAATAAACTAGTTTATTTCTTCCTTAACATTCTTACAAGCAGCCTTCACTTGTAACTTAGAGCCCAAGTTTAATAATGACGTTCAAATGGCAATACATCTCTAATTGTAGTACGACTAATATAAAAACAAACTTAGTTGTTCATTTTAACAGCCAATAATCAAGTTGCTGAATTTAATAGACAACTGAGACTGAACCAAACACTTCACTGAGACGAAAATAAATTACTGTATGTGTAGCACAGGAAACAAAGCTCACTTCTAGCTAACTAACTAACTATTATTTCTATCCGATGTCTCACTTCTTGATATTTGTGAATATTAGTATATTTTTGTGTAGGCATGGCCAGGTGGTTATGGTGTTCGACTCGCAATCTGAGGGTCGCGGGTTCGAATATCTGTCACACCAAACATGCTCGTCTTTTCGGCTGTGTGGTATAATAATGTGTCAGTCAATCCCACTATTCGTTGGTAAAAGAGTTGGCGGTGGTGACTAACTGCCTTCCCTCTTGTCTTACACTGCAAAATTAGGAACATCTAGCGAAAATACCCCTTGTGTAGCTTTGCGCGAAATTCAAAAACAACCAAAACAATCCTTCTATTCTTACACTGCTAAATTAGGGATGGCTAGCGCAAATAGCCCTCGAGTAGCTTTGCGCGAAATTCAAACCAAACCCAAATATTTTCATGACGCCATCTAGAAAATTCTGATTATTCTCTGGCTACTTTTACAAACATTTTATTTTAGAGTCACCAATCTTTTAGTTAACACTTGAATTAAAGCATTGAAAGTGTAGATTAAAACAATGTATTTCGAAAGAAATAAACCACCATATTATGCTAACTTAGCAAGTTTCTGTACTACCCATTGAAATGTATACTATCTCATTCCAGGATGGCGTGACAGGGAAACATTGTCAAGCAAGTAGAATAGCAGGATTAATAACATTTAGTATACATACAGTAAACTTCTGTCCGTATTCCTTGTTTCTGTTCAGCATGAAGCTAGACAGCAAGCTATTTGTGCTCTGCCTGCCACGAGTATCGAACTCCAGTTTCTAGCATTGTAAATCTGAACACATACCGATGTGTCACTGGGAAGTGTCGGTATTCCCCAGTAAATAGATTGGTTATCATACAATCTACTATTGCATTTTTCATGTTTTGGTGTGAAGAAGATTTGCATTTAATTTTAATATGAGATGTATCAAATAAATGCCTGTAAGTTTCTGTCACCCGTTCCACAGTTTCATATTTTTATCTTTCTGTACTTAAAGGAAGTTAAGGTAAACATCTGAGCTTTAATTTCTAAGTGTAGTAGCATCATTCATCGTACTTATGACAACGTGCCTGAGGTTCTAAAAATTAAATGCTGCAATGTTAAGAAACAAAACATAAACCTCTCGTTCAGAAGGAGTTTAGGAATAAGTTGATTCCTGAGGACTTCCACATTTTCCAGTACTTTGATGGAACCCAAGTTTTAAACTTTGTATTGTCATACCCACTTATACCATATGGTAATAAAAATAAGATAGTACAGGAGGCGAGCTATGCAACTGGAAAAACTACCCTAATAGGACTTCCACATTTTCCAGTACTTTGATGGAACCCAAGTTTTAAACTTTGTATTGTCATGCCCACTTATACCATGTGGTAAGAAAAATAAGATAGTAGAGGAGGCGAGCTATGCAACTGGAAAAACTACCCTAATACAATGCCTGATTATGATTTTGGATTTTGGATTTGTGCATTTTACGGAAATGGATCGGAAAGTGATATAGTATCTTTAATCATTGCTAATACTCAGGCTATATGTTTCTACGTTTCTATGATAATTATTTTTTCACAATTCTATCTCTCTGTTACGGCATAACACATCTGAATGACTTTCAAAGAAATCTTAATCTAAGTAAGTGTTCTAGGTATTTTTGGATAAGAGTCTAAACTCAGCAAGATTGCTCCACAGTTGTTTCGTGAAGGTGAATTTTGGATTGAGCTCTGTGAGGGTTTAAGTAATAATTTATGACAAGTGGATTTAGCATGTGTATATATTCCTATACGAAGCCCCTCTCTCCCCATGGGAGACAAACTGTCACGAGCCTTACAGTTCACTCTTAAAAGAGCATTGAATATACAGCACTGCTTTATTTCAGGTAAACACATTCCAAGTCAATCCAATTTTTGAACAACTCCAATAAAAATAAACATACCATGGATCTACCTGTTTATCTTAGACGAGATAGTTTCAAACTTATCTCATCGGTTTTCCACTTCCTTCAAATTAAGCAAGTAGTGAAAATTGATAAAATAACTCTTTAAAATCACAATATTTTAATGTGGCATGAGATATTAACGTGTATTTTCAACAAAATCGGTCAAGTAGATATCTCATCTATGGAGTGTAATCTTTGTCTGTTTACAAGGATGCCAACTAACTAAAAAACTTACAAGAATATGCCAGTGTTGGGTATGAATTGGTATGTGAAACATACTAGGCATTTTTTTTCTCTTTGACATACATTTAAATTTTGTATACCGACACACGTTTCGTATATTTAATAAGCAAATAATTAACTTTGGAATGTAGTGAGTTTATTCTTTTTCTAACATCTGTTTTTAACTTTTGGATCCAAGATGTTGTTGGACAATTCCTTAGACACGTACTAATATAATCTCCAGCTGCATGGGTGTGTAGAGGTTTAAAAATATCTGAAGACTCTCTCTTTTCTAGTTTTGCTAATGGGTGTGTGTGTGTGTTTTCTTATAGCAAAGCCACATTGGGCTATCTACTGTGTCCACCGAGGGAAACTGAGCTTTTGATTTTAGCATTTTAAATCTGAAGACTTACCGCTGTCCCAGCGGGAGGACCCGGTATGGCCAAGTGGTTAAGGCACTCGACTCGTAATCCAAGGGTCGCGGGTTCGAATTCCCGTCTCACCAAACATACTCGCCCTTTCAGCCGTGGGAACGTTATACTGTTACAGTCAATCCCACTATTCATTGGTAAAAGAGTAGCCCAAGAGTTGGCGGTGGGTGGCGGTGACTAGCTGCCTTCCCTCTAGTCTTACACTGCAAAATTAGGGACTGCCAACTTTTGAACTACTCTTTTACTAACGAATAGTTGGATTGACTGTCACATTATAACGCCCTCACGGCTGAGAGGACGAGCATGTTTGGCGCGACTGGATGCGAACCCGCGACCCTCAAATTACGAGTCGCACGTCTTAACACGCTTGGCCATGCCGGGCCGAAATTATGTTTGGCATTAAATTATAACGCCCCAACGGCTGAAAGAGTGAGCATGTTTGGCGAGATGGGGATGCGAACCCACGACCCTCAGATTACGAGTCGAACGCCTTAACACGCTTGGCCATGCCGGGCCATAAACGTAAGCAAAACAGTACTTCAAACAAAACCACAAACAATACAAAATACACTACTCACAACAGCTTATAAACTACCCAGAACAACATCATCTGAATTCATGCATGAATACGCACACATGTAAACAATAGCAGATATACTCCTACATAGCACAATAAACTATTTTTACAAAAATTGGAGAAAAATGAACTAGTAAGCGAACTTAACAGGTACGGTTTACATGATGAGGATAGACCTAAGCATCTTTCCCCAGTGAATATATATTCTTCTGGGTTGACAAACATCAATACCCAACTACCTATACAAGAGAGAGAGAGGGGGACTTTTCTAATGGGATGGCCAAGTGCTGTGGGTTATAAATATACTATAAGAGGCTTGACTCTTTTCAAATACGTATATATTAATTGGTTGATTCTTTCAATTTTATCTAAATTAATTTTTTTGGCGTAAGTTTTCGCAACACTTGGTTTGGTTTGAATTTCGCGCAACGCAACACAAGGATTATCTGCGCTAGCCGTACCTAAGTTAGTAGTGTAAGACTAGATGGAAAGCAGCTAGTCATCACCACCCACCGCCAATTTTTGGGCTACTTTTTTATCAACGAATAGTAGGAGTGACGGTAACATTATTACACCACATAGCCGAAATGGCGAGCATGTTTGGTGTAACGGGGATTCGAACTCGTAACCCTAGATTACGAGTCAAACGCCTTAACAACCTGGCCATGCCAGGCCCTCAACATTTGGAGAAAAAGGAACAAAACCACTTTAGTGTTCATGCGCATGTATGATCGCATTGAAGACTTTGGCTTGTGCTAGTTTGATGTTGATTAAATATGTTTTTATTCCGAATTTGTCAGGATTAATTTTTTTTTACAGGAATTATAGTTCTTGTTTTTCATTTATCAGTAAACCTATTTTCAGTAAAAACCAATGTTTCGACAAGTATAAGATAGAATTTTCAGAAATAACGGTACACTTCGTCCAGGAAGTTTACAATAACTCTTGTGACCGAAATACTTTTCTTGAGTGTTCTTCTTAATGTGTGAATAAAGAGGGTGGATGCGTTTTAAACAAACAATGAACATTTTTATTCGATAAACAATCACCCACAGACGACAGCAGGCAGTTCTTGCTTCTTCCAAACTAGTATTTAATGTTGGAGTTTTTTACTTCAAGTAAAGCAAGGTATTTACCATTTACGGACTAGAAGAGGACTTCATGAAGGAAAAATGCTTGAATTTTGAACATTAACTTGCTTTCTTCATCTAGTGGAAAGTGTTACTTCGTGACCTTTCTTTATTGACACCATTGGTCAGTTATAAGTTTCAGTTGACGTTACAATCGTCCAGTAAAGGATATTCCAATTTCAGCTCATTTAACCCAGGCTCATAAAACAGCATTGAAATATCCTTGCAGACAGGTGATGTCACCTATTAAACAAACAAATGGGTGGACACAACTAGAACAGGACAATGTTAACAACAATGAAGCACTTGTACTGTTATGACAGTGAAGAAAGTAAATAATTAATAATTTAGAAAAGTTATATTTTACTATAGAGGGAAGGATACCTTTGTATTCCTGCATATTTTGCATGAGAATACCAAACCTATAGGAATATACATTCTTTACTAATTATTAAAGGGCGAAATGTTGCGACAATTCTCACTTTCTTATCATAGGCCTTTCTTAAGTCTGAACCTTAAAATTTACCATTCCTATTCTAAATTACAAGGTTAACTAATATGACCTTAATTTTTAGTATTAACCTTCTTAGTTCATCTCTTCTGAATATCGTGCAAAGCTACACGAGGGCTATCTGTGCTCGCCGTCCCAAATTTAGCAGTGTAAGACTAGAAAGAAGACAGCTAGTCATCACACCCCACCGCCAACTCTTGGGCTACTATTTTACCAACAAACAGTGGGATTGACCATAACTTAATAATTCTCTGTGGCTGAAAGGACGAGCATGTTTTGTGGGACGGTAATTCAAACCTGCGATCCTCAGACTGTGAGTCGAACGCCCTTACCACCTGGCCATGTCGGGCGACTTTCTTAGACAGGACAGTCAATACAATAAATAAAGATAAAATTTCACCGTACTCCAATAAGTCTAAAATAAAAACAAAAATTAAATAAACCATAGAAGCTAAATGAATATAAAAATTGAAATAAAAACAGAAAGAAAAGCAAACATTTAGACTTTTGTTTTTGTTAAGCTCAAAACTACACAATGTGTTTTTGTACTGTGCCAATCACAGGTATCGAAACACGTTTTTAGTGTTATAAGCCTTCCGACTTACTGCTTATAAACAAACCAAACTGAACATAATCTAAAATTAAATACATAAATCAAATATAATACAAATTAGTCATGCAATAAAATGTGCCCAGCATGGCTGAGCGCATAAGGCGTGCGACTCGTAATCTGAGGGTCGCGGGTTAGCATCCGCGTCGCGTCAAACATGCTCGCCCTCCCAGCCGTGGGGGCGTTATAATGTTACGTTCAATCCCACTATTCGTTGGTAAAAGAGTAGCCAAGAGTTGGCGGTGGATGGCGATGACTAGCTGCCTTCCCTCTAGTCTTACACTGCAAAATTAGGGACGGCTAAGGTTTCTCCTCCTGGTTGGGGGTTGTGCACTTGGCTAACAATCTGCTCACTTGAAAAACCAGCCTGTTAATGAATCCGCAAGTGATTGAGGCCCTATGTTCCTTCATGGCATTGAGAGGCATAATAATAATACAATAAAATGAAAATGATGGCCAAAAAACACTAAAATGATATCCAGCTAAAAATTAAACTGTTAATAAGTCGAGTTAAAGGGCAAAGAAGTAAATCCAGAGATGCTCAGCAGATATCGGCACTACATATTAAAATTATTATGCTCATATACAGCTTGTCTAATAGCTTGTAAAGGCTGTTGAAGCACCAGGATCCTTTTAACATACTTGTTAACCATTTCTGAGAATCCCTCTCCGCGGATAAACCTTAGTTTGCCTTTTCGACCACCATACGTGCATAGTTTTCTGCCGACCGTTAGAATAAGACAGATAGTGGCAAGATGTGTCGAAATCTGCTGTAGTTTCTGGCCTATAATGAATCCTCATAATGATATTTTGCATTGCTGATGTATCCACGTGACAAATAGAAGTTCAGATTTATTGACAGTTAACAACAGTCTTTCCAAAACAAGTTGCAAGCAGTTTGCAATATAATCAGTTATGTCGAGAAAACCCACTTGTAGAGAAATATATATGCAAAAAGCGAACAACGTTTCGATCTTCTTCGGTCATCGTCAGGTTCACAAAGAAAGAGGTAACTGACCGAAAGCTGACCACATGTTTGGAAGGGGTTGTGTTACTGAGTGTCGGAATGTAGAGGGCGGTGTTAGATGTTTGAATATATAATTTTATTTATTTTATTAATATAGGTATAAAGGCTTTCCTTTATATTGGTTTATTTTGGGTTTAAGTTGTTGTATAAGTAAGGCTTCTTTAAATTTGCGTTTGTTTATGTTTGTTCCTTTATTTAGTATTTGAGTGTTTTCTCTGGTTATGTTGTGTTTATCTGACTTGCAGTGTTCGAAAACGTGTGAAGGTGACTTTTTATGTTCTTTGAATCTGGTTTCCATTTTTCTACTTGTTTCTCCAATATAGAAGCCGTGGCAGTTATCATATTGTATTTTATAAATAATGTTGGTGTGGTGTTTGTCAGTGTAGTTTTTACATAGTATAGACCTCAGTTTTGTGACTGGTTTTTGAATAAATTTGGTATTAACTGGAATGTCATATTTTGTTACTAGTTTTTGCCAAATGTTGGTTATTTGTCTGCTGATGTCAGGAATATATGGTATGCAGCAGTATATGGTTTCGTGATTTTTTGATTCGTGAGATATATTTACTTTTGTTGGTTGATTTTGCTTTCTGTCTCAGTGTGTGCGTATAATGTTTTCTACAGTTTGTGGAGGAAACTTATTGATGTTGATGAAGTGTTGTTTTGTTTTGTCTAATTCATCGTTAATTTTATCTTGTGAGCATAGTTTTATGGCTGTGTTTATTTGGTTTCTTAGTATGTTGAGTTTTTGTTTTGTTTCATGTGCTGAGTCCCAAGGAATGTATAGTCCAGTATGGGTGATTTTTCGGTGGATTTCTGTTTTGAATTCGGTTCTTGTAATTTTGAGGTTAAGAAATGATATTTGATTGCTTTCTTTCTGTTCACATGTGAAGTTAATGTTGGGATGTATAGAGTTAATGTGATTGAAAAAATAAAGTATGTGTTCTGTAGATTTGAATCCCGCAACCGTGTCATCTACATATCTGTACCAGTACAGTGGTGGATGTAATGCTGTGTTAATTGCTTGTGTTTCAACTTGTGTCATAAAAATATTGGCTGGTCAATCCCACTATTCGTTGGTAAAAGAGTAGCCTAAGAGTTGGCGGTGGGTGGTGATGACTCGCTGCCTTCCCTCTTGTCTTACACTACTAAATTAGGGACGGCTAGCACAGATAGCCTTCACGTAGCTTTGTGCGAAATTCAAAAAAAACAAACAAACAAACAAACAAGTCCTGTTCAACAAAATACATAGTCATATACACATAAATAAAAACAAACATGCTTTTACCATATTTACGCTACAATTAGCCTAAATCACTCTTCAGAGACATGGATCTTTTTGAAACTACAAAGGCAAAAAAACGTGAAAACTCACAAACTTTCAACATTTCTCCAGATAAAAACTATCTTTCCGTGCATAAAATTACATGTTTTTAATCTCCAAATGAAGCTTGATATTGTAATGAAAAAAATGAAACCCACATCATCACAAGTAGACAAGTTGTCTTAATTTTAAATGTCCACATTATAAATGTTTTATTTACAACGATGCCACTGTTTTATCTTTGAGTAATTTAATATATCACATACAAAATTCACTCGTAAATTTTGGATCACATCAAAATCTTTAATGAAGATCATTTAGCAAGCATTTTACTCGAAAAAAAGGTCAATTGAGAAATATTATGTATCATTATGATATTCAGGCGTATAACGTTTTCTGCCTGCTTTAGATATATAATTTTTTTTGTTTAATACACTTTTCAGTTATTTAATATATGGTCCAGAAGGTCGTTGAGTAGTTCTAGTAACTTTATTTTTTTGTTTTCTATAATAGATAATATCTATCTTGCTTTACAAAATATTACAGTAGTATATAGCGTATAGGTTGAAAAGACAAGGCTGTAACATCATTTTCTGGCCGAGTTGATGTTGCCTTAATGGAAGATCTAGCCAACGCTGTTAAAGAACAGAAGTTACGAGGTAATGCTGTCGACTGGACAAACAATGCAAGTTATCTGTCGAATTCAGATGTGCTTTCTTTTGCCAGTTCTACTAGATGTTTGTCGAATGATTTTGTTTATTGTTTTTTATATGAATAGTTGGAATTCTTCTACAGTAAGTGTATGTTGTAAATTTTAGCAATAAACATACAGGGCACAATATTCTTGTTTTAAAATAATATACTCAAAACGAGTCAAATTTTTGTACAAACATTCTCTACACTAAAGGATATCACATTTGTATTGGAACTAAACAATTCTAGTTTCTTGTAAAAATCCATACAGGCTGATTAAATTACTTTATAATCCAATTGAAAAGACAAATTATTTTTTCTCTACTCTGTTTCTTACTACACAACCTGCGATAAATCCACTTACATTACCTCGTTGGTTATCACAGTTGTGTCTCAAAATTTAAATAATGGTCTCCATTTTGTAAAGGTCCACACAGACAGGTTCAATTAATTTAAAACACCCTTTGATAAGACAAATTATTTTCATTATCTCTATCAAATTGTAAAGATCACTTTGAAATATTGCCCGTTATGACTGATCACTCACGTTCCAATTAACTTCACGTTTTCTAACTTTTTCTAACTAATCTAAATATATATCGTTCACCGAGGCCTCTAACTTTCTATAAATTATGCGGGCGACAATATAATGTACAATATTTACTTTATATGAAGAGTAAAATACCTAAAATTCAAGTAACTTGCGTCAACAATTTTATAATAATTGTTCCCCGCTGGTCCACCGGTTAGTCTTCGGAGTTACAACGCTAAAATCAGGGGATGATTCCCCTCGGTGGACTCAGCAGATGACAGCCCAAGGTGGCTTTGCTATAAGAAAACACACACACACTATAATAATTGAACTACACACACAACGTACGATTCTTACCGAGTTACACAATCAAACTTTCATAACTATCGCCTTTAAAATAATTATTTTGAACTCCCTTGTTAGTAAATATTAAATTACCAGATGAGCTAAATAATAACTATTAAACTAAGTAGTATTGTATGTCCAATAAAATTCATATTATAAGATCAAAGAGTTTTAGTTCGATGAAGATTAATCCTGAAGGAAAAAAACAGCTGTGAAACTAAATACACTCTAATAGAATCAATTGCAATTCTGTCTGCACTATACACAAACTGCACTTTCTGTTTGTTTGTTATAATAAATATTTCGTTCATTTGTTCTCACTTGTTTAGTCTCATTACTGAACATTTGAAGTAAACTCAGTCAAATTATTAAATACAAAATACTTCCCTTATTTTTAATCCAATCTGCTGTTATTAGAGGGATTACCTATCTGAAATTTATCAGAAAAATTATTTTTACCTGAAAATACCACAGATAGATAGAAAAGAGAAATTTTGCCTTCATCTCACTAAGGTTTTATTATATAGTTTCTGAAATGATATTTTGCATACTAACCCTTACCTAATGTTTAGTTTAAATAATTTAAAATAATACTTCTCACATCAATGGTATTATCAGTTATATAAATACTCGCAACTGAGAGGGAAAATTTACTTGGAGATACAAATGGTTGTACAGATGTTTATTTTACAAGAAAACTCCTCTTGAACATAAGACTTTCACCAGTGCTGTTAAGGTCTATGACATTGGTCAACTTGTAATTGCTGACTCATGAATAAAGTTCCAATCTGGTGCACTGATATACTCAGACTCATAAAGGTTGATATCATTAGGAAGAAAGTGTGAATTATTATGGTTTACAACAATTGACTGGTGTCTGACACATATGAGAACATAAATGGATATAATTAGTGATTTCCTAGGCTGTCACCAGTTAAAGCATAGCAGCACTAACTTTAGTAAAGAACGTCAACAACTAAAGAACTGAAAACCTAGACATGTCACTCGCAGATAATTTCCACCATTCAGAGCTGGTTTGTTTATCTAGCAGATGAAGTAATAGATATCCATGGGTGAAGACCATGATAACTTTTTGGCCAAAGATGTTATAGTCTTGTTGCTGGACAACAAAGTATGTAGGTACAGTGAAGTTTGTTACAGTCTTGTTGACATCAACAGCAGCTTATGATACCTGTGTTGAGAGGAGCTGTATAACAAGCCACCTCGAGTAGGGACTTTTGGAATGTTGGAGTCCCTGTGAGTGGCTTCCTCCCAGAATTAAGGATATTGGTAGCATCTACTTCTGGCATCAATTTTGATTGCATGAGAAAGAGAGGATTTGGCCAGGCACACTGGATCCTGTTAGTGTGACCATGCAGATAATTTTCCCAATATTCCAGGGGATAACATTTCAGGTACTTTGTTACTGCCTGAAATGGATGGACTCAGGAAAAAACTGAGCAACTTCTGGTCCAGAGCTCAGACTGTCTGGCCCTTGACACTATTGCATATTTAAACGATGAGCAGTAAAATAGCAGAGAAACTGTCATAGGAGTCCCTGTGAATTGCTTCCTTCCAGAATTAAGAATATTAGTAGTATCTACTTCTGGCATCAATTGTGATTGCGTGAGAGAGAGAGGATTTGGCCAGGCACACTGGTCCATGTTAGTGTGGCCATGCAGATCATTTTCCCAGTGTTCCAGGGGATAACATTTCAGGTACGTTACCACTTAGAATGGATGGACTCAGGAAAAACTGTGCAACTCATGTTTCAGAGCTCAGACTGTCCAGCCCTTGACACTATTGCATGTGCATGGACCTGTTGGATAGCAATGTGGTTTAAGAGTGTGGGATACATACAAAAGGTATCCCAGGCACATTTTTGGGGAATTCCGTGCCATGTGGCGGGCAGGATTCCACCATGGACGAGGATATCATGGAAAATGTGTCAAGGTTTTAGGAATACATTGAAGAGCTGCCTGTACACAACAGTCAGTCCCTGCTGCCACACAGTCGTCTACTGGTGGCTTACAGACAATGGTGGGATCAAGTTCCACAAGAGCAGTAAAAGAAAGTCAGTTGGCTTGATCCAGCTTCCACCGAGTCACACGGGTTGGGTGGCATCAACCATGGCCAGTCTTTCTCAAATGATAGGAAAATGATCACTGCTTCGTGGGTTATTGTAAACCCTCCATGAAAAGTGGGAGAATAGTTAAGGGGAGCAAACTAAGAGATCAATAGCAGTAAAGGACTGATTAGATCAAAAAAATAAGTATAAAAACCGGTATTGAAAAGAAAAAGGTTGTGATTTGAGAACATAAACTCTACGGAGCTACCCCTCCCATCAATATCAGTACCTCCCCTTAGGGGATTATGTTTATTAAAGTCTCCCAGGATTAAAAATGGAGATGACAACTGTTCAATGAGAGCATCTAGGTCTGATTGATCATAGGTCTCTTCAGGAGACAGGTATAGAGAAAAAACAGTGACGATATGATCCAAGGAAATACAGATGGCTACTGCCTCCAAGGGTGTGTCAAATGGCAAAGACAGGGTGGGCACATGCTGATTAACCAGCAACACCACCTCTCCATACAATTGTCCATCACACAACCTATCATTTCTGTACAAAGAAAACTGCTGAAAGGTGACTGTCTCAGCAGGTTTCAGAAATGTTTCCTGTAAAGATAGACATACAGAAGAACCATGACATGATGTTTTTAAGTGACCAAACCACTGACACTGGAAACATCTGAGAGGGTTTGGAATACAAGGCTGTACCTTGCAATTAAGATAACCTGCCTAGATGTTTTCAGGTGAACTCAGTTATGTAAATGTTAAAATGAATGAAGACATTGGTCAGCATTATAATTCCATCTATGTGAGTGGAGATATGCCTCACTGCAGAAACTCCTTGGGTGGAGAAACCAGCAAGAATCTCCAACTCAGAAATGTTCTTCAAATCCCTCTCAAAAATAACTCCTGATAGTGAATTCAAAGTAGCATGGGGAGTAACCTCAATGGGTATATCCCCAATTGCCTTTGAATGTAAAAGGAGTTCACTGTTTAGATGTAAATGTTTTCACCAATATGTCACCAGAGGGAAGATTTTTGACTGATTTTGGAAAGCCAACAAGTCTCCCTAGTCCCTTCTGAAAAAAAAAAAAGGGAGACATTTGCACTAAAGATTTGTCTGAAAGAGAATGTAATGTAAGAAAATGAGGTACAGGTGCTACAGATGTCAAAGATTGCTGCTCAGAATCTTCAAGATGTGGACATTTGCCTATGGACTGTTTTTTCACTATTTTATTTAAGTTCTTATTTAGGGAATTCATGATAAAGAAAGAATGTTTCAATGCCCACTGACTCCACCCACCATGGAGCTCTACGAGGGGATGCAATATAATGCCAAATAAGGACACTGCAGCAATGCCATGGTTTCGTGAGCACTGTACCCAAACATCAGCATCAGATACAATGTCAACAACACCCATTGAAAACATCCAACACTGGTACTTGGTTGACCCAAGGCCAAACAGACCAGCTTATTGACCCTAGTAGGGACCACCCCAAGGCTACCCTTCTACAGGAATTCAAGGCCAAAGTGGTGTGTTATGGTTGGTTCCCTTAACCACCAGGATCCTCTCCTCCCTTTCATGGGTCGCCATGCACAGCAAACATGTGAATAGATGTTTAGATCCCAGAGTAGGTAAAATTGAAAATACAGAACCTTCTCTGGGAGGTCCCCTCACCAAGTACAGGAATCCACACCAAGGGGACTTAATTCTGTCCATTGAGGGAGGTAGTAGACAAAAAGTAAAAGTATTTGCACTTTTACCATTGATAGATTTTTTATGCATACATTGAGACAATTTACATTTACCTTGATGTAGAAGAAAGTGAGATAGAGCTATATAAATATGTATGTGTTGCCTGTTATTTTTCTTAATTATGTGCTGAAGTTAATCTAAAAATGGAGTTCCCTTCCCTATTATGTAAAATCTATTGTTTGGATATAATAAGCATAAGATTCAGTCCTGAAAGCTTATTATTACATGGTTATTAATGGACTTGTTCAGTTCTAATGGAATGTTGTATGGAAATCTCCAAAAACAATTTATCAAAAACACTTTAAAAATAAGTAACTGAAAACAAGATCAAGTGTAACATAAATAAATACCTGAAGTTTCTCATACATTTATTTAATCACATATGACAAACTTACTCAACCCAGTTTTTGCTTCTTAACATGATACAAGAGTTTTATATCAAACATATCACTGGTATGTATACATGTGCAACTTATATGTGTATTACTGAATTAAATAGAAATACAATGGATACTTTTTTTTAATCAGCTTTCTGTAACTGTAATCTTGCTGTAACTTTATGGCCAATTACTCTTCTCACTAATATATTCTATTGATTCATCTCTGGAGAAATTTAACATCTTCCATCAGCAATGTTGTGAATTGCTTCAATATCTGACTAGTTTTGTTCATAACTGTCAAAATGGATCAAACTGAGTAGCAATGATGACATAAAACTCTTTTAATTGTAAAATGCACCAAGAAACATTTTAAAAAATTAAAAGGAACTTATTTCATTAATGTTCTTTTACATTTTATTACAACTTTAATGTGCTTAGTGCATCAACCTCCAAAAAACAAGTTAAACATTCATTTTGTTTATGAGTAGTCTGTAAAATTAAAAGTAAAATTATTTTTACTGTCAATATTGATAGATAATACCTATTACAAGCAGAGATAGAATAACATACATGTTCATGTTTAGTAGCTCTATTTTTGGATATTAAAAATGACGTAATGATAATTGGTATAATCAACACTGTCTACAGTGCTCTTTATGAGTGTAGAGGGCAATTGATGTGTTATTATATATCCAAAATATTGTATGCATTACACACACAATATGAAGAAGGGTCTGCATGATAAATCTTTAGTTTTTAGAAGTGTTATAGACCTCTTCAGTGAAACATTGATTTGGTTATTTGAGCTCTGAGCTGTTGCTCATTCAGTCAGTGCATTACATATTTACATTCTCTGTCTACTCTTGAACGACAAGCTTCTTTTAATCCACCAATTTTAAGTAAAAAAAAATAAAACACAAGTTTGTCAAATACATTTTGGAAAAAGAATTTTAATCACAGTAAATATTCTCCTATCCAAATGAATAAAATAAATATTCCCTATACTGATTGTTTACTATAGCTATTAGATATTAATACTAAGGTAAGTGTCACTCTTCCAAGCAGTGCAAAATTTAGAAACTTTTGAAAAGTGTTGAACTTTGGGAACTTTTCACTTCAGGGGTACAAGGAAAATAAAATTTGTTCTGTGACCACAAATCTTCATTGATTTTGTTGAATTAGATAGAAAAACTTAGCTTGGAGACAGTATATCATCATTAATCTAATTAAGGACATTAGTTTTAAATATAACAGTTTTAGAAGTAAAATGAATTTTAAATTGGTACTTCTGAAATATTGAAGCCTTTCTTTGTTAAGTTTAAACTAACGTCATAAACAGAAACATGACTCAAAATTTCATGTTCTTTGTTCATTGCAGAAAATGTGTCACCAGCCCATAAATCCACAACTTCCTTTGAGAATGTGCACAAGTTGCTTTCTCTTGTGCTTTAGATTTATTGATTGATGCAGTCAAAAGGAGAATTTGGTTGTGGACAAGTAAGAGGGAATGTTTTGCAAAGGTAATTTCCTGTTTCAAATTTATTTTAATTCTAAAAACATAGAATTCTTATTACGTAGACTTACCACTGAAATACTACACGCCAGAAAACCCACATAATAAAGAAGGTAAGAATTGTCAAATGTGAAAAGAAACAAAAAATATAAAGCAACAAATTAAATGGCTAAAAGATAACTCAGACTACAAGAAATGTTTAATTACGTAAAGTATCAATAGAATCCAGAACCAAAACATGATGAACTTTAGAGAAAATAGAGGAATAAGGAAGAATGAGTATAGTATAGTAACCACATAAAATGGCTCAGAAAGAATTCATTATTCTCAACAGGGCACAACTTCACAGATAATGCCCTTTAATTCAGGAAAAGAAGTCAATTATGTGAGCTGTAATGGTACATTAAACTTGTGGAGTCAACAGAGGGGCACAAGGTGGTAGCATAAATAGGAAAGTTCTCAAAGAAGCTACCCAGATGTATATTATGAAAAGACTTCTTTCCAATAGTTCTAATCTGTGTACAAACATGCAGAAAACTACTGCTGAGATGCCATCAGCTTTAAAAGGATGCCCTTGGTACATTTACAAGGGGAAACACCCACTCATGGAGTTTAAGCATAGAGGGTGGAATTTTGTCTAATGCAAATACAGAGGTATAATACACAAAAAAATTCCAACTGAGCAAATTGATACACACAGTTTCATACAAAAAGAAGCAATGATTTAAAAAGATATATATATTATTGGGTTGCCTCAAATAAATGTGGGGATTTAAAGAACACATAAGACCCTAAGTGAATGTATCGATATAAATACAGATTCTCAATATGTAAGAGACAACATTTAGCTATTTTATTTTTATTGTTTCTTATTATATTTGGATCCAAGTCCAAAGTACTTCAGGAAAAAGAGAGACTCTTAGTGGCAAATACATATTATTGTCTCTTATGGGAAGCAAGTAACAACAGAAAATATGTCACTGGGAAAAGACAATAGAGACTAGAGTAACTAAAGGCTAAATATAAACACCAATGAAGGTAATGTAATTTTATAAAATTACTTATACTTAATTAGGATAATAGTTCAGTTCTTCAAATTTTCCCCTCAGATAGCAATAAAATATTTAAAACTTTCTAACATTTATTACTTATTACATTTATTTATTATTTATTACACCTCTGGCAAATTAACATTGTGATTCTAATGGTAAAACCCTTCTATCTATTATTCAAAAAGATTAAAATTTTAGGTACAATACTTCAGTATCTACCCTGTAAAAACCTGAACCACCCTCACACATTAGGTACCTACAATATGGCACCTCTGGAAGTTTTTGTCCAAGGGTTACAGGAAAAAAACTTTATATAAGCTTTAACTTGAAAACTGACAGACAAACTAAATTATCAGAAGGGTTGCACCATCTAAATACACATATATATATATATAATTTGCTATTTTAACTCAAAACAAGCCAAAACAAAAACAAACTAAATACAAAATGCTGCATCAATTGAAAAGATCCCAGGGCACAAGCTACAGTGTGGAATTATAAAATGAGCCCTATGTTTTGGAGGTGACTGCTGAAGTAGGACCCACATAGCTCTAGAAATACACTGTCTATCAGTCTTAATCTCCATTTGCCAGTCTCACATAAGAAATAAAGAAAAGCAACAGATATAAAATTAGAAATTAGGAGAGTGAGATATGGGTGCTCAAGCCCACAACATTCCACATCACTCTTTACTGCCTGCAGACTGCTCTTTCTTAATCCATAAGAACATAATGTTAGTTTCAAAACATAGGAGTTTTCTTGTTGAAGTCTACTGATGTCTTCATTAACTATATATGTCTAATGTAGTTATCTCAACAGAGGTAAAAGGGTGAATCCTAAATTGTTTTAATTCTAGAAACATAAATATTAAACCTTTTAAAATATATATATATATATGTATGTATATACGTGTGTGTTTGTTAGATTTCAGTACTGAAAACATTCAAACTTCCTCATTATACCTACATGATGAAATATCACTGCAGTACTGACTCTCGTTCTACTCACCCCTCACCAGTTTAAACTTTTGATCCAAACTTATCATTCAAGAAGTTTTACAAATTCTTGAAATCTTTCAATTCTACATTTTAATTCTTTGGGATTTTATTAGTTGTAATAGTGAACAGATTTATTGTATTGAACACCAATGGTTTTACCTCCTGTTAATTTAAGCTCCAATCATGAATAGCTAACATTAGCTATACAAATTTGCTGTATGACATTACATTACTAACTGAGTTATATTACTTTTTGCTAATTACTTTTATCATTTTTACTTGTTTTGAATTTCACACAAAGCTACACAAGGACTGTCTATACTAGCTATTCCTAATTAGCAGTATAAGACAAGAGGGATGACAGCTAGTCATCAACACTCACTGCCAACTCTTAGGCTACTCTTTTACCAACAGATAGTGATGGGGATTTTATTTCCGTGACCTTCAGAATGCAAGTCAAGTATCCTAACCACCTGGCCATGCCAGGGGTACTTTTATCACCACATTTAAGATTTCCTTTCTAAGTGTTATTATTACTACTTAATCTTCTTGAGGCTTCTTATTTATATTTCACCTTCTGCAGAAAAGTTAACTTCATATATTAACAAGTTCAGCTTTAATTAAAAATTTTATCAGTCAAAACATTGAGCACCTGAGTAGGAAAAACGTTAAATGAAATAACATAAGTAATAAGTGGGAAAAGTTTATAAAACATTTAACTTTTTTCATAATTAAAACATCATATTGTATTAGATGGTTAATGAGTGCTTTATTATTAAGTCATGTGAATAACAACTTGATTATTTATCTAAGAGTTGATGTGTCATTAACTGCAGATACTATTTAGTTTCCAGAATGCAGAGTTATCACATTATGTACAATGATCTGACCAGCATAAAGACAAAATCATCTATATCTGCAAAGTTAAGCCATATGTCTGAAATATGGAGAGTGAGGAAAGGAAACCATAGTAAGAAAGAAACATTGAAAACAGATTATCTCAAAAGACAAGTGTATATGTTTGTTGAGAGAAACATTGACACTAAGTTATACTATATTATTTCTTTGTAATTACTTTTATTAACAGTATTTGTGAAATATTTAATGCATCTATTTTCACTACTTTTAACTTTTACTGTTACACTTGCATTATAGAGATCTTCCTGTATTGTTAAGTTAGTATATTATTTTGGACTAACCCAAATTTCTTTAGTTAGCCAAATGCTGCAAAATATTACTGGACTTGCAGCTAAAGATATTGTTAACATTGAGAGTACCCAAACGATGAAACAATGCACTTTAAGCTTCATAAGCATATATGTAAGAAAAGTATATTTAATTAATCATACTGATGACCAGGTTGATTATTAGTTTTGCTCTGAGCACATAGCTTACTTTCATCAGAAGTTACTATTATTGTTTCTACAGCATGTAAAGAACAAATTATAATGTCAAGCTGGGCAAACCTAGATCTTCTCATTAAATAAAAATAACTAAACAGTTCACAAAGCCGTTTATTACATATTATGTAAAATATTCTACAAATTCATAACACAAGAAATATTGTACAAAAAGTGGAATGAAAACTATTTGTCATTTCTTGCCTTCCACCATAATTATGTGATATCCAAACTTAGTTTTGACAGGTGGATCAGTATAGACAGGATTTTGAAGAGTGCTGACAGGAAGAGCAAAAGCAGCATCTTGAAATGGACCAACCATAGATCCTCTATTCATCCAACCTAAATCTCCCTAAAAGGAAAATGAAAAAAAGTACTGAATTCCAATGAAATCCAAATAATTATATAAAATTAAAACAATCAAATTTAATAAGAATCCTTCAGTCAAGATTTATAATGCAAGACACAGACTCACATGCATGACATTCTAGAAGCCAATGTAGGGAAAAGCATTGATTTGTTACAGGTGTTTTCTATTATTAGTTTAAGAATTGTATTAACCAACTTTATTTTTCCAAGAATCCTGTGCTAAGATAAATTAAAATACCAACTAACTCACTCTGTTTTTATCCTTATTATGTTTGTACTAATTTTGTGGGTTTTTTTTATAATATTTATAATAAAATTTCTACCACAGTGATGAATAGTATCTTTTTATACCTATTAGTGATGCTAATGTAAGTGTCACTGACACTCATGAGCATCATTACAGGCAGGCTGCCATGTAAATAAATTTTGATAAACAGTTGTACTGTTTTAATGTTGTGTATTGTTGAAGTTAATAATATTAAAAAATCAATCTATATTTATCTATTGAAAAAATTCATCATCATTTCATTCTTTTATTTCTCTTTTATAGATTCAAAATTATATAGAGATCGTTAGTCTGATGAACTTCAGATTAAAAAAAAATAGAATTCAACCACTGTTTAAATAATTTTCCCAGCATACTACCAAAATGTTTACTGATCTAAAAGAACACAATGGTTAGTAATGTTTAATCATTCTACTATCAGTCTGAACTACAGAACATTTATTAGCATGTTAACAAAACATTTTTCTCACTTAAAATTATATTTATAAAAGTATGCATTGTGTTTGAATAAATATATCTTAATAAATGAGTTCAACAATCATGCTACTTTTGTAAGGACTGATATTCCAAATAGTTAAAACAGCCTATCTAAGCATTACTTTAATTATCATTTAAATATGGTGTTAACTCCCAAATTACAGACTTCTTTTTATAGCATTCACAGTCAGCAGGGTCCACAAGTTGCATCATATTTGGCATTTATATATGTTACAATAATCAGTGTAAAGAACCAAGCAAAAAATTGTGTAAAATCACTCATTTTCCACACAGAATATATTTAAAAACAAACCAGTAATTAATGGAATTAACTGTAATATTTATAATATATTTAAATGTTTATGGTATCTTTGTATTATTAGGATCTCTCTAACAATAAACTCAAAGCAACAAGAAATGTAGTTCAAAATATGGATCGAGTCCATATAGGCCCCACTAGTAGTTCTAAGGTTAAAATGTAATGGTCAACCAAAACCATCACACAGGTGTTTAAGAACAAAGAAAATTCACATGGTTAGGGTAAGTCAACTCACCCCTTGACGAGCTTTGTCTTCACTATACTCAGAAGCTACTTCATTGAATTTTGCACCAGACTTAATTTTTTCCATAGCTTCTAAAATTTTTGATTGTTTTTCACAAAGTATATGACGAACCTATAAATACATAATGGGAAAAAAAAAATCTAACACATAAAAAATCAAATTCAAAACTTACACAAATATTTTTCATAACCCATAAAAACATAATATTTATAACAAACATTTCAGTTAAAAGAATTAATCTTCCAATAGTTTACTATTTATTTTACAAACAAGCATTCAATAATTGAGTCAATGAAAATGACTAAAAATATAACTACATAAATAATGTTTTTGAAAATTACATTATTCTAAATATCTAACTGCATTCAGTAGTTTTTTTTTAGTGAAAGTGTTTTCTTTAGCATGCATTATTAGGTCACATTTTATATTTAAAAAACTTGTAATTTCTTTGAATGCATTTTGACAACATACTCCAAAAAATTCTTAACTCTTAGTATGACAGTACTGTAAGTTCATGTTTCATTACATAATCCATGTTAGGATGGCAAAAGTAAGCAGGTTTTAATTTAAATGTTCTCAAGTTGTTAAATGAACAGAGCTAAGTGTATCCTGTGCTAAGGTTATTTATTACCTGAGATTACTTAAAAGGCATTAGATTAGTGACAAGCATACCACATGAGGAGAATAAAGCTAACAGAAAGCTATCAAACTTAAAACTATTAAGTTAGATCTGTTTTCTCCTGGTTCTTTTTCCTAACTTCTTATGTTAAGATTATGCTGCTGACTTGACACATACGATTTGAAAATTCTGGATCCAGACTTTTACAAACAACACAATCAAACTTCCAACACCTATTTAACTTGTGAGAGTTCTAGTAAACACAGTAAACTTTAGGATGAACTAAACAAGGCAGTAACTTTAGGCCCCCACACTTGAAGATGGAAATCCAATAAAATAATCTGAGATATGCTCCATTATCAATTTAAAATATAACTTGATGACATATACTCAAGTTAATATGATGAAGCTAATAAGTGTGTGGGTAATCTAAAAGAAAAGTAACAAGTGGGATAGTGCATTTTTGCCAACCAGTGAGTGAATTGTAATGTCACATTTTTAATAAATGTTGACATACAGAAGAGAACTTTATGACCTACTATACCTCTGGGCCTCATGAGCTCCAAGGTCTGCTCAGCTAATAAATATTGTTTCTTTTAAGAATCATGATATTAACATTTTAATTATTCTCCTTGTAGAGAAGGAGGTTTGTTAGATCCTGACTGAAGCTTGAAACAGAACTCTCAGTCCACACTAATGCTCTGAGAATAGTGCACTACCAACTGACATAATGTATTATGTTCCAGGATTCAAGACCCAAACAAACAACCTGAACCTGACTTCTCCAATCTCTCACATACTTTTTTAAAATTTAAACCTTCTTCCCCTCTTCTAAGTAAATTTACCATAAGCAAAAAAAAACACAGTTAGCACAGTGCTACAAGCTTCACTGGTTCATTTGCTATTATTTAAAGTGCTTTAAAGTTAATCATAACTACAAAGACAAACAAAGAAAGATGCCCATCTTCACAAAAGCCCATCAGAATGATGTAGAACATAGTTAAGAAACTAAATGTTCTCAATAAAGTAACAGTGCATGGTCCAATATCATTTTTACCAAACTCTAATGCAAAGAATACATGTGCTGAGTATGTTACATTAAAACAATTTTGGAACTTTATAGTCTATGTTACCACATCCAAGCATGCTCTATCTGACAGAAGCCCAGCAGCATTGTTTCCATTGTAAAAGGCTCTCTTTGTAAGGCTGTTATGTCAAAAGCACACAACCACTCTCCAATTTCTTTCCAAATTCATTTAGTGTACACAGACAATAGTTTCTCAGTACCTGTTTCAATACTCATGGCATAAAAATACCACAGACACTGTCTTCCATACCTTGATTGGTATGTCTTCCTATAGAGCAACAGAAAATATGCCAATTACTTGAGATGCAACAGCTGAACGGATATGTTGTGGAAGCATCTTGTATATATGTGACTTTTGTCACTTTTACAGATAAAAATCCTATTGATTATGTTGTGTACTATTATCTGGGATAAGTGGATGCCTTCTCAGTGATTATTAGGTGCCACACTTTTTATCATGGTTAGAGTAGAAATTATTGTAGGGCACTTTCTGGAAGGTCCTGCTTCCCAAGTTGATCCATACATCTTTAGTTCTCAAATACTATTAACTATGTGCAAGGGATATTCCTATTTTGTCAATTCTAAATTCTTGATTTAAACACATCTTAATGATAAAAAAATATGAATAATTTGCTGTAGAAAAGGTTGTTACATACTCTTCACAAAAAACAATCAGTGCCAATATCTAATTTTGATATTCCACTATGAGTTTATAACAAACTGTGGTTGTCACATTACTTGTGGAATTGCATATTAATTTTGCATTGCATGATATTAAGTCTTCTGTGGTACTTTATGCTAAATGGTGTGCATATTTTATTATGTACAAAAAATTAACTAGTGCAACTAGTT
Source organism: Tachypleus tridentatus (assembly GCF_004210375.1). Lineage (NCBI taxonomy): Eukaryota > Metazoa > Arthropoda > Merostomata > Xiphosura > Limulidae > Tachypleus > Tachypleus tridentatus. The sequence goes on from NC_134835.1 coordinate 59,917,368, forward strand.
TAATTAATTAAAACTTTTTTTTATATCTTGCCTCTAATATGCTAATTTACTTGTTTCTTCACCTACTTACGTGTTTAAAATGTCATATCAATTCATTACAGTTTTTCAAATGGTAAATTCACTTTTAAGCAGTTAATTAGACTATAACTAGTAACAGCATAACTTTAAAAGGTATGAAGTGTCACAGAAAAGTTAACACATTACACCATGTACATCACATAGAATATTTATTACAGTACAAAATTATCCAGGTCCAATTTTTGGATTTTATAAACACAGAATTCAAAAATAAATAGCTCAAATGTCACATAAGATGCTGATTTATTTTTATCAGATAAATGTCAGTTTACTTTCACTGCATTCCCTCCTTTGCTCTGCTTCTGTTGACTCTTTCCTTCTGCAGCAGCTTCACCTCCCTTTCCTCCTCCTTTTCCGCCTTTTCCTCCTTTAGATTCTCCACCACCTCCCTTTCCTTTGGGCATTGTGAAAATTATACTGATAGATTGAAAATAATTTTCCTCTTTCCTATAATAGTAATTCGTTACGTAGCACACTAGTTAAGTTAATTAGCTTAGAAAACTTTGAACACGAAATTAACGACAAACCATACACAGCTCGTCTTACAATTCGCATAGCCCTCTCTAGTCAATTTAAACTCGAAAAAAAAATTAGAGAAATGTTAAATGTTTATTATCACAAAAGAAGTTTAATTAATTACGTAGCGATCTGAATAAGAATGATTAAAGAAATGTAAAATATCTATATTAGAACCAGATAAGTTTATAAATTATTGAAGGTAAGATTACTTAAAATTCATACATAAAAATTAAAAATTCTATGGCGAAAATATTAATATTAGTGTTTTATCAGTATCATTTGTAAGTAACCTTAAAGGAAACGAGAAACTTTTGAAACGTTGAATTACTGAAACTTATTTACGGTTAATAACACCTTCCAAGTTTCAATGTTAACAAAAGTTAAAAATGTGTTAATTAATTTTAAATTATTAGAGAGCAAGTGCTGTCTTATGTTACGTTTTTCTCTTTCAGTTGTATTTATTTCATCAACGTTTCAATTGACATATATCTAAAAACTTCCTGAAGATTACTGATGATGATGTTGATGGTTTCTCTTGCTACATGAAATGTGAGTATATCACGTTTTTCTCCTGCTTTAGTGATTTAAAATTTTCAACATTTGTGGGTTCTTTAGTTTCCGTGCTGTAATGGTGGCAACATGAGGTCAAGAGAGAGTTCGATTCCCCTTGGTGGACTCAGTAGATAGCCGACTAAGGCTTTGCTATAAGAAAAACACACACACACATAGAAGTCGTAATTAAAACCTACAGATTTTATTATGTTTTATAAATCCAAATAGGTATTTATTATTACACATTACAATTAAAATTTGAAGTCAATCGAATAGATACTACAATCATTTTATTATAAAAGTGTGTAATTGTTAGTTGAAGTTGTGATTTCCTTTATTTTTTTCTAACACCTATGTTAATAAATTAGTCATGCTCCAGAGTCTCAGCCAATTCAGAATCAAAGGAAAGAATAGCTGGAGCTGGTAAACAATCTTGTGACACTGTTGATCGAGAAAAGTTTTAATACTTTTCTATGTATTCAGATTTCTCCCTACTTTTTTTACAGTGACTGGCAATATGTAGAGCAGTGGTAAACCTTGGGAAAAAAGAAGCAAACTGACTTTCCCCGCCAACTTGTTGCAATTGAATAATCTTTTTATTCAACTCTGCAGACACGTAGTTTGTGTAAGTTTCATAACAACTTTCTGTGGACTCAACAACGACTTTTTCAGACATGGAGTAAAAGCTATAAAGAAGCCAAAACATTCAATATGTTGCTCAAATGCTTCTAAATGAATAAAACGTCCTTGAATCAAACAGCAGAATATATAAGATTTAAAAATTTCTCCCATTTGCAGTTTTATCACCAACAAGTGATACTTGCGCTTCCTTTCCTACAACGTTATCAAACAACTGCCTATATTGGAGTTGTTTTTCTTTGTTAACAATTGAATTCGAATTATAAAACTCTCAGTTATAAGGTTAACTTACTTCAATATAGGTTTGTACTGTTAATGTAAATTCCTCCAATAATACTTCCATATTTATAACTTCTACCTCTATTTTTATGGATTTTAATTTTGTTGTTGCCTCTGCTATTAACTTTAGTAGTTTACTTACTTTTTCTAAAGGTTGTAACTTCATCAATGTAACCAACAATTGACCTCACAACATCAATTTGTTTCGACTGTCGAATGACAGCAGGCTTACGCAATGAACATCTCAGGTTTTCTTGTACTATTTCCCAATGCTGAGGACTAGTACTGAGGAACTTGAACGGTTTCTCTTGTACATTGTAAATTTGATGTCCTTCTTCACTTAAACTACGCTTCATGTATATAAATGTAACAATAGTTTGTTCTTTATGTACTTTATCAGATGAGGGTAACATATTTTTCCTTCGCCACTTCCTCTAATATTTTGATGTACAGCTTTACACTTGACTCTTGAATGAGCACCTGCTCTTGTTTTCCAACCTGATGACTTAGCTTTACGTTTTGAGATATGTATGATTAGCACTTACTTTTAAAAGACCGAGAAACATGCTATTATTAGATGATTTAATGTGCAAAAAATCGCCTTTAAAAGTAAGTTCTCTTTCAGACAAAAACACAATGTATAGAAATCACGTTAGGATGCAATGCCATCTATTTTTATTGAACAAGATCTTCTAAAGTTGTGCATCAACAATACACTCAATTTTTAACAAGTTTTTCCAAGTTGCACCAGCTCAAATAAAATTAACGATGTTATTAGTTGATTGTTCAGACTAAAGTGTGCAAATCACCAGGGTTATCTAGGCTCCACAATGTTGTTTACTTCTCACCTGCTCTGACAATTATCATATAGTTTTTGTCAAATCCGTATAACAGATACTGACCAATCAAGAAATGAAGCTAAAACTGTATTTGGTATATTTTTTATTTTTACCAAATAGACACCAAGAAAAACAAAACAATAACTTTAATTGTCACTCAAATCTAACAAGTCACAGCCCAAATATTCAATATTTATAGACTTAGACACAACATGTTGAAAAACTTGTGACCATTTTTGTCTTCGAGGATTTGCTTGTTTGTTTTGAAGTTAAGTACAAACCTACACAATGAGCTATCTGTGTTATATTCGAGGGAGTCTTTTGAATGCTTTTTAAGGATTTTTTTTCGTATCACTGACGGAATACCAAATTCATATTTACGAAGTATTTCTAGGTCAAATCCTTCAGCTTTCTGTACTGTTCTTTTGGCCACTTACATACCTTTTAAGAAAGGCTTTTATTTCTATTTCAGCTGCAATCATTAGTTTTTATTCTTCAACAGTCAAGTTAACATAGTTGTCCATTTCAATTACAATTAATAATTCTAATTCGTCAGTATCAATGCCAATAGATACTTCGGTTTCGTTTACAGTTATCTGTCCATTCTGGTATGGCAGAATAGAAGCACTCCATTTCGATCTATTGTTTTTTGTTTCAATCAAAGAACTCTAGCGAACAAGAACTTGTAAAGAGTTGGGTAATGTTTGAAAATTTGTCTGTTTTTTTAACCTATTCTGGCTTTTTTTTTCTTTCTTGTACCCACAAAATAACGAAAAAATGTTCGTTTATTTTTGAATTTCGCGCAAAGTTAAACAAGGGATATCTGTGCTAGCCCTCTCTAATTTAACAGTGAAGACTAGAGGGATTGTTTGTTTGTTTGTTTGTTTGTTTTGAAATTCGCACAAAGCTGCAGGAGGGCTATCTGCGCTATCCGTCCCTAAAGAAGCGGCCACCAACAAGATTAATACGGTAGCAAGTTGTTAAAACAAAACAAAAACATTAGAGGATTTCTGGGTGTATGTTATTGTTTTTAATCAGGCACAGAGCTACACAATGGGCTATCTGTGTTCTACCCACCAAGGATATCAAAACCATGTTTTTAGTGCTGTACGTCCGCAGCTATACCGCTGTGCCACCGGGGAACCTGCGTATTTGTTTATAATAAAGATATTTTATTAAATCATTAAATAATATAAGCCATCCTCTCCGCATGATGTTGGAGTAAATTAAAGTTCAGTGTAAAATATTAATTTTTTAGATACAGATGTCCGGGAGATGTCATTAAATAATATAAGCCATCCTCTCCGCATGATGTTGGAGTAAATTAAAGTTCAGTGTAAAACATTATTTTTTTAGATACAGATGTCCGGGAGATTGTCGTAAGAATTGTGTTAACAAAATTACAAAATATAAAAAAGGCGAAAGACTACTCCACTTGACCCACAAAAGAGGATATATCAAATCACTTATAATGTGAATTATTTCAGTCACTGTATTTACCGATAAAAGGTACAAATAAAGCCACTTATAATGTTTTGTTTGTTTGTTTTGAAATTTCGCACAAAGCTACTCGAGGGCTATCTGTGCTAGCCGTCCCTAATTTAGCAGTGTAAGACTAGAGGGAAGGCAGCTAGTCATCACCACCCACCGCCAACTCTTGGGCTACTCTTTTACCAACGAATAGTGGGATTGACCGTCACATTATACACCCCTACGGCTGGGAGGGCGAGCATGTTTAGCGCGACGCGGGCGCGAACCCGCGACCCTCGGATTACGAGTCGCACGCCTTACGCGCTAGGCCATGCCGGGCCTCACTTATAATGAATTACTAAATACTGTAAGATCCGTGAATCGTTTCAATCACTGTATTTACCTATACAAGGTACTCATCAAATCACTTATAATCACTTGTCAAACTTGACCAGAAAATAACGTTTCGGGCATTATATAAAAAACGACTAATAGACTTATTATAGAAATATAAGTTATTAAATCACTGCTTTCTCTAAAAAGTGTTTGATATATTCAATCTGAATAAAATAAAACTCCAAAAATAGTCATTTTTAATTTAGAACTGCTAGCCAGAATAAAAATAACATGCAGAGACAATTTTTCTGGAGCATGTTTGTTTGTTTGTTTTGGAATTTCGCACAAAGCTACTCGAGGGCTATCTGTGCTAGCCGTCCCTAATTTAGCAGTGTAAGACTAGAGGAAAGGCAGCTAGTCATCACCACCCACCGCCAACTCTTGGGCTACTCTTTTACCAACGAATAGTGGGATTGACCGTCACATTATAACGCCCCCACGGCTGAAAGGGCGAGCATGTTTGGCGCGACTCGGGCGCGAACCCGCGACCCTCAGATTACGAAGCGCACGCCTTAACGCGCTAGGCCATGCCAGGCCCATTTTCTGGAGCAAGTACACCAATGTGCTAATTATTGGGCCACATCTGGTGTACTTGCTCCAGAAAAATTGTCTCTACATGTTTAATGACTTGTTATACCTGTAGAATAATAATAACAATAGCAAAAATCAGTCACGTCAACATAAAGTTAATTTTATTTTATTAGGTTGAGGAATAATTCGTGAGCGTTTTTAAATAATTTCATTCAAGCATTACATGCAAGACTATACAATACTTCAATGCATGAACACATTACACCCAAAACATTTATTATGATACTTTATTTCATGTAATACCTAGGTATATAGTATGCATTGTTTTAAACGAAATTGCAAGAAATTAAATGCGAAAAGCAGATGGTGTCGAAAATGCTCGATTTTGTCCACTTGACATTCCATTTAATGAGCTGAAAATGAAAGCAAAAATTAAAGACATATGAAAATCAAACACACCATCTATTAGAGCAAAAAATTATCTACCAAATGACATGAAATATTTTGCGAAAGCGTTTCATTTATGAATATATTTTTTAACTTGAAAAAACGCTCACGAATTATTCCTCAACCCAATAGTAACTATTTAAATTGTTAACTTGGAATGTTTTACCTACTAACTGTCATAATTGCATTTCTAATAAGAAAAACAATTATCAAATTACCTGACTTAATTTACTACAAGCGGAGTGTAAATCGGTCCTTTTGTAAAGCTGTAGCTTGTGGAGTTGGTAAGCTGGGTTTGAATCCGTGATATACTGCAAAACATTTTTCGTTTTAAAGCTGTTGCTGCGTGATAAGAGTAGCTTCAGATAACTTTAGTAGTTTTGTCACAAATACAAGATATATGAGCTTGGTTTGTTCTTTGTATAGATTAAAAGCCAGAAAACTCAGATTAAGAAGAGAGATAAACATAAGAAGAAACAAAAATTTAAAAGAATATCAAAGAAGAATATAAAGAAATTAAAAAAGAGAAACTTAAGAGATATATCAAACAAAGGAGACGTGAAATTTATAGAAGAATTTCAAACCACAAATTCGAAGTAGAAAAAGGACATCAATAAAGTAAAATGGAAGTACAAAAACTTAACAAAATAATAAATAAATAAATATGAAACGACGTCGACACCAAAGTAATATGTTTGAAAATTGAACATCCAAATACAAATATCAAACTATCCACACTTTTTACTGTATTCGCTTGAAAATTTAAACCTTAAACATAATTTAATATGCAATATGGGGTAGGACAATTCATGTTCTACCTCTGTTATCACTACTGTGTTTCAGTTTGATCCGTTTTGCACTATTACAAATACATATTATCTTACCAAGTTACAGGACTTAGTATTTTAGTTCAACAACGTAGCTCTATAGAGAAATAAAAACAAGCTATAATGGAAAGTTAGTATGGGAGACATATCATGTAAAGTTTGAAATATATTTTTTTAAAATGCATAGATGGAGTAGTTAATGGCATTTATTAATCTTGAAACATATTTTAAGGGACAAATTTTCCCAGCAACAAACAACCTGCCAAATGAGAACTGTAACAATGACCAGACATTAGTGGCCACCTTATCAAACAAATTTAAAGAGATGTATTGAAAGAAAATCTCTACAGCAAAGTTTACAAGTAAAATAAAAATAAAAGATAAAATGTTAACCAAACGTGTCGAAGAAGTGGTTTGGTTTGTTTTCAATTTCCCGCAAAGCTGTACAAAGGGCTATCTGTGCTAGCCGTCTCTAATTTAGCAGTGTAAGATTAGAGGGAAGGCAGCTAGTCATCACCCCCTACCGCCAAATCTTAGGATACTCTTTTACCAACGAATAGTGGGATTCATCGTCACATTATAACGCCCCCACGGCTGAAAGGGCGAGCATGTTTGGTGTGACAGGGATTCGAACCCGCGGCTCAGATTACTGAGCCATGCCAGGCCGTCGAAGAAATGAAAAAATTACCATATCATCTTATCCAGAAGGTCCATAAGAAACATTATTTTCGTTGTCATGCTTATTCATAGAATTTGTAGTAGTTGACCTTTGATTTTATTGAATCGTTAGGCTGCTTTACAAAGCAACCAGTTGGTTATTTGGGCTTAAGACCTATCGATTGGTATGATCATTAAGGCCGTCAACACATTGAAACTACTCAACATTACTGAAGATGTGCGCGGCTAGAAAATTAAAGTGCGCGGCACTTGACTGGTTGTTGCGCAGGCGTGCCTCTTAGATGGAACACTGGTCTCCACATGAGAGGTAAGCGCCCGTTGGTGCAACCTTTGAGACTACCAACTGATACTCAACATAATTCTAGTAAGCATTTAGCGTATTTCTAAAGTCAAAATAGTTCCATTTTCCTATTCATTTATTGGTTATTACAAAAATATTTCACACACTTTCAAAATAATTTCTTTAAAACATTAATTTAAATAAACACATTACAATAAACTATTGGGTTGAGGAATAATTCGTGAGCGTTTTTTCAAGTTAAAAAATATATTCATAAATGAAACGCTTTCGCAAAATATTTCATGTCATTTGGTAGATAATTTTTTGCTCTAATAGATGGTGTGTTTGATTTTCATATGTCTTTAATTTTTGCTTTCATTTTCAGCTCATTAAATGGAATGTCAAGTGGACAAAATCGAGCATTTTCGACACCATCTGCTTTTCGCATTTAATTTCTTGCAATTTCGTTTAAAACAATGCATACTATATACCTAGGTATTACATGAAATAAAGTATCATAATAAATATTTTGGGTGTAATGTGTTCATGCATTGAAGTATTGTATAGTCTTGCATGTAATGCTTGAATGAAATTATTTAAAAACGCTCACGAATTATTCCTCAACCTAATACTTATCGTGTTTTGAAGTCCATTTTCTATTTTAAATTAATACTAAAAAGTATATTACATTTGTATAGTTTGCATGTTTTTCTATGTACACACCAGATGGCCTTTTCTTAGAAAAAGGCATGTGCTTCAATAAAATAAAAAGTTATTGGAAAGAGGTTTAATTTAAGCTTTATAAATTTTAAAAATTAAGTTGTGTTAGGAATTGTTGTTTTAAATGGATATTTTTCGGAAAAGTGTACTTTTATTTCTTCCGCAACAGTGTTTTGAGGAGTTCTTCGTAGATTTTAATTTTTTTCATGGCAAGTAATTGTTTGAATCACTCTATTTATTTATTTAAACCAATGTTGTGCAGTTCGAGAAGCAGTAGTAGAGATGTACGACCATTACCTCTAGTAGAATGTTGATGAGCGTAACCTTGCAGTGTTAATATTAACGGAACGTACTGAAAGAAGATGATCTCGTGTTGTAGTTGATTAATTTCTTAATCTTAAGCCATTCAAGCAGTCTGTTGTTGCTAGTGGTATGGTAAAAATAAAATAGTAATTTAGGTTGTAAGTTGCATCTGTTATTCTTGTTATGTGGGATTGTTAAATACAAATCTAGAGAGGTTATAATTTTATTGTATAGGTTAGGCCAGTTGGGAATATTTACTTTTATCTTATTTTAGACTAATTACATTAGGAAGCACATCGAACTGTTAGAAAGGGTTTAAAGGAAGGTTAGTAGTATAGAATGATACCTGTCTTAGAAAGGTTGTTATATAAGACTGAGTTAAAATCTATGAAACCATGGTGAAAGTAGTAGAATCCTGGGACACAAATGTGAACTTTGGCAGCATAAGAGCCATCTTTAGTAAGGCATTATGTTTTCAAGGAGAGTGGTTGGCTTTAGGAATACATTGCCTTAAGATGTGGTGGAAGCAGTATACTTAAGGGAGTTAAACAGAAGGTTTGTTAAATATTTGAAAAATAAGGACTAGCTTCAAGTTTTTTCACTTTTTAATAGTTTGATTTAGTGATATGGTAGCCAAGATGGACCAACAGATGCATTATGGTCCTAAAGTGCTATTTTGTTTCACTTTATCTTATAATTTGTCTTGAGACAAAATAAAAGTGTTTTTCTTTCTATTTGGTCTTTGCCCTGATCCTTCTTTGTAAATTATTTCTACAAAATTGTTAAAATTGCACTTCACCAATCTCATCTCATTCAACTCGTAACAGTTGTTTTTCATGTAATGTGATAATATTATTAGAGAGATCAACATTCACAAATGAATGCAACATGTCTATGCCATGTAATCCCAACATGGCCAATTTGAACACCAGAAAATTTGAAAACTGTTTCCATCATTGCTTCAGACCTCTAAGAAGGTGTATTCGTACCAAATTCACGTACGTTCATTAATGTACACACGAATAATTCACAAAACCCCAAATTAACCTTTCCTTGCTGAAAAATTGAGAAAAAGACCAGAGTTGCCTATATGTGTTTAGGACCTATAAAAAAAAATTATACTAAATACCATGTAAATTAATTGAAATAGGACTAAATATTTGATCAAAACCCAAAAAATTACAAGTTTATATAGCCTTTTGTCCCCATCCTCCAAAAAAGGGCCATATTCCACATTTTTTGTATGTCTATTTGGGATGTATAATGTATCTTTTTACCAAATCTTAAGTAAATCAGTTAATCGTGTTTTCTGTGGCATTTTTATGCTCCTGTAGTTAATTAAGATTGACAAATCCAACATTTTTTGTGCCATTGTGTTGAATTTGTGAAAATATATATTCATGCCAAGTTACATCTTCATTACTGTAAGTATGACTAAGCAGGAGCCTAAAATATATATTTTTCAGTTGTTTTGCCTTTGATCCCATGAAACCTTACAAGACCTAAATTAAAAAAAATAAAGGTATCTGGACATATTGGACAAAGATATAGCCCTAACATAGTTAAAGATGAAGGAGCAGCAGTCAGTTGAAAAGTGTGTGAAAGAAGAATAGAAAAATAGTGTATTTCTGTGGAGATAAATAACATTTCAGTCATAACTGTGTCTATTGTATTCTTGCTTTTCTGTTGAGCTCTAGTTAAGTTCTTATCATTTTGCAGATGTTGTGTGGTTGAAAAAGTTGTACATTCTTTACTTTCACTCATAATTACAGAAATTCAAAAGATGTATAATTCATAACATCAAAATAAGACCAATACTAATTTTTTCACTGGCACTCATTTTATATAAACTCTGTATCATGGATTGTTGTGAAAAATGTATAGTTTAATACCAGAGAAAGTGGATAAAAAAGTATTACAAGTTTTCAAAATCTGTACAGACTTCTAACAGTGGAGATTAGGAGGTCTATGAAGATACTAGAGGAATAGTCAGGCTTTGTGAGATAAATATTAATTCTGACATCAAAGACTATGCAGTTTGAAAAGAAACAATGTTAAGATGAGATAGGAATTTAAAAATGAAGATGAGATGGTTTTGGTTAATGATTGTGTTGATTAAGCATCTGTAGTGAAGGTTTTTTATAGAAAACAATGATGGATTCTACAAGTGAATCACTTTTCAAAATATCCTTGAATGAAGTCAGGATTAAGCCAGAGGTAGTGCAGTTCAATATTGGAAAATTGAAGGTAGAAAGGACATCTTGGCTAAAAATATTCATCATAGAATAACAAAGTATAACAAAACTGTGGACTTGCATATCGTTAACTTTAATTTTAAATGTTTGTTTATAGTGGTGAGAAGCTAGAATGGGATTGGCTAGCTCTGCACCAAATTTTAAGAGAGAAGAAAAAGATTGTACAAAATGTTTTAAGTAATTACTGGTCAGTTAGTCTTCAGTGATTTAGAAATTGGTGGAGTCTATAATTAGAGAGGTTTGATAAGAGTACCTAGACCAATTTCATACAATGATAGATGAAGGGCGTGGATTTAAAAATGGGATTTTATGCCTTATTGATTTTCTTTAAAAAAAAAAAAAAGTTATGTGATATCTAGATAGAAGCTGCACATTAGATGTGGTATAACACTTGATGTTTCAAAAGGCTTTTGATAAGGTGTGACATAAGAGATTTCTGAGAAAGTTAAATCTGTTGGGGACGGAGATAACTAGCTAGTTAAATGGATTAAGAGTTCCTTGGTTTGGGTAGTGAGAGGTAGAAAGCTGTTACTAATGGGATTATATCGTAGTGGATTCATGTTATAGGTGGTGTACTTCAGAGTTCTGTTTTATTTTTGAATTTCATTAACAACAGTGACAATGGAATAACCAGTAAATTGGTTATGTTTGCAGATTATATTAAATGTGTATTTCAAGTAGTACTGAAATTTCTGTAAATATGGTTTTGCAGAGATTTGGACTATTTGGTAAGTTGGTCCAGCACTTGACAGATGCATTTTGATCTTAATAAAAGTAAGATTATTAATAATGATAAATATTCTTAAAGCCTTACAGAAGAAGCTCAAAGTGAAATCTTTAAAGAAACATCTGGATGTAGATAATAAAAATCTGTTTAAACAAAATATGTCAGCAGTAAGATAAGATTTTAGGTTGTATATTTATAGAACTGTTGAGCATAAGTAAAGGGAATTAATCAGTTCACTCTATAAAGTACTGTTTAGACTTCATTCAGAGTGGTGTCTTCAATTTTCTTCATTGTATATGAACTGTATTATGGTTTGCTGTGAGTGGAATGAATCTAATTGGGTTACTGGCATACTGGTTGGTCTTAAAAGTGTTTCTGACCTCTAATAATATTTCCCCTCAGTGTGGATTCCTGTACGTGGTGAGGAAACCTCCCAGGGAAGGTTTTGTTCTTTCACTTTACCTCGTCTGGAATCTAATCATCCACCCACATATTTGCTGTATGTAGTGGCACGAGAAGGGGAAGAGAGGATCTTGGTGGTTGAGTGGTCCAACCCTAGCACACAACTTTGGCCTTGAATTCCTGTAGACAGGCAGCCTCGAGGTGGCCCCTCTTGGGTCAGTCAACTGGTCCACTTGGGCTAGGGTTAACCAAATACCAGTGTTGGATGTTCTCAGTGGTTGTCTTGGACATTGTATCTGATGCTGGTGTTTGGGTATAGTGTTCACGAAACCCTGGCATTGCTGCAGTGTCCTTGTTTGACGTTGTAGTGCGTCCCCTCGTAGGGCTCCATGGTGGGTGGGTGGGCACTGAAATTTCCCTTTTTTATTATGGATCCTCCAAATAAAAACTTAAATAAAATAGTGAGGAAACAGTCCATAGATAAATGACAATGTTTTGAAGATTCTGAGCATCAAACTTCAACATCTGTAACACCTATTGTACCTCATTTTGTATCCTAAATTCTCTTTCAAACAAACCTTTAGGGCAAATGTCCCCTTTTTCGTTCAGAAGGGACTGGAAGGACTTGCTAGCTTTCCAAAGTCAGTAAAGAAGCTTTGACATGGTGACTTATTGGTGGACATTCAAAGGCAATTGGAGATACACTTATTGAGGTTACACCTCATGCTACTTTGAATTCATCACGAGGAGTTATTGTTGAGAGGAATTTGAAGAATATTCCCAAGTCAGAGATTCTTGCTAAAGGAGTTTCTGCAGTGAAGCATATCTCTCCTCTCAAAGATGGAATGACAATGCCGACCAATATCCTTGTTCTGACATTTACGTCACCACATACACCTGCCACCATTAAGGCAGGTTATCTTGATAGCAGGGTACGGCCATACATTCCAAACCCTCTCCAATGTTTCTAGTGTCGGCAGTTTGGTCACTCAAAGACGTCATGTCGTGGTTTTCCAACATGTGCTCATTGTGGTGGCAAGTACCATGATGCCTGTGAATGTGAAACAGACCCTCATTGCATCAATTGCAATGGTTCTCACCTGTTCTACTTTCATTCTTGCCCTAAATGGTTGGAAGAACTACAGTGGGAGTGCAGACAGATCTCTCTGTGCCTTCAAAAGAATTGTTCTCAAAACAAATGAAAAGTCTTTTGACCTTCATGGTTAAAAAAGTTGATGAATGAACTTCAACACCCATCTCTGTCCTTTACATACATTCCAACAAACCCCAAGATCCACATCCTTTGGTTCCAGGTACAGGCATTTTCTCGGATACATCTTCTCCCACCCCAAGTAGCAAAACAACCATTCGTTCATGTCCTCAGTCAAGGGAATCCCCTTCCAACAGCAAAGTCCTACCCAATTGACCCAGGGCAGGATCCATGGAGATTGATAGACCACCCTTCAATGAGGACAGTAAGGAAAAAGACGTGATAATAAACAGATGGGTTCTCCACCCAGTTTTCATGCATGAAAATAAAAATGGCCACCTTGATACAATTGAACTTTGAGGCTTATCTTCTAATCTGAATGACATCAAAACACTGATTGCTTCCTACTATCCTGTACGGCTTTTCTTACAAGAAACATCTTTGAAACCTGTCGATACAGTCACCTTTTGGTGGTTTTCTTTGTACAGAAATGACAGGCTATGTGATGGACGAGTTCTTGGAAGGGTGGCACTACTAATTGATCAGTATGTGCCCACCCTGTCTTTGCTACTCGACACTCCCTTAGAGGCTGTTGCCATCCATGTTTCCTTGGGTCATACCATCACTGTTTGTTCTCTCTACCTATTGCCTGGAGAGACATATTATGAATCAAACCTTGATGCTCTCACTGAACAGTTGCCATCTCCCTTTTTAATCCTTGGGGAAGTGCTGATATTGATAGGAGGGGTTGCTCTGTAGAGTGTTTGCTCTCTGATCACAACCTTTCTCTTTTCAATACTGGTTTTCCTACTTATTTTCATGCACTTAGTCAGTGCTTTACTGCTATTGATCTCTCAATTTCCTCCTCTTCACTATTCTCCCATTTTTCATGGAGGGTTGACAATAATCCACGAGGCAGTGATCATTTTCTTATAATTTTGAGAGAGACTGGTCATGGTCGATGCCAGCCAACCCTCGTGTCCCGGTGGAAGCTAGATCATGCAAACTGGCCCTCTTTCACTGCTCTTGCAGAATTTGGTCCTGCCATTGTCTGTAAACCATTAATAGACGACTGAGTGGCATCAGTAACTGACTGTATTATACAGGCAGCTGCTCATAGTATTCCTAAACCTTGACATGTTTTCCACTATATTCTCCTCTGTGGTGGAATCCTGCCTGCCACATGGCACGGAAGGCTGAAAAACTGGCATGGGATACTTTCCATAGATACTTCACACTCTTGAACCTCATCACTTTCCGGCAGGCCCATGCACATGCTAGGTGGGTAAGACGCCAAAGCCAGAAGGAATCTTTGATTAAGTTCACAACTAGCATATCTTCTACCACCAGTTCCAAGGTCATATGGGACAGGATTTGAATGGGCAATGGGCACTACAATTGTCCCCCTCTCCATCTTACTCTCTGATGGCCAAGAGGTAGCTGATGTCCAGAGCATTGCCGGTACTCTAGGTGAAAGCTTTTGCTGGGCATCTAGCACTTCTGCTTGTTCCTCCACCTTCTTGGCCATCAAGACTCGGACAGAGCGTTCACCTCTTTCCTTTCGAACCGACTGTCTCTTAGACTATAATTGTCCCTTTACACTGGTTGAACCGAAAATGGCTTATCGGTCTGGCAGTGCATCTTTTGGACCTGATGATGTACACTATGACATGCTCCAATATCTCTCTTCTGCTTCTCCTGATATTCTTCTAATTGTTTTTAACCAGATCTGGCAGGAGAATGTTTTTCCTGATGCCTGGTGCCAGCCTATTGTCCTACCTTTCCAAAATTCCTTCAAATTACCATCCAATTGCTTTGATGAGCTGTCTCTGTAAGACTTTAGAGAGGATGGTTGATGCTTGTCTTGTTTGATTCCTAGAATCAAACAACTCTCACCCACCCAGTGTAGACTCCAATGACAGCGCTCCATCATGGACCACCTGATTCAGCTTGAAAGGTCAGAGAAGCCTTTCTCAAATGACAACATCTTGTATCAATATTCTTTGACATTGAGAAGGCTAATGATACAACATGGAGGTATGGCATTTTGTGAGACCTCCATATATATAGGTTACGTGGCCATTTGCCCATTTTTATTAATTTTTTAATGGACTGGAGATTCCTAGTTTGTGTGATTTCAACACATTCTCATTCATTTCTACAGGCCATACTTTTTCAGAACAAATGATCTGCCATTGCTCCTTTTGGCCTTTATATCCAGGTACAGTTTGAATGAATTGCATCTGTTTTTGGATAATATTGCTGTATCCACTGGTCAGCCCATCTCATCATGGCTTATTACAGTCCCCAAATGTGACCTGTCTTTAAGTCATCTGAGAAAAGCAGACACTCCCAATTGGAAATACTGTTTGCTATTTGCTGAACATTTTTTGAACTATCCTTCCATTCCTCTTTATACAGATGGTTCAAAATCAGGTGACTGTGTGGGTTCTGCCATGATTTGTTGAGGTTTGGTGGTTGTGCACAGAATCCCCTCTGCAGCTTCTGTGTTCACTGCTGAACTGTATGCCATTTCTCTTGTCCTGGGTCACATAGAAGCTAAGCAGAACTCAAACTGCACTGTTTATATTGACTTACTTAGTTATATACTGGCCCTTGAATTGCTTCACATTAGTTCACACCCTGTTCTTGGCAATATTCAACACTGACCGGTCCATTTCCTTTCAACATTTACTTCTATCCAGTTTTTCTGGATACCGGGCCATATTGGTATTCAAGGAAACAAACTTGCCGACAACGCAGCTAAATCTGTCTTCTCTGGCACTATCACCACTGTGCATGTTCTATACATGGACTATGATCCTGTATTCTACTTAGCAATCGACTTAGAATGAGCAATGCGAAATCAAGCTTTTCCAAATAAAACCCTCTGTTGGACTTTGGCCATCTTGCTTCTGTGAGGATCAGAAAGAGGAAGTTCTAACTAGACTATGCATTGGTCACAGTTTTTTAACACATCCTTTTCTTTTATCTGGAACTGATGCACCAGTGTGTAGTCTGTGTAACACTCAGGTAGCAATAAGCCACATTTTACTTTCTTGCCATTATTACAACTTTCAACAGTGGCACCATTTTAAACATGTTCTGTCCCAAGGTTTGTCCATTATGTTAGTGTTATTGGTGATGGTGATACTGTGCATCTTGGTCATGTTTTTAGTTTTTTAAAGACCATTAATCTTTTTAATGCAGTTTAAGTTTTTTAATTCATACATTAGACCTTTTTAATGTGATTCCCTTTTAAGAATCAAAGTCCATCTAGTTCAATTTGAAATTAGAAAATGGGTGTAACATTAACTTGAAACCACAGCTGAAAAGGCTAACATCAGATGACTAATGCTGCCCATCCTGGTGAGTTATTTTTAAAATTTTGCTACAAGTCTTTTAAAACTTTTATTACTTTTTGAAAATGACCATAACATCAAATACCTCAAACAGGACTGGAAAGGCGAACTTCAGGTGACTGATGGTGGTTTCTGTACTTACCTGTTAGTCTTCGTGGCAAGTTACAATGATTACAGTTATGCTTTCAACACTCCTACGAAAAGACGTTTCTAGTCCTGATTTCTCCAAGCCCGTTCCCCTGGCTGTGGTTTTGCTAGATAGTAGATAGGGACAGTGGGAATCTCGTCAATCCATTCATTAATGGATTTAAATGGCAATTTCATTTAAATACAAAATTATTAGCCTAATATTAATAACCTTTCAAGTTGCTCTGGGGCCTATTAGGCCCCACTTTTTGTAGGAGTGTTAAAAGTCCTTTACAATTTGTATTACTGTAGTTTTTTGTAGACTAGATGTAAACATTGGTTTTATGCTATTTATGTTTTCTTTTAATTTTTGTTTTACCTTAATTTCCTTTTATGAATTTTATTAACTTTAATTTTATTTTTTTACTGAATGTTTGGCACATATAGCCTAGCTGCTTTATGCCATAAAACACTAAATCAACCAACCAACCAGCCAGCTGATAATATTTTGAAAGACTTGGAGCCAGTTTGCTGTGATTCATGAACAACTGAGAATAATTTAAAATCTGTTCAAATCAGAGTGGTATTTCAGACAAGAATATGGAAATTTACATATAGCATTTCAGATTATGCAATTGGTCATAAGTTGTCAGCTTTTCATAACAATGAACTAAAGGGTGATTAGAATTATTTTACATTTGTAGTTTTGCCATAGCATGTTTATAATTATTCTTTTAAATGTTAATGTGTATTTATTTTATAACTACTGTAAAGAAAGTGGTAATGCTGATGAGTTATCAGTTGTCCAAGTTCATCTGATGTTTCTAGATATTACTGATTATCAGTCCTACCAATTAAATTTAACCATTAATGGACAGTCTTGGAATAAAATATATATGTTAAAAAAACAAATGGCATGAAAAGACATTTTAAGGCTTTATTCTGGACTTTTCTAACATTTTCTCTCTTCATAAATATTTTAGTATATAAAGAATTTGTGGTAAAATGAATAACTGCATAGATATATATGTAATTGATACTTTCCTTACTGTATATAATTAAATGTGAATATTTGTTATGGTGTTCCTTACAATCACTGGTGGATGTGTGAATTTATATTATAGTTTTAAGTAATTAAGCATGTTTCATGTCTTCCATAATAACCTAACTATATTTTGGAATAATGGCTTAAGTTAAAATTTTTATTATGCATATAATTTCACACATAATTTGTAGATTTTAGCAAAATAATCATTGGTTAGAGTATTTTTAAGTAGTACAGTAACCAAATCTTTTGATTCCTACAATCAACATTCACTATCACACACTTCTTAATTCAAATTACTGGTTTTCTTATAATAAATAAAGCTTATCCCAGGATTGTAGGAAGACCTATGTTGGGTGCCAGATTTTATTTGTAATCCACCAACTTTTGCATTTTTTGACTTAGGAGTTGGAGAAAAGTGCATGTGAATTAGTCACAGATAGAAGCAAGAATTAAAATTACATTGTACTTTTAGGTTTTAATACAGTGTTCTACAATTGTAGATTACCTATATCAACTATCATTATAAATGTGTGTGTGTATTTATAATCCAATTTATCATATTTACCAACAAAATTATTACATACAGTTTTCTTTCTTTATGCAAGTTGCTTTGCACCATAAAATGCCAAACAACCAACCAATCTTAATGCAAATATATTTCAATATATAAACGATAATACAATTTTATAATAACATTTATTACAAATACTGATTTATATACAAAAGTTTTACAAATTTACAAATAATATTGTCTTCTATCTGATTTGGAACAGAATATCTTATTGAGGATTCACAATGAGTGAGTTAATTCTTAATTGGCACAGGTTCAACTCAATGGGGAGCTAGTTAGCTCTTTTGAGTTTCTATTGATGAAGTTATGTAATGTTTTTGCATAAATACTAATGCCCATTGTAAATATACTGGAGTTAAATTATTTGATGTTTGAAATTTATAAATGTTCCTGGTTAATATATTGGAAGTTCCCAATTAATAAGCATTAACCACAGTTATAGTTTCTGAGGTTTTTTTTGTATACCAGTTCTTGCAAACCAACAATATATAACTTGTCTCTTGGCATGTTGCATTGGTTACATTTAGAGGCATCATGAGAGTTTTTAGAAATTTCAGCCTGCACAACAATATTGACTATACATTAGTATTTACATAAACACGTATGTTTATTCTTACACCTTTTACTGCTTTATTGAATTTTGCAATGAAAATTTAACACTAAGTTCTATACATTTTGAAATATAAATTTAACTCACACAAACATCGATATTGAAATAGATATGTAATAGTAAATCTGTGACAATATGTGCATGTTTTTGTAATAAAAATAATTATTTGTAATATGTTTTGTTTTGTTTTGCATTCAGCTTTCTGCCTCAAGTTAGCAATAGCGAAAGGTCTTGGAATTGGAATAATACTGGGGTCTGTATTGGGTAAGTATGTATATATATCTTAAACACCTAAGTTCTAAACTGTAGCATTTTACCATATACGTTCATACAACTTATTGAGCCTGTATAGATGGTGAAATCCCAAGCTTAAAGACTTACAATAAAGTATTTGCTAGGTCATCTACATGTATGTATTACATTCCAAATTGAGCTTCAGCACTTTGACTGTTGGTGAATGAAAAGAATAATTGAATCAATTGAAATATCATTATGGATAAATAAAAAATAAAAGATAATATAAAACTTGTAATGTTCTGCTTCAGTTATAATTATATAATTTGTAAATTATTTAAATTAGTTGTAAACAACTTGAAATGGGTACACTTTGGTACTATGTCATATTATCTACTGAATGGAAACTACAAAATTTTAATAATGCATTATATTTATAAATTTATGAAAAGGAAATTGAAGCAAAATAATGAAAAATTCAATTTTTCATAATATTTGTAATCAGTTACAAGTGATTCAGAAAAGGAGATAACTTGAAAGAAGGTATTTATCTTTCAAAAAAAAAAAACGGGAATTTTTAATTAAAAAAATTTCCAAAATAATTGATATCTTCATAAAGAATAGTTATGCTCATCACATGGCTGATTACTAGATTTCCATGCCATTTAGACAACTCCACCTAATTTCACATTTTATTATGAACTGTAGTGGTTTATAATGATGTCATCATGTGACAAAAGCTCTCTATTAATAGGAGTACAACATAAACTCCATGTCCATTAACTTTCCTGATCCACTTGTACTTATAACTTCATTATTCTTCTTGGTATTGCATTGAACACATGTTCAAAATTTTTCATATGTATTCAATTTGATGAAATTTGCATTTGTTAATGAAACTGAATTTTTTTTTATTTGGACTTTGTTTCAAAAGGTTGATTTTTTTTTTAAATCATTAAATCTCAAATTACAGTAATGTAGTCCTGTGTGAGTGATGTTATTACACACACAGGTCTTGTTTCAGTTATGCCTTATTAATTGTTTGGGGCAGTTGCAACCATTGATTAGCATATTCTGGATCATCACATGCTTACTGGTCTTTCTACTCCCATCCTGGTGGCCAAAGTTTTTTCTCGGTTGTGATTGGATTATGAATTTTACCTGTTTTGTTTTGGGTAGTGCATTACCACTTGAATAATGATCTTAACCTTCCATTCTCTTTCTGGGTTTCAGTCTCATGTATGTGCCTTTCCTTATCTTTCAACTGTGTCTTATAACTCTGGTTATGGGTTCCTCCTCTGCACATTTCTCTGCATGACATGAGCATTTTACTACATATGTAGACAGAAACTAGGTTAATTGGTCTGTTTTCACAGTATTATTTCAACAGGGTACTGCATAGAGCAGGCTTGAAGAATAAATAAATTTCTTGGAACTCTTGATGGAAGCCATGCCTAATTTCTACACAGAGTTGATTTCTCAGTCAGTTGTACTTATTTTAGCTACATGTTTATAAACACATTGAAATATGATTTGCCAATATTTATTTAGAGAACTCATCAAATTGCCTTTAGCATTTTCTGCTTCTGTTCTTACTGGCACTTTGTATTGTTTCTAACCTAAAATAAGTTTGTTAGATAGACATTTGAATTGTATATAGGTTTTAGTTTTATATTTTCGTTGTTATGTATGTTTTAAGATGTATATATGAAAAATTTGATAATTTATGATGTAACCCAACTCCCTCATGAAGGTTAGTGTAATGTAAATGAGCTCAACATTCTGCTAAAGGCTAAAGTACCTCTGCCAAAATATACTATAATATTGGTATAGGATGTCCATTGATGTGTGTTGTGTTTAATAATAACAATTCTAAATGTGAAAATGTAAATATGTATATAAAAAAAAAATAACTAAAAGATCTTTTAAGATTATTTGACAAAAAAATTAAGGTATGTACCTTTCATGTGTTGTCATATTAAATGTTTCATTGTACTCTATGTTGATGATAATAGCTACAGTTAGTAATATAGTAGAGAAAGTGAAATATAAAACATAAACATTTCCCTTAAAAACTTTTGGTATACATTTTAGAAACTTCTGGGGCTTATACAAATGAAATTTGAACATTGTAAGGTGGAAAAATTGTTTTCATACTTAACATGAAAATCATCTTGCTTTTCAGCTCTTCAGAATCTGAGTGCAAGTAACTACAAAAATAATGAATTTTATTGGAAATACTTGATAAGAATAATCTCACTCTTAGCGTACAAAATACTTATCCTTAACAAAATGTTACCAGTTTTTATTAAGATACATTATAAAACTGAGTTATCAATATGTTGAACTATGTAACATCCTCTGTATAAGCAAGTGCCAAATGTAACTATAGAGTTAATATTTCTCATTTTTTTACTCTGTTATATGAGTTCCTGGAATTTACTTTGTTCTCTCTTATTTCTTACTTCCAAATACCTCATTTCCCTTGATGTTCTTGACTGTTTTGTTTTAACTTGTACACACTTTTTTTTTCCTTTCTCAGCTCCTCACCTTTTATCTAATTGGTCTTTTTAGGGACTGGGTCCCTTGCCTTTTTTGTCCACACTTGTTCTCCAATTTTGCATCTTCATCATTTTCTCACCACTCTGCTGTCTTTTTTTTTAGCTCCACATGTTATTTCAGACACTTGTGTAGAAACTGATTCCTTTCTCTTTGCTAGGTGAGCTTGTTACACTTTTTCTTCTCTATCTTTACTTTTTTCCATTGATTTTGGAACTTATGGAATTAGTTTACATTCATCTTGACTGCATACTTTCCTTGTCCTTGTATATGTGGCCATCATCAGACTACGTGTTTTGCTTCTATGTCTTCAGTGATTTCACTTTTATTTAGAGATTTGGACAGACATGGTACAACTTCAGTCTTTATGATCTTTCCATATTTTCTTTCTTTCTCAACTTTACTCTTTACTCCTGTCTTTTCTGTGTAAGTTCACCCCTGACCTTCTCCTTACAGGTTCCAGACCTTTGTCTGTTTCTCCTCCTTCCATTACAAGTCTAGTTTATCAATCTTCATGTTAGTGACTGTTATGTCTGACCCTTTGGGTTCCTACTATTTCTCTCCTATTATTAGTGTTTTTGTTGCCAGGCATTTTTTATTTCTCCACCACAGAGTTTCATCTTTCCTGTTCACTCCTCTTACCATTTCTTTGTCTGTAGTTGACCATGGTTACAATCAGACATTTTCCTCCACATTTTCTATTGACCTGTGTTCTATATGTTTTTGTATGTTCTGTTCATCATGTTCTTATGTTTCAATTCATTTATCTTCTCTTGGACTTAGCATCAATCCCTTTTATACTCAATTTATATCATGAGAGCCTTTATTCATCATGTTCATGCCCTGGGACTGGCATTCCTTTCCTTGGATAATTGACTTATACTGGCACATTCTCGGATGATATCATCCATTTACAGGAGGCTTCTAGCTTGTTACAAGCTCTAAATTATTTCTGATGATCACTCAATATTTGGTACCTCTTGATATTTTCTTCATCTCTTATCCAAACTATGTTCAGTTTTTTTTCTCACTTATGATGCATCTTATCACCAGGATTTGTATTCTCATCCTGTTGAAGAGGTTCTTTCACTTTTGAAGACTGGCTTTTCTGGTATCCCTCATTCTGTAGAGTTGTACACATGTGCATCTTATTCAGTAGACTTTATGAATTCAAGGTATTCTTTCTTTGATTCCATTGCTCTCATTTGTGAACCTCTTCTGAAGGAATTTTCATGGTTACTGGTACTTGGTTTGTTGGTTTGGCATTTTATGGTGAAAAGTACTTAGACTATCTGTGCCTTGTAGTACTTGCCCATACTACTTCTTGTATCCACTTACTAGCTCTCACAATGGATTTGTCTCTTTGTTGATGTGGAAGCATCAACAAAAGAGAAGTATTCACCTCACATCAGTATGCTCAAACTTCTCACTATTCATCAGACATGCACCACTTTGACAACTCCATGGTCATTTCTTACATCAACCTTCCAGGAGGTACCTATTCCCAGGACCCTTTATTTTCAGGCAATAAATCTATTCTTCTGTGCCCAATTATTTTGGATTTATCTTGTTATTTATCATTTGCAAGCAGCTAAAACTTTGATTGTGTACTGCCTCTCTGAACTGTTATGTATTATATGAATGAAATGGTTTCTACACCTCCAGACCTTTCCATAGATGCCTTTAAACCCATCTTATTCCCAGGCTTCCTCTTTTCTGATGCACTGTTTCTCATCATTCAGTTCTGACTGCCTATTTTCTATGCCTGTTGTTGGTGCCTCTTTGGCCAACTCAGACTTGGTTTTATCTGCTTATTTGTTTGACATACAGATCCCTCTTTTATTGCCCAATATCCCCCTTCTGTTACTGTAACCTCAAAAATCCATTTTTCATTGAGAGGTATCATTCCTCTATCTTCACATATCATCTCGTCTCTGGCCTATCAGGCCATACCTTTAGTCATGTGGCATTGTTCTTGTCACATTATCATTACTTTTCCACTCTGTACTAAGTATTGGGTCTTTTGTCATTGGTTTATTGGTCTTTCCTCTCCTCCTGGTAACTATCTTTCAGACTGGCCTCAAGATATAGTAAGTAAATCAAGGCAACCACCTTGGTTTCTTCACCTCAAGGGGGGTTCCACACCTATGACATCACACAAATGTATAAATGGCATAAAAACCCAACAGAGTGCTTTGTTTGTTGAATAGATTGTTTGAATTGACTTGCCAAAGTAATTCACTCATTGATTCATTTAAGCCAGTGACAATGGCTTTCATGGCTGCATAAATGAGTCATTGAAATTTATCTGAATGATTTCTCTTTCAGAAATAGTTTTTTTCCAGTTAGATTTTTATTATTTTTATCTGAGAAAAATATATCAAGAGAGGCTGAATAGAACCACTATAATATTCATTGAGAATAAAAAGCACCAACATCATATTACCAAGATTTTATAGCAAAGTTTGCTGCAAGGAAGTTGCAGGTGGATTTTAAAAAGTAGATGACACAACACTGATTGAGAACTTTTTTAAGGTGGCTCTGCACATGTAGATTTACTCCTGTTGCACCTACCTAAAGTCAGTCCTTGCTACCATTATGCCTTTTAACCTGGCTGTTTTCCTATGGTTTGTTGTTCTCCACCTTTACTGGTTATGAGGTGACCTAATGATTAAATTCCACATTTCCTGGTACCACATGGTGTTTGTTCCCTTGTCCTTTCAACTTTGTTCCACTCCTTCAATCTTCTCTGACCTTCTCACCTGATTTCAGTATCTAATTGGTACCTTAATATTACTTTGCATCCTTTTATTTGTGATCTGTTTGAGCCATTGGCTTCTTGCTCATTATATTATCTTTCTCTCTAGACTTTTTTCTTTCTTCTCACAAATGATTACCAACATTATAATATCTATGATATGGATGCTTCTCATGGTCTCTTCCACCACAGTTACAGGAGGTGGACAAAGAAAGTGGCCTTCTTGAAAGTGTTGTTAATTTAGTATATTTTCTATTAGATAACAGAGAAATGTGTAAAATTATATGGTTTTAGAATGCATTCAACAAAATTTGTTCAAATATGATCTCAAATCCTAAGCTTACCACTGGCTTTGACAAATACCTGAACTTTTCATGATTTTAGTTACATTTTCTCATAAAAAGCATTGTGCATCTGCTGTAGTTACTTATATCTTCTTATTTCAATTAGACTTTCTTTCTAGGCCAAGAGTATATTGTGGTTGAGATATGTGTTCTTATGGAACCTCTTCCAGTAGGTGTCATATTCCACGAACTTCCCTTTGGACACTTTCTGAAGGGAACTCATCTGGATAAAATTTTGCACTGATCTTTCTGCCAATTTTAGTGTGGAATTCTGGCTATTCTTGGAAGTTAGTATTTTTCTTAACTACAAGCGTATTTTCTATAGATACTTTCCTATTAACATTGTTATTTGTACTCCCCACTTCTAGTGCCCTATTTTATTTACTTGTCTCACCAAAGAATGAAATTATTGAGTGCATGAGCATAGGGAGAGTTGTTGTGCATGAAAGTTTTGTTGCCCTCCTATTGATGGGGAGTTTTTATTGCATGATATGTGTCAGCTCAGTCTGAATTAAATGCTTGTAAAAAATATGTGGGAATTGTGTCAGTGTTAGTGGCGTGAAACTCTCACAGGCAGATGCACAAGGAAAATAGCTGTTCTCTGTGTGAAAGTGAGTACTTTCAGGTCAGAAGAATGTAAATTTAAAAAAAAAAATTATTTCTATACAAAAAATAGTAAAACATCTCTCATGATTGTTATGAGAGATTACTTGACAAATAAACGTTTTTTTTTTTATACACTACTAGCAAAGGTACCCAGTTTCACACTGGTTGTTAGGTTTATATATTTCAGCAAGTGCATAAAATGTATCATCAAAGTAAAAGTATCGATTCATTTTTAAACTTAGGTCATTTTTTGTTATATCATCAATAAATACAAACCTCTTTAATTAACAAAGACAAAAATAAGAAACCAGCAAATATTTTTCTAGTTTTGTTGTGTATATATTTCATTTTATACTTTTCAGTACATGGATTAACAATATTAGGTTATACTTTTGTTACTAAATGACATGATATAAAGGCCATTGTTGGATCTTGTTCTTACCAAAATGCACTGGCTTTTTTATACGAAATTGTTACTCTGATATACTACAGGGTATACTATGGGGCATGCATGTGGACAAGTACTAATCCCCAGGTGCACACTCCCAGGGTC
Organism: Tachypleus tridentatus; assembly: GCF_004210375.1. Taxonomy (NCBI): domain Eukaryota; kingdom Metazoa; phylum Arthropoda; class Merostomata; order Xiphosura; family Limulidae; genus Tachypleus; species Tachypleus tridentatus. The sequence goes on from NC_134835.1 coordinate 59,943,291, forward strand.
TACTTAGTATGGGTGCAAAATTTCAGCAGTCTGTTCTCTCCTCTTGGAGTTAGTATTGCACACAAACAGACATGCCCTTTTATTAACATAACATTTTGGAGCAACATGGGACTATTGGTTAATTTCAGCTGTCCTATCCTCAAAGCTAAATTTAAATAATTTAAAAAATGAATAAAACTCTTAGTCAATCCTTAATATTCATGTACTTACCAAACTTTTTCTTAAATTCACTTAAAATTACTACCTCTACAACATCAAAAGACCAACCACCCTATTAGAAAAATTAAACTTTCTTAGCTGATGATGATTTCTACCTTGTAAAATTTGTCTCCTAGCACTACTGTTCTCACTGTTGTATATGAAGAAAGATGGTACATGAACACTGTCAATTCCCTTTTTACAACCTTTAACACCTCAATCAGATCCCTCCCTTGGTGTGGATTCCTGTACGTGGTGAGGGGACCTCCCAGGGAAGGTTCTGTTCTTTCTTGTTACCTCCTCTGGGATCTAACCATCCTCCCACATGTTTGCCGTGCGTGGCGACCTGTGAAGGGGAGGAAAGGATCTTGGTGGTTGAGGGGTTCAACCCTAACACACCACTTTGGCCTTGAATTCCTGTAGACGGGCAGCCTTTGGGTCGCCCCCCTTGGGTCAATTGGCTGGTCCACTTGGGCTAGAGTCAACCAAGTACCAGTGCTGTGGACATTGTGTCTGCTGGTGTTTGGGTATATGCTCACGAAACCCTGGCGTTGCTGCAATGTCCTTGCATGACATTGTAGTGCGTCCTGACGTAGGGCTTTTGGTGGGTGGGGTCAGTGGGTACCAAAATTTTCCTTTTTTCTATGGATCCTCCTACGAAAAATTTAAATAAAATAGTGAAAAAACAGTCGATAGGTAAACGACCAGGTCATGGAGACTCTGAGCAGAAATGTTCAACATCTGTAACACACATACCTCATTTTCTTATATTATATTCTCTTTCAGAAAAACCTTTAGGGCAAGTGTCCCCCTTTTTTATTCAGAAGGGACTATAGGGACTTGCTGGCTCTCCAAAGTCAGTAAAAAAGCTTCGATCTGGAGACATATTGGTTGAAACATCCACATCCCAATGGAGTGAACTCCTCATGAATTTAAAGGCAATTGGGGTGTACCTATTGAGGTTACCCCTCATGCTACCTTGAATTCATCATGAGGATTTATTGTTGAGAGGGATTTGAAGAGCCTCCCTGAGTCAGAGATTCTCGCTGGTTTCTCCACTCAAGGAGTTTCTGCAGTGAGGTGCATCTCCACTCACAAAGATGGAGTTACACTACCGACAGATATCCTCATTTTAACATTTACATCACCATGTGCACCTGCCACCATCAAGGCAGGTTATCTAAATTGCAGGGTACGGCCATACATTCCAAACCCTCTCCAATGTTTCCAATGTCACAGGTTCGGCCACTCAAAGATGTCATGTCATGGTTCCCTGACGTGTTCGTTGTGTCCCACATTGTGTCAACTGCAATGGTTTTCACCTTTCCTACTTTCGTTCTTGCTCAAAATGGTTGGAGGAAAAAGAGGTGCAGCATTTGAAAACGACTCATAACATTAGTTATCCTGAGGCTCAGAAATTGCTGTACGCCACTTCATCTTGGACATATGCTGCTGCACTTCATTCCACAACTACAGTGCTAGTGCAGACAGATCTCTCTGTACCTCCAAGAGAATCATTTTCAAAACAAATGAAAAGCCTTTTGACCTCCATGGTTAAAAAGGTTGATGAATCAACTTCTACACCCATCTTTGTTCCTCTCAGACATTCCAACAAACCCCAAGATCCACATCATTTGGTTTCAAATATAGGCATTTCTTCAGATACATCTTTTTCTCCCACCCCAAGATGCAAAACAATCATTTGTTCACATCCTCGGTCACTGGAATCCCCTTCCAACAACAAAGACCTGCCCAATCAACCCAGGGTAGGATCCATGGAGATCGATAGAGCTCCTCCGGATAAGAACAGTAAGGAAAAAAGACGTGGTTGTAAACAGAAGGGTTCTCCAGCCACATCGCCTACCTGTCATTAAAAATGGCTACCTTGATACAATGGAACTGTCGAGGTTTACGTTCTAATCTGGATGACATCAAAACACTTATTGCTTCCTACCATCCTGTATGTCTTTCCTTACAAGAAACATTTTTGAAACCTGCCGATACAGTCACCTTTCGGTAGTTTTCTCTGTACAGAAATGACAGGCTGTGTGATGGACGAGTAAATGGAGGGGTGGCACTGTTGGTTGATCAGCATGTGCCCACCCTGTCTTTGTCACTCAACACACCCTTGGAGGCTGTAGCCATCTGTGTCTCCTTGGGTCATACCATCACTGTTTGTTCTCTCTACCTGTCCTCTTGAGAGACATTTGATCAATCAGACTTTGATGCTCTCATTGAACAGTTGCCGTCTCCCTCTCTAATCGTGGGGGACGTTAATTGACATCATCCCCTCTGGGGAAATGCTATTATTCATAGGAGGGGTCACTCTGTAGAGCATATGCTCTCTCATCATAATTTTTTTTTTTTCAATACTGGTTTTTCTGCTTATTTTCATGCACTTAGTCAGTTCTTTACCACTATTGATCTCTTGGTTTGCTCCCCTTCATTATTTTCCAATTTTTCATGGAGGGTTGACAATAATCCACTAGGCAGTGATCATTTTCCTATACTTTTAGAGAGACTGGCCGTGGTCAATGCCACCCTACCCTCGTTCCATGGTGGAAGCTGGATCAGGCAGACAAGTCCACTTTCACTGCTCTTGCAGAACTTGATCCGGTCATCATGAGTCAAACCATTGATAGACGACTGAGTGGCAGCGGTAACTGACTGTATTATACAAGCAGCTGCTCAGTGTATTCCTAAAACCTTGACACGTTTTCCACTATATCGTCATCTATGATGGAATCCTGCCTGCCTCATGGCACAGAAGGCTCAAAAATGGGCCTGGGATACTTTCTGTAGATATCCCACACTTTCGAACCTCATCGCTTTCCAACGGGTCCGTGCACATGCTAAGTGGGTAAGACGTCAAAGCCAGAAGGAATATTGGATTAAGTTCACAACTGGCGTATCTTCTACCGCCAGTTCCAAAGTCATATAGGACAGGGTTCAAAAGGTCAGTGGGCACTACAATTCTGTCTCCTCTCGATCTTACTCTCTGATGGCCAAGAAGTAGCTGATATCCGGAGCATCACTGATACTCTAGGTGAATGCTTTTCCTGGGTATCTAGCACTTCTGCTTGTTCCTCCACCTTTTTTGCCATCACGACTCGGGCAGAGTGTTCACCTCTCTCCTTTCAAACTGACTGTCTCTATGACTATAATTGTCTCTTTACACTGGTGGAACTGGATCTGGCCCTTCATCGGTTTCGCAGTACATCTGTTGGACCAGATGATGTACACTATGACATGCTGTGCCCTCCATCTACTGCTTCTTTTGATATTCTTCTAATTGTTTTTAACAGGATCTGGCACAAGAATGTTTTTCCTAATGCCTGGCACCAGTCTATTATCTTACCTTTCTCTAAGCCTGAGAAAGATTCCAAGATTCCTTCAAACTACCATCCAATTTCTTTAACGAGCTGTCTCTGTAAGACCTTAGAGAGGATGGTTGATGCTCATCTTGTTTGGTTCCTCGAATCAAACAACCTCCTTCTCGCCCACCCAATGTGGGCTCCGACGACAGCACTCCACCATGGACAACCTGATTCGACTTGAAACATCAATCAGAGAAGCCTTTCTCAAACAACAACATCTTGTATCAATATTCTTTGACATTGAGAAGGCTTATGACACAACATGGAGGTATGGCATTTTACGAGATCTCCATATATATGGGTTATGTGGCCATTTACCCATGTTTATTAAAAATGTTTTATTGGACAGGAGATTCCAAGTTCGTGTGGGTTCGACATTTTCCCGATCTTTTCTACAGGAACTTGGGGTGCCTCAGGGCTGTGCTTTGAATGTCACACTTTTCAGTATAAAGATAAATGCCATCACTGAACAACTCCCTCTCACTATTGCAAACGGGCTCTATGTTGACGACTTTCACATCTCATGTCAGTCATTGAACATGAGATACATTGAGCGGCATCTACAAACTGCCATCAATTATGTACTGAAGTGGACCATAGCAAACGGCTTTAATTTCTCTCTCTCTAAAACCGTTTGCATACACTTTTGCTGCCAACGAGGTATTCACCATGATCCTGAACTTCGTATCGGTGAAGTTTCGCTGCCAGTGGTCCCTGAGACGAAGTTCTTGGGGCTCATCTTTGACCGTAAGCTGACCTTTATACCACACTTAAAGCAGCTATGGGTCAAATGCACAAGAGCACTGAATATCCTCTGTGTCCTCTCTACTGCCAGTTGGGGAGCAGATTGATATTCTATGTTAAAGGTATATCGTGCTCTTATTCAATCAAAACTCGACTATGGATCAATGGTCTATGGCTTTGCCAGACCCTCGGCCTTAAAGATGCTGAACCCCATTCATCACCAAGGACTTTGACTCTGCAATGGGGCTTTCTGCACCTCTCCAGTTCAAAGCTTATATGTTGAATCTCATGAACCTTCTCTGCACCTTCGCCATTTGCAACTATCTTTACTATATTCTTCGAAACTTCATTCCTTACCAAAGCATCCCACCTGGGTATGTGTTTTCCTTCCTCAGTGGGCCATATTTTTTCAGAACAGATGATCTGTCATTGCTCCTTTTGGCCTTTGCATTCAGGCACAATTGGATGAATTAGGTCTGTCCTTGGATAACATTGCAGAATCCACTGGTCAGCCCATTCCACCATGGCTTATTACATTCCCCAAATGTGACCTTTTTTTAAATAATCTGAGAAAAGCAGATACTCCCAATAGGAAGTACTGCCTTTTATTTACTGAACATCTTTCAAACAATTTTTCCATTTCAATTTATATGGATGGTTCCAAATCAGGTAACTCTGTGGGCTCTGCCATGGTTTGTTGCTGTTCGGTGGTTGCGTGCAGAATCCCCTCTACAGCTTTTGTGTTTGCTGCTGAACTGCATGCCATATCTCTTGCCCTGGATCATATTGAAGCTGAGCAGTACTCCAAGTGCACTATTTATACTGACTCGCATAGTTCTTTACTGGCCCTGAAATCGCTTCACGTTGGCTCTCACCCTGTTCTTGCTGATATTCAAAACCGACTGGCCCATTTCTCATTAACATCTACTTCTATCCAGTTTTTCTGGATACCAGGCCATGTTGGTATTCATGGGATGAGCTTGTAGACACGGTAAATAAATCTATATGCTCTGGCACTATCACCACTGTACCTATTCCGTACATGGACTATTGTCCTGCATTCAAGGCTCTGCTCCATGCCGGCTGGCAGTCTACTTGGAGTGAGCAACGCGACAACAAGCTTTTCCAAATTAAACCCTATATTGGGCTTTGGCTGTCTAGCCTTTGTAAGGTTTGGAAGGAGGAATTTGTTCTAACTAGACTATGCATTAGTCATAGTTTTTTAACTCATTGTTTACTTTTATCTGGAACTATTGCACCAGTGTGTAGTTTGTGTAACACTCAAATCACTGTAAGCCACATTTTACTTTCTTGCCATTGTTACAACTCTCAACGACAGCACTATTTTAAACATATTCTGTCCCAAGGTTTGTCTGTAACATTGAACAGTGTTATTGGTGACAGTGACACTGTCCACCTTGATAAAGTTTTGTTTTTTAATGGCCATTAATCTTTTTAATCTCATTTAAGTGTTTGATATTTATTCATTACACCTTTTTAATTGTGGTTCCCTTTTAAGAGTTTCAATCTCTCTAGTTCAATTTTGGAAAATGGCCAGAACATTAACTCGACACCAGGACTGGAAAGACCAACTTCAGGTGACTGACGGTAGTTCTTGTACTTACCTGTTAGTCTTCCTGGCGGGTTATGATCATTACCATTCTGCTTCAGGAAGTCCTTTACAACTTTGTAGACTGGATGTCAACATTGGTTTTATTCTATTTTCTGTTTTTAATTGCTGTTTTGTTTTTACCTTCATTTCCTTTTATGAATTTTACTACATTTAATTTATTTTTACCTTTCTACTGGACATTTGGCTAATTATTATTATAATTTTGCTACATGTCTTTTAAAACTTTTATTACTTTACCTTCTGATAATGGCTGTTATGACACACAACCCAGAACCAGGACTGGAAAGGCCAACTTCAGATGACTGACGGTGGTTCTCGTACTTACCTGTTAGTCTTCCTGGCAGGTTATGATCATTACCATTGTGCTAGAGAAAGTCCTTTACAACTTCTCTTACTCTGCTTTCTGTCTTAACATTGTAGGCTAGATGTCAACATTGGTTTTATGCTTTTTCTGTTTTTCAATGCTGTTTTGTTTTACCTTCATTTCCTTTTATGTATTTTACTACATTTAATTTATTTTTACCTTTTTATTGGACATTTGGCACAGATAACCTAGCTGCTTTGTGCCATTAAAACACTAAATCAACCAACCAATCAATCAGATCTCCCCAACTCTTCTTTTTTCATGAGAAAATAATTTGAGAGATTTCAGTCTCCACATATGACAACCCTCTATCCCAGACACCATTCTAGTACACTTCTCTGAATCTTTTCAAACAATTGTCTTTTTTAAGGTAAGGAGCTCAACACATTATTCCAAATGTGACTTAACCAATGACCCATGCAATGAAATTATAACCTCTTTAAACTTGTATTTTGATATTTTTGTAGATACAACCTAAAATCCTATTTGCCATACCACTAGCAACAATATTCTGCTTGGATGGCTTTAGAAACTGATCATCTATTACACAAAGATCCTTTTTTTCATAACATTAAGGTTATTCCTATCCAAATCATACTTATGATTCAAGTTATGATAACCCATATGCATTGTGTTGTATTTATTATAATTAAGACTCGTGCCGTTTATGTGCCTATCTCACTAAATCATCCAAATTTTTTGTAAAGCATCAGCATCTTCTTTACAGCCAGTAACACCCAAGACCTTAACATCATCTGCAAATTTAAGTAACGTTTTGATTATTCCTTCATTTATGTCGTTGTAAATCAAATATCAAAGGTTCTAAGACTGAGTCTTGAAATACCACACTTGTGACATTAATCCAGTTTGGCTGACCTCCATTTGTAACATCCTTCTGCTTTCCTCCATCCAGCCACTTTGTTATACAGTACTATAATTTATACTATACACTACATTTATAGAGGTTTTTTTAAAAGCCTTTCATGTGGCACCTTGTCAAATGCTTTCTGAAAATCCAGATACACTAAAATATATATTCTTACACTCATCAACATGAACAGTAACCTTTTCAAAGAATGTCAAATGATTTGTCAAGCAAGATTTTCTCTCGGTGAAACCATGTTGACTATCCAGTAAAATCATAAGCCTTGTTAAATGATTTTGCACAGTATCTTTTAACAGACTTTTCCCACAACTAATGTAAGACTAAGGAGTCTATAATTAATGAGACAATTAAAAAAAAAAAGTTACATTAGTTAACTCCCATTCTTCTGGTACCTGCTCACTATTCAAGGACTGACAAAAAGTGTACTAGTATGTGGCTCACATATTCAGTTTTCAACTTCCTTCAAAACCCTTGGGGAATCATTATCTGGTCCATGAGTCCTTACTGTTTTGTAAACTTCCCAATTTTTTCTTAACCAGCATATTTCCCAAATCAGTTTCTTTAAAGTATAAAATACATTCAAATAAAAAGATATTGGTAACTTGGAAGATAGGAAAATGATAGCCATGGGATCGTTCTGGTACTGGAATAGTATCTCTGAAATGACATTTAAATACCACTGTCACGATAATTGTCCTAAGGTTTGATGTTTGAAATCATGAAACAAATTACAGTTTTCTTATAATAAAGAAAAACCTATTTCAATCAGTTAAATATTTTCAGTGACTGCAAAGGAGGTGAAGTCCAAAAAGTTTCTAACAATAAGTTTGTTTGGAATTTCCTGAAAAAAAACAAACTATTACTGCTCTGAAAACTGAACCATTTAGAGTTAATATTTTGAACATCACATAAACATATTACTTTTGGAGTTAATAATATTTGAACTTAGTATAGTATTTATGTACACTAATTTTCATCAGAGAAGTAACAAGTATTTCCAATTGGTAGCAGATTCAGGAAATGTTACACAAAGACTAAATTGTTTACTGGCTACTGGGATGAAGAAAGGATTCTTTATAATTGCATGAAATAGAGACAGTAATGAGAATAATATTAAATTAGAGATAATTAAAAAAAACATTCAGAATAGTCTTTAACATGCGATTCAACCAACTATTCTTTTGTATTATAAATATTTAAACATTTTCGTTGGTGCATTTTAATAATTGAGCAATAATTAATGATTAACTCATGTTAATCAGTGAATATCAGTGTATTTTATAGGAAATGGTAACCTGAATTGTTGATTGTAATAACATCTTAGAGAAATTAGATGAGGCTTGTCATTAGTATATTGTTTTTAGTAATGAAATTAATATACATTTTACAGTTAAGGTCCCCCAAATTATGAAAATTTCGAAAGCAAAGAGTGCGGAAGGAATTAACCTGTTTGGAGTTCTGTTAGAGCTGATGGGAGTAGCAGCATCAGCAGCCTACTGTTTAGCAAATGATTATCCATTTAGGTAAATTTTTATGTCTCCAAATATTTCATTTTGTATGTTACACATAAGAAAACCTGTATTCATTTTTTATATTATTATCTGGAGATATATTTTATATAGTTGGTTAATTACAATAGAATGTGTTATGACTTCGAATGTTTTTCATAGACCTTTATGTATTAGAATTTTATTTTTATGAACACTGGAAGAGAAAAGCAAGAAATTACTTATTGTGCGTTATAAATATTCCATACCAAAATGAAGATATGCCTGTGCTGCATCTCTGAACTAGCAAATTATTGCTATCTAATAGACTATTCAGATAAACATTTCAACCAAAAAAGAAAATCTCTAGATTTAAAACTTTTGTTAGGAACTGTGAGTTTTAAGTTCTCGAAAGATGGCAGCACAAGACAAGTTGCGATTTAGAATTTATTCAATGATTTTTGATCGTGACGTGTTAACTACTTTTCGTGTTTTACAACTTGTAATGTTAAAATGTAAGATATTATGCAGCATACTAAAATCCATGTATTTTATCCTTTGAACCGTAAGAAACATCGTTGTATATGATTCATAATATAGTGTTTTATACAATAATCAGTGATGACGAGTGTTTTATACAGTTCTTTACCTTCTTCGGTCATCGTCAGGTTCACAAAATTGTTACAGTTCTTTAATGACAAAATTGTTCCTAAAAGGAAAAAAGTTATGCTTTTATTCAGTATTATTTAAAAATTATTAATATATTAATGGGTAGGCCAACTTGTTAACGAAGGAATGAAAGTTTTTGAGTGTTATTCGCAGTATATCTATTTGTCTATATATGTAAAATTATAATTATTATACATAATGTTTAGATATTAGCGGTTCGCCCAAGAGATGGCGCCACTTTCAATATCTGTCAAATTTACAAAAAAACATTTGTGTCATCATCAGAAGGAAGTGTTGATCAAACATGAGATTAGATACCTGTGTGTGTGTGTGTGTGTGTGTGTGTGTGTGTGTGTGTGCGCGCGCATTAGGGCCATCATCAAGTTTGTATATGGTAATCTGTCATACTTAGTTTTATGATATATCTATTAACTGTGGTTAGTAGTGAGCATTTTATTCTTTAATTTGTATGTGTTATTGAATGTTTTAACTCCAGTTGTTCAATTTACCTGCATATCATGTGAAAAAGGTACAAATATGATGGCTGTTTTTCATCATTCGTAAGACATTCTGTGGCCCTCTCAGCAAACCTAGAGAACATTCTTGTATGTTGCACGTGAATATTGCAAATTGATGAAAATAAAACTATGTAAATACTAATTAAATAAGACATCACACTAAGCAAAATATAATCTGTAATATATACAGCCATGACAAGTCAAAACTACTTATAAAGTAATGCCTATCATCGTTTGTAGTCATTCATGTCAAGCATTTAAAACCAGTCATAATCTGAAATGGTAATTGTTCGTTAAGCCTTCTTTCTAACACTTGAAGTAGTAGTTTCATACAGTTGTCACATGGAAGTGAATTACAGAGTTTAAGATATCCAACTTTCCTGTGAACCATGGCTAGAACATAAGAAAGCATTTACTTCTATGTTTCATTCATGGAGAGGGTAATCAGATGCATGAAACACAACCAATCACAGCAGACTAATGCATATTGATTATAAGTTTCGCAAGGTATCAAAAGTAAAATGTGGAAGTATTTTTAAGCTAATGCAACAGTTGTAAGAGTATTTGGACAAAACAGACCATAACCCAACACAAGCAGGCTGCCATTATCTGTCAGATTTGTGTACTACGATTGTAGAAAAGACCGAATCACATTCTCTTGTTGCAACTAATTTCACAGGGGCTTAAAAATAAACACCACAATGCCAGTTTCTATGTCCAGGCTTTCAACAAATTGCACCTTGCTGTGAAAAAAAATTAAAAGATTCACCTGCAATGGTACCAGTGATGTTTCCCTTAGACCAGAAATATTTGGGACAATATTTATATATATATAAATGTGCCCTAAAGGTACACACAAATGAATAGCCATTTAGAAAGAATTTAGAATCAGACTACCAATTTTCATGTAATAATGTGATTTGTATGAGCAGAAATAAACATTTGCATGGGAATGAATAACATTTTTGAGCATACTATTTGTGCTACACTATGGGTATTTTATCCTATGGCCTCCTATGCTGACATATAGTGTTGTGATTGGTCCGATTTTCAGCATAATATGTAACAGTTTTTTCATGGTTGGCCCAGCAGAATGGTCTGCACATTCATTGGACTTAAACCCACCAAGCTCATATAGGATGTTCTTGGGGGAGACAAAATATTATCTGGGAACAGTTCTTTCAGGGAAGTAGTGATGCAGAAGAACTCAGGACCAAATCAACATCATAGGTTAAAGCATGAAACATCAGTGCCAAGCTGCTCTAGCTGTTAGTTGTGACTATATTTGATTCTGAAATGAAATGTTTCAAGCTGTAAAGTTGTAAAGCCAATTATACCAAATATCCATACATGACATTTTGTTTCATAAGATGTGTTATTAGATGCTTGCTTCATTTGTATAAGAATGAACCATGGTGGAGCAGAGGGTGAATTGATTGGCATTATTCTGGCAGCACTGAAACAAAGTTTTAATTAAGCTTTACTTATTTTGTGCATTGTATTAGGATATACAAGAGCATACAATGACATTGTATTTTCAGTTGTTAAAGAAGTCATTTGTACAAAAAATTACCTTCTGTGTGTGTGTGTGAGAATATTACACTGAAACAAATCATTTTTTTACAATTTGTAAGCACCAACTGTAGTATAACATTCAAATGTCTCTTGTAGAGAAACATTCACACTACAGTAAACTTTTAGATCACACTGGAAATCTCTAAAGTGACATTTTCATATTTTTTTTTAAGGTGCACATCTTAAATGCATGATAAAGCATGCGAATGTGGATTTATGAATGGTGGCAAAATTCTTGGGTGTTAAAACTTTCCTTAAGGTTATTATTATTACACTTTACTGTTTTAAATTTACTAACATTTCAAGTACTTGCATCTGTAGTACTTAAGGATTAAACAAGTTAAAAGGTTGTATAGAAACCATTATAAGCATATTGAATTCAAGAATAGAACGTCGACTATTTATAAACTTAAACAAGATGTTCAAAAAGGAATTATTGACATAAGTGTTTTTGTAACAGATACATATCCTTAAAATAAATATATAAGTAGGTAAAATGCTAAAAATAAAAATCATTTAATTCAATCTGTAAAATGTTCTGCCTGAACAAGTATTTGTATGGCTGTGAGATAGAAATGATAGACATCCTTTACAGAAGACGTATCAACATAGTCTGTTTGTTTACTTAAATGTCATCTCCCTTCACGTGCTTCTGGAGTTTTGTTTAGCTCTACAGTGTTGAATGATAAATCGTCACATCATTTCACACTTACGCCCAAACAGAAAGGGGTGTCAGTATTATTAAACAATATTTCCAGATTTATTAATACAGCTATGTGTCATTAAAGTGTATCACTAAATTCTTGTTTATGTTTTAGCTCACCAGTGACTTAGCTGTCAATGTGAAGGCTTATAACTCTTAAAACTTGTATTCTGCTTTTGTGGTTATTGGTTTATTAATATTTAAATTCCCTCCTTATGATATTGCAAAAGCCAGTCAAACCTTTGAGTTTTTCTATCTCTAATAAAGCATTTGATAATCCAAAAGCAATCTAAAATCCTACATTACTCATATCTAGAGTTTAAACACAATTGTAGCAGTCCAAATATGTTAATGTATACTATACAAAATTATCTAACTTAGTATAATAAGTTCATTCTTGTTTGGGTGTATTTTAATACTAGAAAACTGTGCATGCTGATTGATCAAAGTTGAATATGGATTAAGTTACAACACTGTGAGAACATTGATTACATACAGTTAATTTCTGTTCATGTTTTTTTTATGTATTCTTATCTTAAAGTCAGTACTGTAGGGGTAAAAAAAACCTTGACTGTTTTGTCTATTACATATTAGTAAGTTCACCTTATTAAGCTTTCTGTTTATAATTTAAACCCACTGTTTTTTGTAAGGTCTGGTTTAAGATTTATAGAAACATCACTACCTGATTTACAAAATTTAAAACGGTCGTTTTATGGGCTATGACCTTTGAATAATCTTCTATGATTTTTAAAAATTTTTATTAAAACATCCACACTCCTAGTTCTGTTTATGTACAGTAAAGTGGTCATTATTTGGTGTGTGCAAATAATTGGTTTAGTACTGTAAATATGTGCTTGTTGAAAAGTGATTCTAGGAAAAAGTACTTATGCATGTGAAATCTATGTTTGTTTCAATCAAAATAAACAGTTAATTGCCTTTATAATGGAATGTGTTCAATATGTGAATCATAACACATTCATATCCTTAGATTAAAATTAATACCAAACATTTTGATTTTAGCTGTCTGTAATCAATGTCCCTACTGGACTACTTTTCCTCTATGAAAATGCTCCATCCCACTGGCTCAGTGGTAAGTATGCAGACTTACAACACTAAAAATTGGGTTTCGATACCCTTGGTGGGCAGAGCACTTACATTGCATTCAATAGGTATATGCTTGCTTAACAACAAACAAAGAAGCTTACATAAATTTAACAGATTAAAGACAACCTTGTCATATAGGCATATGACAAAGGGTAGCTGGAACTTTTACTTATAGCTGTTATATGTGCATCTCAAACCAATGATCATATGGTATTAGACTTGCCTGCATTAGTGTAGTGTTTTATTTACTAATGAGGAATCATTGCACAGGGAATAACAAAAAAAAAAAAAAAGCATCCATGCCAGGTGCATTTGAGGGGTGCAGCTTTTACAAAGAGTATTGGTAGAACATAATTGATAATAGGAGAAGATTGTACAACTTTATAAGGCAAGAGGCTTGTGAGGTGTTATTTGATGTGGTGTTGCTAAAATATTACAACCTACACTTTTAGAATATAAATGCTAAATCTACTTGGGAAGCCAGACAGACCCCAAGAGTACTTTGTTACAGTCAAAGATGTTTAAAATCACAGAATTCACTTCTGAAATTTTCATGCTTATCATGAGTTAAGCTTGGAGATGAAGAGTTTGGTTAATTGAATAACCAATAGGATACAGAGATGAAGAGTTTGGTTAATTGAATAACCAATAGGATACATGAAGTAATTACTTTCACAATTCTTGAATTCTAAATGAAGTTCTTCCTTTCTGTCCATTACATAATAAAATTGTAGTTAATACTGAAACCATTATATCATTGAATGAAATTGCAACTATGAGTTCTAAAGCATATTTGTTTGTCTGTAAATATGCCAACTTTAAGTCTTTAAATATGTTTCCGTATTGTGTTACTTGTGTTATTACAACAACTGTGTATTCAAGTTAATGGCTCTTTAATGAAATAAAAATTGCTTCAGAAAGTGTTTTATTTTCAATGCAGTAAAGATAATATAACTTCACGGAACAACAAAAATTTTATTAACACAGAACTCATAAACCTGTTGAAGGTATAAATGTGTTTATGTTGATAGAGAACACATTCAAGGAGTAACAATATTTATTTTAAATACAGAGAGAATAGAGTAATCTATTTAAGTGATATTTGATAATAAGTGTCAATAATGAATTGACACTTTGCAGAAATATGAAAAAATTGAATATCAAACAGTGCCATATAATTAATAGGAACGTGGAATACTAAAGTATAATTGTTGTAGCTGACGCAAGCACGCACTTTCAAACAAACAAAATATCCACTTACGATTTGCCCATGTTTGGAGGGAGAGCAGGACACAGTTGTCAGTTGATTAGGTTGACTTTTGTCTCAGCGGTGCCTGTTTATTGACCGTTGTGACAGCCTTTACTGTCTCGTGTTTCTATTAAGCATTACTTTTCGTGAACAATAATTAATACAGACTTCTAGAATTGTACTGCTTAAAAATATTTTACATATTATCAGTTGTTCCAATATATCATCTGAAGATTTGTACAACTGTGCAGGTCAAGTTCATTTTCATGTTTCATGTATTGTTAATGATGTTATTCATTATTTGGATTAAATAATTTGAAACCACGTGTACAAATTTTGGTAATGAATTTCCAAAAACTTAAGGTCTTCTGACTGATACGTAATTTTAATACTTGTCACAGAAATAGGACCCGGCATGGCCAAGAGTGTTAAGGCGTGTGACTCGTAATCTTAGGGTCGCAGGTTCGCATCCCGGTCGCGCCATACATTCTTGCCCTCCCAGTCGTGGGGGCGTTATAATGTGACGGTCAATCCCACTATTCATTGGTAAAAGAGTAGCCCAAGAGTTGGCGGTGGGTGGTGATGACTAGCTGCCTTTCCTCTCGTCTTACATTGCTAAATTAGGGACGGCTAGCACAGATAGCCCTCGAGTAGCTTTGTGCGAAATTTCAAAACAAACCAAACACAGAAGTAAAAAAACAACAACAAGGGTTTTACTACAGCGTGTTTGAAAATGTGTATATAAAAAAGAATATTGAATAATATTTGTATAACTTGAAATAACAACAAAGTTCAAAATAAAATATCTTCCAAAGGCTTGTAAGTTGTATTGGAGTTAATCAATAAATCTTTAAATGTATTCCATCATTAGTGATTATCACCTTTGTTCTGACAACGTTTCCCAAGTCAGCTGTAGAGATGGATAAAACAGCAACATGGATATGAAGTTTCGGTTCCTCAAGTTTCCTTGTTTTGTTATGATAGACTTTTGTTTTAAAAAGGTCAAGAAGGGTGAAATTGGGGAGGAACTTTTCAAGAGTTACCGTTTTACCCCAAATACGTCCAATTCCAACGTGCGAAATGTAACACATTCATAAATAACATTGATGATGATAATTTAGTTTAGATAAAACATGCAGGCATTCGGTTTTGAATTTTATAATATTGAATAATAACTTATTCGATTTTCTCTCTCATGTATTCGTTTTGGAACACCATGCACATTAGCATATGAACACACCTCTACCACCGAACTTTAACGTTTCAACCCTAGAGTCAGCAGTTTCGACTTTGGTGGAAGTACATACATATGATCCACGTATTGTCCAGCAGTATGGATAAGTCTTTCAACTGTAAGTTACGCTTAAGGGTTGTGTAGGGGCAAAATTGTTAGGGGTTTTGAGTTACAGCACTAATTTACTGCTTTCGTTTGTTATGTCATCCTTTTTAAAGGAGTCGACTTGGAGAAAAGACTTAACTAAAACGTTTTTTATTGTTTTGATATAAAACAATTTAAACCTTAAAACTCCCTATTGACACTAGTGTTAACTATACTGAATTTTGATCTGTTTTAACGGGGAAATACTCAAAATATAAAGTTGTTAATATTTATCTTTGCGTTGTAGTTATGCGGTATATAATCTATATCTTGGGTAATATATGTTTAGTAAACAGTCTCGTGGATACAACATTTTAAACCTAGCGATATTTATATTTCGTAATTTTAATACTTGCTGGACTTGGCATGGCCAGGTGGTTAAATAATCCACTTGTAATCTGAGGGTCGCGGATTTGAATCCCCATCACACTAAACATGCTTGCCCTTTCAGCCTCGGCGGCGTTATAAAGTAATGGTCAATCCCACTATTCGTTGGTAAAAAAGTAAAAAGTTGGCGGCGGGTGGTGGTGATTAACTGTCTTCCCTCTAGTCTTACACTGCTAAATTAGGGACGGCTAGCGCAGATAGCTCTCATCTAGCTTTGTGTGAAACTCCAAAACAAACAGTACGTGCTAGATTGCTAAAAATATGAAACTCCAAGAGTACTGTATTTTTTAAGTATATTTTTATTTTGTTTTAAAATTACTTCAGTACATAGGCAATGTGATAAAAGATCTGTTTATTTCAACGGTGATTATCTTTCCTTATTTCATCATTGATTTCAGTAGTACTTTCCAAATACATTGAATTCAAATATCTAAATATGATTTTTTTTTTAGACGAGTAAAAAGTAAACGTTTAGTATTTCCCGTGGGTTTGTTCTTGGCATCTTGTAGATCTGCGAAAACTTGGAGGATATTTCAATTTGTTTGTTAAGAAAAAAACAAAAAACTTGTTATTCCGAAATCTAACATAAATATCTCAACGACCCCTACTATATCTATAATTTCGCAACCGAGCCGGTGAGCTCTGGTGTTGGACAAAAGGCCTCGTCGACACCAGTTGTGGCAGCTTTTGTATGTGTTGTTGGGATATCTTTTAATTTAACTCAAGTCTTTAACATGACTGGTGTAGTTTTTCTTTCTCTGACGCTGTCATTGTTTAACCTTCTCCGGGTACATAAAAACTGACTTCTAAGGGCCTAGTGGCTAGAGCGCTCAGTTCGCAGTCTGTGGTCTCGAATCCTCGTTACCAAACATGCTCCCCTTTTCAGTCGTGGAAGCATCAAAATGTGATAGTCAATCCTACTATTCGCTGGTAAAAAAGTATCCCAGTAGTTGGCGGCGTGCGATGTTGGCTAGCTTACTTCCCTCCAATTTATCGCTGCTGAACTAGGGACAGTAAGATCAAACTGCCCTGAAGTAGCTTTGTGCTAAATTTAAAAACAAACACTAACTCAATTTAAGTCGCGGTGTTACAGCTATCGTATCTCGACTGGCCTGATGAGCTCTGGTGTTGGGCGCGTTGGCACTGGTTATGGTAGATGCAGTGTAATTGAAATATTGCATATTATTCACTCTCACTTCATAAGTTATTAGAATGATAGCTCGTTTCTTTAAGTGGCGTGAATTTTCAATTTAAAATGAAGAGGCACGACTTCAAAGTTAAGTGTACTTTCAACTAATGTACTAGAAGAAACTGGCCCATCTTTGGATAATAGTTTTAGATGTATATAAATAATCTTGTCGGTACCAGTGGCTGCTATACGAGAATTTGTAATGGAGGAGACGCTCAAGACGTATGAAATACTTTATATGTTTTCATGTTTTATTGATTATCGTTTCGTGATTAGAGCACAGATAACATTTTGTGTAGCTTTGTGCTTAACTAGAGATAAACATTTCGTGTGTTTTAAGTCTGATGCAAAATCGTGCACTTCTCTCTTTGCTGGGTCAGCGTTTGTTGTGTTTTTTATGGTGTTTTTGATGATTAGAACGTCAATACATTTTTTTTATTCACGTGTATATCTGTAGGATCGGTTATAGCCAGAAACAGTTATATTTTAGACTTACATGTAAAAAACAAAAAATATGGATAAAATTTACTTTTGAGGTCATTCAGACTCAACTAGAATAAGTACTGTAATAACTTAGTGCTACAACGAGATAACTCTTGTAAACTGTTCTCTATTTCTTGTTGGTTTGTTTGAAATTAAGCACAAAATTACACGATTGTCTATCTGTGCCAACCACGGTTGTCTAAACCCAGTTTCTAGCGTTGTAAGTATGCAGACATACCACTGTGCCACTAAGGGGCTTCCCTCTCTCGGTATGGCATTATAGTTATTAATAGTTTAATAACGTGACGTCAATGAATGGTTTAAAATTTGATGCCTGAATTTAAAACTGTTATGATAAGTGTGAGCGCTAACAGCACAATATTGTGTGTTTAATACGGGAAGAATTTGTATAAATATTTAAACGCATGATTGAATAAACTAATCTTTCTGCGTACTGGACAGTGGACATTTTCTGTAAATCTTTAGTTGGTTCTTCGAGCTGGGATTTTCAATGAATGAGATCGAGATCAATGGCGTTGTCAACATTATTTAGAATTACAGCCAGGTGGTGGCGCTATAAACGTCAAACTGATGCTTCGTTCTGGTCAACACGAAATCCCATATATTAGAGTAATAGCTACTTTCAAATAGTGAGTTTTGGAAAGCGTTTCTTTATGTACGTTAAATATTGTGCTTAAAAGGAGGAAAGTCGCTGGAGCAACACAGTTTTAAAATTGACCATTTATACTGACTACTTTACAGAATTGCTAACAAAATATTTATTATCA
Source organism: Tachypleus tridentatus (assembly GCF_004210375.1). Taxonomy (NCBI): domain Eukaryota; kingdom Metazoa; phylum Arthropoda; class Merostomata; order Xiphosura; family Limulidae; genus Tachypleus; species Tachypleus tridentatus. Next base: position 59,962,023 of record NC_134835.1, read on the forward strand.
CAATTTAACAACTAATTCTTTTTTACAAGTTACTACAAATTCATTATTTCAAGCTATCACAAAGTATTTGTCATAAAAAATTTTGTTTTTAGTTAAAAATTGTTTAATTTTTCTATACTGTTTATCTATTAAATCATTACTTGTTTTAAAAATTAATAAATTTATCTTCCTGCACAACTAATAATATTTAATGTTAATTCAGTAATAGCGTAATAGTCACATGGAGTTTTGATAGTGTTTGTAGATAAACTTTTGTCGATTTAATTCTCCTTCGTTTAAATGATATATATAATCATGTGATATATACAGTAAAAACTACGTTAAGAGTGGATTAAATTCACAGCGCTATCAGCGGCTAATGCTGGTTTTAAACGACAGAGAAAACTCCAAAGGTGAGCTTAAACATTCTTGAAACAATATATACATAAATCACTTATCGCCATCTTTGTGCACATCGTGTAAAAGGTATCAAATACCTAACATTCGCACGAGGATTGCGCAGGAGGTACCCGAACTTTGTATTCTACTAGTCGTTATTACAGAATTATATCAAAACCGCAAAGAATTCCAAGGCAATTAGCTGTCATTAATCTTTCATCAGTTAAATATCAACACCATTCCGCTTGATGAGTATGAACCAGGACGACCCGCCCCAAGCGGAACGGGAGAAGGCAGCGCTATGGTTAATGAGGCGGAAGAAAGTGACATCAAAGTCAGGTGGACTAATATTGTTTGGCTGGTTCCCTCAACCTCAAGTGTATAGCATGCAGCTTTTGTCATGAGCATTATCATTTTTATAGACGACCAACCCTCTCGTGCGTCACAGGCCTTTAATGAGAAGGCTATAAATTAACCAAGGATAAATGGTAAAGGTGTGGACTTTGTAGCCCTTTAAGATATCCATATGAGGACAAGGGAATGAGTCGTACAGTTGTGGTTTATACATTAATCTAAAGTGTAATTCATATCTTGTACCACTCAAGAAAATGTGATTACACTAAACATTGTTGTATACACCGCAGTAGTGTATATAGTAACAAATAGATAAAATGAAATCGTGAGTTTCTTATAACATTTAAGCCGTAAGAGATTGACATCTGAAAAGCTTATGCATGTGGTAAATATGTGTAATTAACTCGCGTATATTAATTTACACACATTGTTGGTGCATTCAGTCAATTAGGCCTGGCATGGCAAAGTGGTTAGGGTGCTCGACTCGTTATACGCAGGTTAAGAGTTCGAATCCTTGTCTCGCCTTACATGCTCCCCCTTCCAGCCGTGGAGGCGTTATAATATTTCAGTCAATCCCATTATTCGTTCGTAACATAACGTGATGACTAGCTTTTCCTCTAGTCTTTCCCTTCTCAGTTAGGGACGGCTGGCATTTAGCTTTGCTCGAATTTCATTAGAAATCAAAGCAAACTATTCGTTCGTTACTGTGTTTTGCGAAGAACTAACGTTACGATGTCAAGTGCTTCAATCATCATTTTAATCTGAGAAACTAACTCGTGTTTCCAGTTTCCTGTGGTTCACGTAAACATTGTTTATCTCCAACTCTATGTTACAAGTTTTGTAGAATTTGCAAGAAGATTGGTATTCGTTCTTAAATAACGTAATCTGATATTTTATAAGCTTTAACTTGCATAATTCATTTACAAGAGATCTAGTGTGGCCAGGGCTCTTGCAGTCCAAGGGCCACAGAGTCGAATCCCCTTCCCACCAAACCTGCTCGCACATTCAATCGTGAGGGATGCTATAACGTTACTATCAATCCCACTGTTCGTTGGGAAAAGAGTAGCCCTAATTTAGAGACGGCTAGCTCAGATACCCTTTGTGTAACTTTATGCGAAATTAAAAAAAGAAACAAATCTTTACAAGATCGGCTGACTAGTTTTTAGTAGGAACAACTCATAAAACTGTTAGGTCAATTCTGAAAGCAAATTTTATTATTATTTAACTTTTAAATGATTAGATAAATGTACTCGTTGTGTATTGATACAAAATTCAATTTAAAATGATATGCTCGCCCTTTTAGTCGTAGGGGCGTTATAAAGTGAGGGTCAGTCCGTTGGTAAAAGAATAGCCCGAGAGTTGGCGGTGGGTGGTGATGGCTAGGTGCCTTCCCGATAGTCTTACATTGTTAAATTAGGAACGGCTATCGCAGATAGCTCTCGTGTAGCTTTGCGTGAAATTCAAACACAAAGAAACTGGCAAAAATGACTAAAACAAAAAATGTAATAGTCTGTAAATGACTATACCTTCATGAGATAACAAATTCGCGCACTACTTCAAGAACCATGCTATTCTTGCGGGTCCTTACATTCAAATTAAACGCTATCGATAGGTTTAATGACATCGTTGTTTAACGTTAGGGGCAGCTACGCCTAAATTCGAAGGTAACTGACTTGACTTTTTAGGCTGTCTCTGTATAATGTGCCACTCAAGTTGAAAATAATCCCTGTTTCTAACGTGTTACAGAGGTGTCGCTAGGCAAATAACACAGGTGGTTCGAACCCTGATTATATTTTACAGTCCTGAATCCCAAGTTGGTGTCTTGAAAAATCAAATGGGAAACTATGATCGATATCATACTGAAACGCCGAAAATTCCCACGCCTATAGGGTCGAATTTCTAATCGTTTAAGTACTTAGCGAAGCCTTTGCCGTGTTTTCTCAGAAATATAAAGTACTGAATAAACGTTAATGGTTAAGCTTGTTATTTAGGAAGTCTGAGCATTATCTGCTAATGTGATCGAGAGGAGTTAATTATTTTTATAATAATCGTAAAAATGGTTTTAATTTCTTTTACAAGAAATATTTTCTTTGGAATTCGCGTAACTGGTTGATCAGCATCTTACCAAGTTAATTATAAGTATACACATCTGTACAAATACGTGTACAAAAATATCTTGCGTCTTGACTGATGTATTGTTGTGGACTATTGTTATTATTTTAATTGTACTAACTATAGCTAGAGGGAGTTTTGACATCACGTTTATAGCTCAATTATGGATTTTTTTTTTAATTTAGAAAACTGCTTAAGCGATATAAAACTTATGAGGAGCGATTTATAAATACGTATAATTGATTATTTAACTTGTTGCACAGTGGATTGATTATTCAGTCAACCAGTTAGTCCAGTACCGTTTATTCTGAGATTATTTTCAACCAATACGTGGAGATGGCTGCTATACATACGAGAAAATTAGAAAATAAATGAGTTTAACATTATTTGTAACGTTACTTAAAATCGTAAGTGTAGAAATTGTCTAAAAATAATACGTTCTCGATCATTAAGTGGATTGGACTTTGCAATTTCTTCTTTTTTTTTTTTTTTTTGCCAAATAATTTAGAACTACCCACAGAACAGTAAAGACTGTTAAAACAAGATGTATGGGAGATATTGATCACCTGTGAATGAGAAATTTCACTTTATATACAAAATCAGTTGTTCAAGGAATCGCAACGAGTGGTCACGAATGAATAATAATGTATATGTGAGTGTGTGTGTGTGTTAAGTATTCACTATCACTATTTTCCCAGTAGGTTTCAAGTATTATTTGTTTGTTTTTGAATTTCGGACAAAGCTACTCGAGGGCTATCTGTGCTAGCCATCCCTAATTTAGTAGCGTAAGACTGGAGGGAAGACAGCTAGTCACCACCACCCACCGCCAACTCTTGGGCTACTCTTTTACCAACGAATAGTGGAATTGACCGTCACATTATAACACCCCTACGGCTGAAAGGGAGAGCATGTTTGGCGCGACGGGGATGCGAACCCGCGACTCTCAGTCGCACGCCTTAACACGCTTGGCCATGCCGGGTCTTAGGTTTCAAGTAAAAAAACTGGTTAGTTATTTAAAACTCCATGGTAAGCAATAATAAAATTAAATATTTGAAATTTAAGAACATTGGATGACGATTGTCCAATAAGTGTATAAATATTCGATGTATGTTATTTTTCTATAAGTAATGTTATTTTTAAGCAAAAATTAAAATGAAACCAGTAATTAAGGAGTTGGCTTCACTTGTGAAAGACTGAATTGTGTAGCTTTTTGTGTCAAGTTGCGTAAAGTGCTGTTTATTTCCACATCATAAACGTTTTATAAAGTAACTTTGTTATTCCGTGTTTTTTTTCTTTTTTCTCTTTATGAAAGTATGTTTAGAGGTTCTACCTATTTTTTGTACGTCTCGGCCTGGAAAAGTCTAATGGTTAGGACGCTTGACTCGCAATCTGCGGGTTATGGGTTCAAATCCCCGTCGCCGAATACGCTTGTCCTTTCAACGTTAATAAAATAATAGTCGGTCCGGCGTGGCCAGGTGGCTAGGGCACTCGACTCGTAATATGAGGGTCGCGGGTTCGAATCTCGTCACACCAAATATGCTCGTCCTTTCCGCCGAGGGGGGTATTATAATTAACGGTCAATTCTACTATTTGTTGGTAAAAGAGTAGCCCAAGAGTTAGTGATGACTAGTTGCTTTCCCTCTAGTCTTACTAAATTAAGTACGGCTAGCACAAATAGCTCTCGTGTAGCTTTGAGCGAAATTCTAAAAACAAACAAACAAATTAATAGTCCAGGAGTAGGCAGTTAGTGGTAACAATTAGCTGTCTTACAGTCTATTACTACTAAATTTGGAACGGATAGCATCTATATCTCTCAGCAGGTTTACGCAAGATGCAGAACAAACCAAAACAAACGTTTTGTGTTGTTCGCAACAGTTGATATTTGAACACTATATATATCTAAATAGATACATAATGCACTACTTTTACTGTTTCATTGTAGCCTTTCATTATGTTTAGATTCAGGAAGTATAGAAACTTTTGATGTAGTGATATGTTCGCCAAGCTTTTCTTCTATGTAATTATATTTTTTTATTATTTTGACATAAAATTACAAATACGGTTATGTACATATATGTTTCAGTATACGTGCTTCCAAACTGTAGGTAAAGATCAGGTTTTTGATACACCTTGTGGGTATATAAAAGGGAGAATATTGTCTTTCCGCTCAACAGTAAACAAACTAGTTGTCGTAACGTGTATCGAGCCAAGTTGTACACTACTGGCCAAAATTTTAAGGCCAATGAACATAAAGAAAAAATATGCATTTTGCGTTGTTAGACTCAACCGCTTAATTGAGTAGAGCCACGAAAGATGAAAATAAGAAAAGGAAAAATAAAAAAACTTTTTAGCATTTAATAGGGAAAATGTAAACACTATGAAATTAGCATAAATACAAGCTGGACAAAAGTTTAAGACCATACCAAAAAGAGGTCATAAACAGGGTAGGAAATACCCAACAAGAGGTCTCGGTAGTAAGTTACACGGCCGTCTTTGCGAATAACTTCAAACATTCGCTTTGGCATGGTCGATATAAGCGTTTGCAGAAGGCTGGCTGGAATGTTATTCTAAATTGTGAAGATTGCTTCACAAAGTTTAACCGAGCTGTTTCGTGGTGTGGAAGGAGGCGTTTACGGTTTTTAAAGCCTTTCTGTCGTAGATGCCGTCTTATTGTTTTTGAGCTGCATTTTGCGTCCGTAAGGACCTTAATCTGGTTCGACAATCGGCTGGTATCTTACCGGACAACCCCTCGAATCCTCCTGCTCAACGCCGGCGAAAGTTTCTTGGGCTGACCGCTTGAAATTCTCTTTCCGTGTCCCTCAGGGTCTTTTAAGAAATTTGCAACAACAGTTGTACTACGCCCAATCTCAACAGCGATGGCACGTTGAGAGAGACCTTGCTTTTACAGCTCGAAAATTCTGCCACGTTCAAACTCTGTCAACTTTTTAGCCTTTGCCATATTTCTACCCAGTGTAACACAGGAGATGTGTTGACAACGCTCATGGTTGAACACAAATGACTAAATTTCGTTACGTGTTTACTAATTAACACTTCGTTTCAGTATGATCTTAAACTTTTGACAAGCTGTATTTAGGCTAATTTCACAGTGTTCACATTTTTCCTATTAAATGCTAAAAAAGTTTATTTTTCCTTATTTTCTTTCGAAGCTCTATTTAAATAAGTGGTTGAGTCTAACAACGCAAAATGCATATTTTTTTCTTTATGGTCATGAGCCTTAAGATTTTGGCCAGCAGTATATACTCGTACGGATGTATTATAACCACGCTTCTTCAATAGTTATGAAATACGCATTCTGTAGGCTACAGTTAATTGGAAAGCAAACAGACTACACAGTGTCCATGCGTTATTTACTGCTTGAGTTTGAATTAGGGTCAGTTTTGGTATAATGGCTAAACTACAATAAACACATACAAATACAATATTTTACTTTTTCTTTCCAGCTCCTGGGGAGAGACATTCTTTCTGGTAATAGAGACAGCAGCTATAGCCTTTCTTATCTTGTTTTACAACCAAACGAAAGAGAGGGCCTATAGTTTTCTTCTTATTTTTGCGACGCTGTGCTATATCCTAGGAAGTGGACTTACCCCTATGAACATCCTTTCCTTTCTCCAGATTGCTAGTGTTCCTGTAGTTGTCAGTGGAAAGGTAGGTCTTTAAAACCAGAAGAAACGTATGATGTATTACTCAATAGTAAGAAAAATTAATATCTCATATTACTGTATCATAAGAGGCGGATGCCAAATTTCTCTAGTCATTTTTGTGAAATAAGTAGTTTCTTGAACATGCATATACAAAACGTATTATGAGAAACACGTGCAGTGTATAGTTTTCAACTGTAGTGCTACCGCAGTTGTTGTTTTTTTCGTCTTTTATAGCGAATCTATTATCAACTTGTCATTGTGTACATAAGTTACAAGAACGCTCTGATATTTCTTATAATTGTATATAAACTAGGGACAGAATACTGTCTTGGGAAATTCTGTTATGTACCTTCATATATATATACATTTACACACACCACTTACTGAAGTAATGTATATATCAGTATCTAAATAACAAGTTATATTGCAGAGGACTGAACAGTTTCTTTCAGGATCGTGTGTACCAGCGCTTGGGCATGTACGTTTGTGTATGTCTATACAGAAGTAGTGTGAAAAACTAGATGCCTTTTAAGAAGTAGGTTCGTTAGATTGCATCATTCGGAAATGGAGTAACACATGCTGTGAACAAAGGCTTAGCAATTTTGGACATTGTTGATAAGAATAGTAAGAAGTTCGCTGGTGGTCTAACGATGTTCACCACAGAATCTGCTTTGAGTATATAGAAAACCACCTGTCTTCAAAATATTTTACCCACTGTTGAAGTTACGTAATCTATCATTCACTGTCATATGCGTTTTCTTTAAAAAGAACTTGAAAATTATCGAGAAACTACATGTTCAAGTTCTCACAAAAATAATAACGAAATAAACATAATGACAGTCATATGGTTTGAAGTTTTCGCTGTTTTTTTTTAATATTCTTTAGGGAATTTTCTTTATCTTAATATTCCTATAAAAATGTTAAGTAATTTTGTTTGAAACGAAATACTAACTTATTAGTGCGTGTATATTATAGGGTATTTGTAAGGCACTGTGGTTTTGAATTTGATTGAACTCGAATTTCAGCAAATGAACATTGCATTTGCTTTGTTTCCTTTTCATATCTGTGTTAGATGGTGAGCTAACAACGTGTGGTGGCCTTACAATCGTATAATATTTGAATAAATGCACAATATCCAACTTGGATATAAGAAGGTTGAAGTACTCGAATTCTTCAGATTATTTTGCTTCTCAGTGGAATTTCTCAACTTCTCTTAATTTCATAAAATTTTTGTTATCCAGCTTATCAATAGTTTCGTTTATTTAAATGTGACCTTTAAACTTTATTGTAACTTGACTTTGGGTTTAACAAGTGTTTCGTCGTCAACTGATGATTTTAGGCTCAAACACGGTGTTACATCGTTGTTTCGTCTAAAATTAAAACGAATATAACGTAAAGTTTCTTAAAGTTATACAAGTTCTGTAATTCTCGTGTGGTTTTATCAAATTTTAGTAAGCTAATTTTGTGTCAGTGGTTATTAATTACTTCCATTATAACAAGACATGGTATCGTAATGCAATCATTATGGTTATCTTAATTTTAGTTTTATTAATGTTTACGCGTTTAAGGGTTAATTGTTCATAATGCCAAAACTCTAGCTTTTCATGTTATATATGTATTATACATTTTAATATTCTTCACAGTTAAACAAGATGTGTTCCAAGTACCTTGTGATCAAGCTGTGTTTGTTGACAATTCACTAATATATAACTGGAATTAAAATATCGAACTATAGGCAAACTAACAAAGAAAAACACTACAAGCTAAATCATGAAAACAGTAAATTGAGCGATGAATTTTTATGTATTACAAATTCAGATACACAGTAGTAACAGTGGACACGATCATTATAAACGTGGAAAATGTATGTTGTAGTCAATACTTAACCATGGGCACGATCATAATAAACGTGGAAAATCTATGTTGTAGTCAATACTTAACCATGGGCACGATCATAATAAACGTGGAAAATCTATGTTGTAGTCAATGCTTAACCAATTTGCTCAAAAACCGATACTTTAGTAGGAGGGTCATAAACCATAAAAAAAAAAAAGGAACAATGAATCATATTGATCAAATCAGATCTAAGATAGGAATGAACTTCATCTTGTTTCCAAGTGATTCAAGTAACACTGGGTAATATCAGTACGAATTATCTTGTCTTTACTAAAGGTCTAACAACAAATAATCAGTTTATTGTATGGTATGTCAGCTCTTGGGATATATTCATGCACTTTGTGTAAATTAATGAAAAGCAACCTTCCACTTAGATATGGAAAGTCTAAGACATTAGACGATTAAATAGTTGTGAAATATATCAAGCTACTAAACAGTACATAGAGCTGAATAATTTAAATAATATAGAACATTCAACAGGATAATAATGTGTGATTAGTGCAGGATTGACATTACACTGTGAAATATATAACTGAAACATGACAACTCATCTCTTCGCCAATGAAGTTGCTGAAATTCCAGTTTTTTGAATTTTTTTCCAGTTATTAACATAACTATCCAGTCTTATTACAGTCCCGATTCTAACCAGATCAACTTCATATATCGGTAGCAAGGTAATTAGAGGATTAAGATCAGCCTTCAGGTTATTGTATTTTTGTGTATTAATAACATCAGGCAGTCTAACAGATTATACTTTTATGTTATTAATGTCCACGCACTTCTGATTGCATTCACCTCCTCGTATGAATTTCGATACAGCTTTCTTGTTTATTTCATTAACTGCTCATTTACCCTATAAGGTACTACAGTTGAATGTGAATGTGCTGTATACAATGTAATGTTCGCAAAAATTTCGCACGTCTTTAAAGCAGCCGCAGTCGTGGGTTGTATAATAATTAACTACTTGTATCTATGTTCAACTGTTTTAGTTTTTAATCGTTCCCAGTTCGACGAAACTACTTGTTTGTTTATGCGCGTTCTTGATACTCACAAACATAAATCATGAGAGTAAAAGGGACCTGTGGTTCGCAAGATGACTGATTTGACTTCCCTAACTTTAACGCGTAACGAAAACTTTCAAAGCAACAATATAAATTCAGATATGGGGAAATGTTTATATTAAAGACCTCTTATGAAGATCAAAGGAGTCTGTCGTGCTGTAAGAACTGGGTCGTTCAAATTGTCTACTTTAAGAATTGAAATTTTAACAAGTCCCACAAATAAGACATTGGTGAGGGTTGCTTTCAAGATAGGTTGCCCGACTGTATAGGAAAATAAACACAGTGGCTCAGGACAAGAATCCTCTTTTAGGTTTTGGATGGTTTTCGAGCTAACACCCATATGAGAATTAATGGGTATGAGGAAGCTTGGTATTAGCTGGAGGTGTTCAAGATAAAATTGACAAGAACATGGTATGAATGACAGCTGAAAATAGAATGTTTCTTGTTTTCTTTTACATATATTATAAAATGTATTTTTTCAGTGATTTTTTTACGAGTAATTTAATGTTAGTACTACCCTGTCGAAACTGTACTAAAGTGAACATTTTCATTGTTCAAGAAAAATCCAGACTTATCTGTACTTCCAACAATTAATGAACTACTTTAACCAATCTAACTTGAAGCGCGTTATTACAAATGGTAATTGACAAGTATTTACTGTAATAAAGACTAAATATTAATGAGACATTTCACCTAAAACCATCATTATGCGAATATGACTAAAAGTTCTAGATTTATCAAACGAATCAGTCTTTGGATATATTCTAAATGTGATCTTCAGAAACGTGTGTACAGTAACGTCATATACGTAATTATTAATTCAGGTTGTTGTATAGCTGTGACATACAAATATTTTTTCCTGTTTATCCTAAATGCTTCCTAGAAGACGATATTTGCAATAAATTCACATACTGAACAATTCAAAGAAAAGATACAACTTGGGAAGTTTTTTGTCGCACATTAAATAACATGTTTCCACCAAAGGTCTCAATGCAGTTTAAGTAAGTTTTCTTTTGTAATTTTCTCCTAAGGCGTTTGTGAAATATTTCAGTGGCACATCACCATGGAAGAATTGTGTGTACGTATGAACCGATCCCGGTATGTCCAGGTGGTTAGGGTACTTGACTCGTAATCTGGAGGTGACGTGTTCAACTCCCAAACATGCTCGCCTCTTCTGCCGCGGGGGCGTTATAATATATCAGTCAGTCCCCCTACTCGTTGGTAAAAGAGTAGCCCTAAAGTTGGTGGTGGGTGACAATGACAAGCTGCCTTACCTCTAGTCTTTCACTGTTAAATTAGGGACGGCTAGCGCAGATTGTCCTCTTGTAGCTTTGCGCGAAATTAAAAAACAAAGAAGCTTCTTAACGGATAATGTGTGTGGAGAGGATAATACCTGGACATCTTTAGCCAGATTTTTAAAATCTACATACTTTAATCTTCATTTCATTGGTTACAATAATTGAAATGAAAGAGAATCCTAAAATAAACGTCATTTGAGCGATAAAGCTGGGAATCTGTTACCAGATATTTCCTCCGGATATGTACGTTGAAGATCTTTGGTTGTTGTTGTTTTTTTCAGCTAATGATTTTCTATGGACACAGTGGTTTAAAATAGACATAGCTGTCAACAATATCGGACGATAGAGAGGGCAAGCAGTGGAAGCATCTGCCGTCCGAAGCGACTACTCTTAATTGAATAATGGAATTAACTTTTTCTGTCACGCACCAGCAATCGAAAGTTTGAAGTGTTTAGTAGTTCTTTGTCTCGAACTTGAGACCTTTCAATCCTCGGTTCGTGATCCTAACCTCTCGTCTACGCATGGGATGGGATTTCAATGTGAATTATTATATACAATTATTGAAACTAATGGAAAGCGTTTTCTCTATAATGTTTGTTTGTTTTTGAATTTCGCGCAAAACTACACGAAGACTGTTTGCGCTAGCCGTTCCTAGTTTAGCAGTGCAAGACCATCAACCGCCAACTCTTGGGCTACTTTTTTATCAACGAATAGTGGAATTTACCGTCACATTATAACGCTCCTATGGCTGAAAGAGTGATCATTTTTGGTGTGACGGGGTTTCGAATCCGCGACCCTCGGATTACAAGTCGAATGCCTTAACCACCTGGCCATTCTCTATAATGATTGTAAGGGCATTCTAGAAACAAAATCGGACATTACTGAAAGTGCATTTCGTGGGACATTAGCGTTTAAATATTTCACCTACACTAATTCAAATTACATTTTTTACACATTACCACAAAAAAAAAATATATTATTAGGACAAATAACTTGTTTTCAAATGTTACTACTGAAATATTATTTTTGTCTGTATTGGATACTGCTTAGACGTTATTACTCACTGAAAAATGTTATTTTTAAATTATTTATCATACACCGGTGTTTTATGTTAATAGCTTAACACTAAAATCTGGAGCTCGGTGCATGTGGTAGACACATCACAGATAGCACATTGTGCACCTTTGTTTTACAACAAACTAACATTTCTTATAACAGTATTTAAAATGTATATCTTAGTGAGCGATGAATACTTCACTTATCACATTAGTGTTTATATGTAGAGACACTAAATAGATATTCACCAAACATTCCCATCATACAGGTATTTGCGACAGATAAATTATTTACACAAACTCAAAAGATATCTCTCAGATATTGCTGTTAAATAATGCGTCGTCAGTATTTATGCTTGCATATGCTTCGGACATTCTTGCTAAAAATATATTCATATGTTAGATACTGTTACTTAAACTGTTTTACTTATATTAATATAATGATATTCCTCAAAAGTAAAGTTGAAAATAATTATACATCCTGAAGTGAAGTGTATATCTAAATCATAAGTCCAAAAATAATTATGCACACTTAAGTGCATTCCTCAGACATACTTTTAAAGTGTTTTATCGATTTGTTATGCAGAGGGCATTCATCAGAAATATTAAGAAATTAATTTATTATATATCAAAAAAGTGTAACGAATTTTTTATTTGTAAAAAATTACTACATCGATAATAATTCAGATTATTTACATCCTTTTTAAGTTATTGCTGAAACATCCGTGTTTAATCGTAGGACCTTTTTAAGAAATAAAATTTTACTTTCTCTGAAAACCAGGTTAAAACGCTTTTTATGTTTAATATACTGTTTTGCCTGAAAATATTCAGTGTATGTTTATTGAAGGGAATACCATTTATTGACATTTTTTTTACCTTGTCACAAAGTTTTATTATATTATAATAAAATATGGTAAAAGAAATAGTTTTAAGGTTTCTTAGATTATTTATATAGACCATATCTTCCATCCTATGAAGTAAGGTATTGACGTGAACCCTGTCTTCCATCCTATGATATGGTGTTGGCATGAACCCTATAAGCCATCTTGCAACGTAGAATATTGGTATGGACTTCATCATCCATCTTGCAACGTAGAATATTGGTATGGACTTCATCGTCCATCTTGCAACGTAGAATATTGGTATGGACCTCATCGTCCATCTTGCAACGTAGAATATTGGTATGGACTTCATCGTCCATCTTGCAATGTAGAATATTGGTATGGACTTCATCGTCCATCTTGCAATGTAGAATATTGGTATGGACCTCATCGTCCATCTTGCAATGTAGAATATTGGTATGGACCTCATCGTCCATCTTGCAACAAAGAATATTGGTATGGACCTCATCGTCCATTTTGCAACGAAGAATATTGGTATGGACCTCATCGTCCATTTTGCAACGTCCAGAATATTGGTATGGACTCATCGTCCATCTTGCAACGTAGAATATTGGTATGGACCTCATCGTCCATCTTGCAACGTAGAATATTGGTATGGACCTCATCGTCCATCTTGCAACGTAGAATATTGGTATGGACCTCATCGTCCATCTTGCAACGTAGAATATTGGTATGGACCTCATCGTCCATCTTGCAACGTAGAATATTGGTATGGACTCATCGTCCATCTTGCAACGTAGAATATTGGTATGGACCTCATCGTCCATCTTGCAACGTAGAATATTGGTATGGACTTCATCGTCCATCTTGCAACGTAGAATATTGGTATGGACCTCATCGTCCATCTTGCAACGTAGAATATTGGTATGGACCTCATCGTCCATCTTGCAACGTAGAATATTGGTATGGACCTCATCGTCCATCTTGCAACGTAGAATATTGGTATGGACCTCATCGTCCATCTTGCAATCGTCCATCTTGCAATGTAGAATATTGGTATGGACCTCATCGTCCATCTTGCAACGTAGAATATTGGTATGGACCTCATCGTCCATCTTGCAATGTAGAATATTGGTATGGACCTCATCGTCCATCTTGCAATCTAGAATATTGGTATGGACCTCATCGTCCATCTTGCAATCTAGAATATTGGTATGGACCTCATCGTCCATTTTGCAATCTAGTATATTGGTATGGACCTCATCGTCCATCTTGCAATCTAGAATATTGGTATGGACCTCATCGTCCATCTTGCAATCTAGAATATTGGTATGGAGCTCATTGTCCATCTTGCAATCTAGAATATTGGTATGGACCTCATTGTCCATCTTGCAATCTAGAATATTGGTATGGACCTCATCGTCCATCTTGTAATGTAGAATATTGGCATGGACGTCATCATTAATCATGCAACGTAAAGTATTAGCACAGACCACATCATCCATTCTTCAACGTAGAGCACTGGCATGAATCGCATCATCCTTCTTATAAAGTAGAGTATTGCTATAAGACCTCATCATCCATCTTATAGCGTAGAATTACTTCATTCACTAACGTTAGTTTATTTTTGTATTGGAGGTTAAGTAAAGCCTGCTGAAAGTAATTTACTTGGCAGAATTAATAAATTCGTTGTTTCTTAGCACAATGATTACAACTTTTATCCAATCGGATAAACTAGACTTGCAACTTTTAACGTGATAGACGTGACTTGGAATGTCGCCTATCTGATGTTTTTATTGCATGACAAGCCTATTGTCGAGATATGTGGGATGAAATTACCAAAGGTTTGCATATATGTTGTCATCATAACATTTGTGGTAGAAATTCAGCGTTTTCAGACGTCTGAGGTTGTTTTGACTTTACAAAGTGTGTACTCGTATTAGAAGAAAATTACTTGTTGGCATAACTGTAGCACAAAATTACTGATTGAAAATTGTGTTAACTTTCGTGATATTTCTCTGTTTGTGTAGTGAAAGTTTCCTAGATTTATTTCCGTCTTCCATGACTCCAGAGATTTTCTCGAAACTTTTATTTGAAAATTAAAAATTAATCGAAAATCTTCTATTTTCGTTCTAACGTGGAAGCAAACAAAAACATTGTAACATGCCTCGACTAAATAGACTCGAATTTCTGGTCGAGAGTGTTTTAGACTATTTACTCGCTTCCATCAGTTTAGTAATGGTTTGTACTTTGTGTCAGTGAAAGTCGAGACCGCTGGGGAATAGACTAGGTTTACGGTTCTATTCACCACGTAATGAGCTTTTTACTTGTATACCTCACCGCTCTTTCTTTCGTTAACACTTAACAACCCTGTTAACATTCCTCGTTAATGTGATTTGTTTGATTTCTCCTGTACTCAGCCAACTAGAGTTGTTTTATATCACGTTTACCGAAACTTCGTAGACGTATAGATTGACTGACTGGGTTTTAGAAGCCGAGTGCAATATCTCTCGGTAGCTCCTTGTATATAGATAAATATACTCGTTCAGATCGTTACACGTTTTCCTATCAGAAGTCGGCATCTCCGCTGTAGAAAGTGAGGGGCCGTCGCTAAGCTTGTGAGTGTAGGCTTAATCAATAACGATTTACGCAGAGAAGTGGTTTCACAGATGATGTGTGAAAACTGAAGACAGTTCTTCCTGTTATCGGGGTTTACATAGAATGTATCAACAAATGGTATTAAATTTTCATTGACTTGCACACGTTGAAAAGGTCGTGTTTACTTATTTTTCCTATTCCTTTTGTCGAAGGTAGGACGGTATGTACACTGAATAGTTGCGATGTGTTTTAATCATGGCATGACACTTCAAACCCACAGTGTTTTTCAAATTATCACCACTATTTTTAAACACATGGTACTTTAAAATAACTTTACCACGCATTTTCTCACTTTTGAAAGATGTTATAGATTATAATCATGGAACTTTCTTTGAGAAACTTGTCTTATGCTATTGTTCAGTGTGCAGTGATAGTGATTTCACGGTAATTTTGTCCTGGATTTTACACAACGATAGCTGCTGAAAGTCTGTTTCTAAAATTAATTATACTGTTGCTTCAACAGAATTGGTAGTTGTGTTGTTACAGTCCACTTTTTTGAGTAGTTAATAAGGAACATTTTCCGTGCAATAAACTAATTTTTATATCAATCATAAGACAGACACTCCGATAAGTTTCTTTCCGGTTACAAGATGTGATGTAACAACAAACACACACACTCGCCCGAAACAATAGTGTTTTTTTTTTTTTTTTTGTAATTTAGGGTTGTTTCTAAAATATAGTGGAAACTATAAATACGCTGATTAAAAATAATTTCTTAACTTTTCTGAATTTTTTGGTTAAATGGTATCGTATTTCCTAAAAGAAAGTTTTATAAAACCGAATTATGCTTACTTTTGAATTATTTTTGTAAATAAAAACATGCAGTTCGCTTTAATATGCGTAATTAACCTTACACACACACACACACACACACACACACACAACGTATTCATTAAGCATTGTTATTGAAAACCTTTTTGCCTCGCTTTATACAGTTTCTATAATAACAGTAATAAACTGGGCAGTGTCTCACTATAGTAATGATTATGTTAGTGTTGGGGTGGAGTTGACCAAGGTCCGATAGCATGAATGGTGCACGAGATGAGCCACAGCACGCACATAAGTCACGGGACAGTTCGTCTCTTCCGTTTGCAAAAACGTGGCCGACATTCCAAATTCAACATGTAATGGTCACCAAATCTCACTCGACAATCTTCACTTTAATAAATAAAAAAAGCTACTTTTAATGATTGCAAGAATATTGTTTTCTATTAAAGATAGTTTTCAATACTTAAACAGTAAATGAATACAAAGTTTTTGCTGTAAGTGAAGAAACATCGAGGTAACAAGGATTATCTACTGTATGTAAAGAATCTTTAGGCTTTTTTTAAGATGTAAAATGTATTTGCTTACGATTAACTTTGAACCTGAAGCCTTCTTTCTATGTGTACTCTTGGTGCATGTGTGCACGGAAAAATATGTTTGTTTTTGTCCTAAGAGCTTAGCTTGGGTGTATGTTTTTATATAATCTATATCTTGATCTCATGTGTTCTGAAGAAACCAAGAGTGAATGAGTTGAGAACTTGAAATATAATTTAGTAGGTTTTTTGTTGACTAATAAAAAATCGTTTTTAACTTCTGTATGTCATAAAAAGTTCAGATCCCGAATTTGCCGTGTGTGATAAGCATATGTTATATGCCTAATAGAAAATGCGTAATAATGTGTTTTTTGTTGTTGTTTTTTAGTATTCATAGATTATCGTTGGATGGCCTAACCTATATCGTAGTAGTAATGGCCCTATGACTAAGATGTGTATAAACAATATATAATCGTTTCTTTTCTTCGCCTGCTTCATGGTATAAATAAATGGCTACCACTAATTAAGGAGTACTTTGAAAATATTAGCTACATTTTTAGATGCATGACTATAAGAAGAAAAAGCCACGGAAACTTCAGAAATGGCTCTTATAGTATTGCTTTGAAAACTTTAAGAGTTTGGAGTCTTTTTTTTTTTTTCATTATCCACTAATGTCCATTAAAGTTTTTGTTGTTTTTTTTAAATTACCATCTAATTAGCCCGTAATAGACTTAACGATGAGCTGTATACAAAAGCTAATGGAGTTTCTTTGTAATAACAAACTCCAGCCAGCTAAGAAAGAGAGCAACTGTGTTTTAGTATGTCTTTCCTTTTTCAGTTATTTCGTGTTGTTGATTTTTTATGTTTTGTTTTTTACTGGTGTTGCGTCGAGTACACACGTGCAGCACTGTCTAATGATGAACCCAAGAGAAGAGTACAACTAATGATATGTGTAGTTAGTTTTGTACAGTAGAGTGAGACTCAAAAAGAATCATTTTACGTAGAGTAGTTTATCATGTAGGTAGAAGACATATGAGATAATTGAAATGAGAATACATAAACACAGTTCATGTAGACTACTATGTTCTTGGGGCTTGCATATCCTGGAGAAGATGGAGGTAAATGAGGCGGAAATAGATGTAAAGAAAAGATCGTTGCGAGTACAAAAGCACTGGTGATCCAGGCTATTAGATCGTGTACGTTAAACAGCTGATCTGCTTGAAACACCATGTTGAACAAAAGCATGGGGAAGGTACTGAGGCTATCAAGCAAGGGATCGTCAACAATGGTATAATGGCCGGTCGTTTATTCAAATTCGTTGATCTAAGAAAGGTGAACTCAAGGCACGACATGGGCTGGGCGTGTCACAGGGCTTGAGCTTCGAGAAGGGCACAAGGCTTGACATCACGCGAAACACCGATATAGGATCAGAGATATCGTTACTAATATGGATGACTTTGAGGTAATAAAAAGTTGAAGACATGGAGCTGCAGTGTACTGTAGATGATTTTAAATGGGTGTAAATATTTGTCCATGCTTTTTCAGTTTACCTCTAGTTAATAAGAATACACCCTTCCCATGAGAGCTAATGCCATACGTTTAAACCATATTATGTTTTTCCTAGAACCGTAACTGCAAAATTAGTGGTCATAAAATCATTTAAATATACTTACTTAAAATTGCCTTTGATATGTTCATCAAATAAATATTTTATTTGCAAAAGCTACCGAAGGAAGATTCTGACGGGGTAAAAAATTTCTGAAAATAATATTTATTGAAATGATTATCTCCGATGTACTATGTTATTACTCTGCAAATAAAGTTTCAGATGTTGTAATTGGAGGTTTAATATTGCTGATGGAATATTCATGTTGCTATTACATGCAATTTTCAACATTTATTATCTGAAACTTATTGGTCTCCGTGTTCATAACATGAAAATTTTCTTTTTTAAAGAAACAATGAATAGTCTGTATTAATTGTCTATCTTTAGTTGTATACAAAAAGAACATTACGTCATCTTTTAACCACTTGCTTCTGACCCGTTAATCTTCTCTAACCATATTTTTTACATGCTTTGGGTACAAGACACTAGTTTTCTTTTTTCCCTGATGTATCAAAAAAATCGTACAAGTTTTCCCAATGTGCTATCATACCTTTTGATATATTTACCTTATGTGTTGCATTATGTAACAACATAAACACCTAAACACTAGATTGCGCTATCTTAGCGATTTGATAATGATACTAGAGCCTGTATTATTATTTCTTTTACTAATACTATAACTATGTTTTTTGTAACGTTGTTGCTGATACTAGAAGTCGTTTTCTTGTAATGTTGTTGGTGATTCTAGAAGTCGTTTTCTTGTAATGTTGTTGTTGATACTAGAAGTCGTTTTCTTGTAGTGTTGTTGGTGATACTAGAACCAAAATTTTCTTGTAATGTTGTTGGTGATACTAGAACCAAAATTTTCTTGTAATGTTGTTGGTGATACTAGAACCAAAATTTTCTTGTAATGTTGTTGGTGATACTAGAACCAAAATTTTCTTTAACTTTGCTCGTGATAATAGAACACGTTAATGTTTTTTGATGGATGTGCTTCAGTGCATTTAGGTTTTTATTTATTTCATGGTGATATCAAATTCCACATTTTTATTTCGTGTTTTGTATGATATTCCAGTGCATGTTTTTAATGTATTTTGTTGGTTTTTTTTTTTATCTTCTGGTTATTATTGTTTGTTTTTACAATGATACTAGAACTTTGTTTTTATCACGTCTTCTATGTGATGTAGGAAATTGTTTTAATATTTTTTATGACACTAGATACCTGGTTTAATAATATCTGTTTGGGTGATATTAATGTCATATTTTTAAAATTCTGGTAGGATGGTGCTAGTGTTTTTAAAAATATTTTCTTATGTGGTGAAAAAATAGTCCATATTTTGATCATATCATGTTTGATTATGCTAAAACCCATGATACTGAATACCATGTTTCGCACTTTGTTAATGACACTGGACATCATGTTTTGATAATGGATTTATAATTAACTACGATAAAAAAGATATATTGATAAGTAATCTGTGTGTGTGGGGTGTATTCATACTTTTATTCTTAACACTAAAGTACCATATTTTGTTTTAGTAATTAGATGGTATATTTTGATACACTGGGTTTTAGTAGTTAGTTCTTAAAAACCATATAAAAACTACAGTTTTTTTCTCTCCGTCGAATTAGCCATTTCGTCATTCAAGATATCCATCATCTGTCTTTTATCTTCACAGAAAGAAAGCTTCCACCACCAAATTTCTTCTTACGCCTTTTAGCATATTATCTTTAAATTTAAAATCCTCGAGCCTGATTGTCACGTGCTGTACAGGATAACACCCACCTGTAATCTTAAGTTTAAGAGGGTTAGAAGTGCAGTTAATCAATCATCTATCTCCAGATGATTGGTTTATGTTTGTTTGTTTTTCACTTGCAAAATACGTAATTGATCCTCTTATTTCTGTAAATAGGGCTACTAATATTACTCTTTATCATCAATAAAAACAACTTTTCCATCAGTAATTTTATTTCATCACATTTCTACAAGACTGCGGTAATAACAATGCTCAAAGCTTTACCTCAAAATAGTGACCCCACCTTTACCTGTGCCAACTAATGAATAGCTTTGACATATAACATATCGAAATTGCAAATACGCGTGTATTTGCTTACTGGGAATATATCTTAATAGGCCTTTTTATTTGATTTGATTATAGAATGAACAAACCATTAATTGATAAATTAATCTTGGACTTCTTAAAAATATAGCGTAGGTTATTGATTTTTTATCAGATTTATCATTCCTAGATATAGGTGTAACTACTTGATTATCTATGTGCGATACTTCCGTTGTTTGTGGAAAGATTGACCTGATTAAAAGTCCTTTTTCTCGTGTTTTTAAGGTAATGATGGGGAACCTATTAAAAATTTTATGCTAGCATTTTGAAGTGCTACAACGTATTTAACTTTATGAATTTTGACATATTAGTCCATGCGTCTTTTTATTTGAATTTTTTTACTTTTTACATCATAGTTCTACAATTTCTATGTTCTGATTTTTTTTCATATAATTATTTTAAATCAAGTCATTCAAGATTTAGTCGTACATAAGTTATTAACCAAATACAAACTGTTTTGTGCTGCCATCTGTCGGTGATATTGGTGTATCATTGTTCTCAAAATTATCCCAATGTAATACTTTAAACTTCCCTTTTTTGTATTCAAAGCTGTTCAGATTTCATAAGTGGTAAACGATATAAAAAAGGAAAAAGAATCTGTATAAATATATAAGATATTTCTAATCATCTTTTTATGTTTTTCACTTAGTAACTTACCAGTTAAGTGTTTTTCGGTAGTGCAATTCAGAAGTCCAGAATGTGAACATTTTAGAACATATTTTGTGTAAAAGTTTTTCTGTTTGAAAATAAATTAGAAAGTATATTTTTCTTGAAACAGTTTTCGCTCAGTTCTTGAAGTTTAAGGAAGAATAACAAATGTAGTTAAAAAGGCTTAGGTAGACTTACGTAGAGTTACTTATTACAAATAATCGCGTCCCCCACAGTGGCATAGCAGAATGTCTACGGACATGCAACACTGTAATCCGGGTTTCGATACCAGTGATGAGTAGATCACAGATAGTCCATTGTATAGCTGTACTTAATTACAAACAACACATTTAATAACAATAGACTGCATAAAATTATTATTTATTTCACGGAAGAAAAAAAAACAAATATTTAAACTTCCGAATTATTGTCCAGAGGTGTATCTCGGGATTCTTTTGTTGTTCACCTTGGGATCATTAGTCGTATATATAAGAGAATGTAAGCTTGATTCCCTAACGTCTAGGCGGTTCAGGCGCTCGACTCATAATGTGAGGGTTTGGTTTCGAATCCCTGTCACACCAAACACGCTTGCTCTTTAATCCGTGTGGGGCGTTATAATGTGACGGTTAAAATCTCAAGAGTTGGCGGTAGGTGGTGATGACCAGCTGTCTACCCTCTAGTCTTACACTGAAAAATTATGGACGGCTAGCATAGATAACCCTTGTTTATCTTTGCACGAAAATAATAATAAAAAAACAAACAAACTCCGTAACATTTACGCTTTATTTGAATGAAACTGCAATTACTTTTTTTATGAACTTTGGTTTAAAAAGTAAGAAAACGTCAAATATTTAAACACAAAATAACATCACTATTGCAATTAATCCAACTAATTACTGCTGGGGTTCCTGTGTGATCTTAGAGAGAAAATGGTTGATTTCTCTCACTTTTTTTTTTTCGTTTTTTACAATAAATGTTGTAACGGACAAAAAATTATTAATGTGTAGACGATAGAGAAACAAACCGGTAGGCCTGGTATGGCCAGGTAGTTAAGGCACTCGACTAGTAATGTGTGGATCGCGGGTTCGAATTCCCGTCACACCAAACATGGTCGCCCTTTCAGCCATGGGAGCGTTATAATATTCGGTCAATCCCATTATTCGTTGGTAAAAGAGTAGCTCAAGAGTTGGCAGTGGGTGATGATGACCAGCTGCCTTTCCCCTAGTTTTACACTGCTAAATTAGGGACGGCTAACGCAGATAGCCCTCGAGTAACTTTGCGCGAAATTCAAAACAAACCAAACAAACCGGTAATTTTAGAATTTAGTCGTGTGCGACTAACACTATAGTAATTTTAAACGTACTTATTACCATTTATTGTATTGAAAGAAAATATTTCGAATATTGCAATCCTAAATAACACGGAAATTGCAAGCGATATATTTGTTTCTCAAATTTCGTCTTCAAATGTTATCCAGTAGGTTGTATTTTGATATCTATCAATAAAAGTTTCTTTGGGGTTTCTATAGAAACGTGCGTGTTGCCACGCATACTTGTTTCCTGAAGAACTCTGTGGGGAATACGGCTTTGTATAATTTCTCTATTGCACATCATCTGCGATTAGAGATGCACATTGTTATTACTTGAATGTATTGTTCACCAACAAAGCTTTCCACATGTTTCTTTTTGAAGAAAAATAAATTATTTTTACCTTTTTTTATTTTTAATTGTGCCACAGTAATTTGTGATAAATTACCGGGACCATAAATGTCATTTAGCCTAAATATATTGATCATAAAAGAACGTTCTGTGGACGTAAATAATGAATCAGATCTTCTGCCACTTCACTATCTTTTATCCAGACCGCTGTCCCGCCCCTTCTCTCCAGGTTCTTGACAAATGGCTGCTCCGGCCGTTGTCCCAGCCAGGAATCCTGCTGACGAGGTTACATCCCAACTCTTTTGTTCTCCATTGTTTTGTAAATTAGAGTAGCTTCATTACCTTTCAGCGGAGCAGCGTGCCAGCGTTTACTTGTTTCGTTTTAAAATCTCGATCAGAAATCCATTTCATTCGTGTTACGGCTATTTAACACCAACTGATACAAACTGAGAAAAACATCTTTATTTTTGAACTTAGGTAGCGGAACATCCATGTTAAACTTTTGTATCAGTGCTTAATTTTCTTTCAAGTTAATCATCATTATATTTTTCTTATAATGCTATTTGGGTAGAATAATACAGTACTTAATGTGTTGATCCTTGCACAAACAAAACAGCATATCTATTATGTTGACGTTTAGATAAATAAAATAACGTTTGTTTTGTGCTTTGAGGTTGGGATAATGTTACACAGCATTTAATAGTTGACTTGAAGTTCAAATACACAAAACGGTGAGTTGCTTTTTTTTGTTGTTGTTTTAATGGTGTAATAATTTCTTTATTTTGTTGGTACTTCATAGAATATTCCATGATGTCGAGTAACCCACTTGAAGTAAAACTGTATTCTCAAAATGGCTGGTATGGGTATTAAAACTTTAATTTAAAAAGGTACAGAAATACGTTTCGACCTTTTTAGGTTAAACCTGGAGATGACCTAAGAAGGTCAAAACGTATTTCTGTACTTTAGTTTAGTTAAAGTTTTAATACTCATACCAGCCGTCTTTAATGTACAATTCATTTGTTTATTTGGCTGGACGTTGTTTGGTGGTTAGTGTGCTGGACTGCGTATCGGAGGGGCTAGAGTTCGAACTCGTGATACTGTTAAACAAATTCCGTACTTTCAGCCATATGCACGTTATTATTAAAGTACAAACAGTCCTGCTGTGGATTTTTAAAAAATACAAAAGTCGAGCGCTTTCGAATAGTTTATTACTATTCTGCTATTTTATTAAGATTAATTAATTAATTTATTTATTTATTTATTAAGATTAAACATTTAGGTGGCGGATGATGTTGACAGGCTACCTTCCCTTTGCTCATGAAACTTTATATCTTTGACTTGCCTGTTTAATGCATATGTCCGAGTTGGAAATACCAAAACGTGCTTACATACGTACGAACACAGCAATGCAGTGTTTGTTTATTATGTCGGTTTTTGAATAGAATAAGACACCATTTACTTGTATTACTCTATTCAAAAATTAACAACATTTGTCAGTTACGTTGACATCTGCGAATAATGCCCATCTTGTATGGAGTGTTAGTGTTTGAATAAAGCATCTATTTTTTAATCTTACGTTGGTAGTTGGGTAGAGAAATATTCTGGAGAGTGTTTATAACTGTCATGATATTTGAGTAGAGTAAAATAATACTTATTGTTTTGATAAACAATAACAGTACTTTAAGTTAGGAGTTAGATAAAATAATACAATACATATTTATCCTGTGGGTACTTAATTCTCGTAATACGGAAGTTTAGTGCGATAGTGTGATATTTTAATAGGTCAGGAAAACAATTTACATATATATGTAGAATAATAAATACTTGTCAGTTGATTTGACGTTTTGTCTCTGTAGTAAAGTTTTTGTTATGTGTGTCATTATTTTGTTTAAGTTATAATAATTTCAGTTTGTTGTTTTATTCTTTGAACCCGAGTGTGCCTAGATCGGACTACGTGTGATTCGTATAATTTGTGTGAACCTGTTTTATGTAATTAAAACATTTGTTCTTGTTTCCCAAAAGGTATGTATTATGCAGCAATGGACTAAATAATTGGCAGAGGAGTTTCATCATCAAACCTAAAACCAAAGAGATGATACTAGTTGAAGATAGAGGCACCCGCTCGTGTTATTTTAATGCTTCTGCATTCACGCGCGTGTGACGAAAGTGTGGTGTAGCATACAAAATTAATGTTAAATTTACTTTTGAATATTACCTTGTCTTTCTTACGCGTATCTTCAAAAACCTATGAATATAACGACTTGAGCTAGATCTTTTTTTTTGTAAGGTGTTTAGACCCAGGTTAAAGCTAGGTGGAGGGCGGGCACGAGGAAAACCTCTATTACCCTGTAGTGGTATTGTCAGAAACCAAATTATAGGCCTTTGTTTTAAGAATTCCGCACAGGTCGCAAGGTCTAATAACAGGGTTGCTAGCTCTGGTAATTACTTTTACTCAACTGAAGCTAACGTTCGTTGCAAGGTATTTTAAAATGTGACGTTATGTGTTTACATAGAACAGCATGTCTGGATGACCTAGTCCATAATTTAACTGCAAATAAAATTCCATTTTACGATTCATATGCTTACTTCAGTTTTCTTCTTTTTGTTATGGTAGGAAAGATGTGTAATTTGACTGAGCGGACTATTTTAAATTTATTGAAACATACAGAGTATGTTAGTTCACGTTCTGAAGAATACTTTGTGAAAGATAAAATCGAAACTATAAATGAATATAATTTTTCTTATACCAACAGGCTTACATTCCCAGTGGCTCGGCAGCAGGCTTGAGGGTTTGTAACATTAAACTTCCGAGTTTGGTCCCTGCATTGGTGTAGCGCAGATAGCTCATTATTATTCTTATGCATAATAAATGATTATCTGAAGTTATATATTTTATTTATCCAGAGCACTTGAACGAAAGACATAGATTATTTTGCTTCTCAGAATGCCTGATAGATGTCAGACTAAACATTGTATTTATCCGTAAAACTTAATAAATATTATTGATAAAAGTATTCTCGTGTGTTTTTCGTTTCGTGTGTGTTTTTTTAAGAATGTGTTTAGAGATATTAAACCTGGCGTTATGTGTATTCGTAATATTTGTAATATATTTCTATGGTCGATACGTATTGTCGTCTTTTAATAATTTTCAGTTTATTGTTCCAAGCAGGGGAATTGGACAAATAACTTTAATGAAAGATGTTTAATTCAATTTATTATGGATTATTTTAAACAAGTCGAAATGAAATATGGTCTATACTGTCTATTCTAGGGTTATAGTTTCAATGAAAATATGGCGTTTTTTTTTTTGTTTTCTTTTCGCGTATTATGTTTTGTTTTGAAAATTTTTGTCTTTGTCATTCATAATTCGTAGATTTTTATTGCCATATTGTTAGAACGCCTATCGTCCGTGAACCACCATCGCCGGTGTATTTCAGGATAAGAGATAAATGACAGCTTAAAAGAAAATAAAATTCTGTTTGAGAATCCTTAATGTTCAGATTCCTTTGTTATATCTTGACGGTAGAATTGTTCAGTACTTCAAGAGGTTTTGACGGCTGAAAGTTGTTCTAAACGATTTCATGGAGTGTAAGCAATCAAGCACAGTCAATTTAGCAGTAGTGGTCAAGATAAGCGACAGGGCCAAGCAGGGTAGGGGTTCTGTGCGCTTGAAGTGGAACTTAAAATTTAGTGGAGTAGCCCTGGGGAGGAAGAACTGAACTCATCAATCCCATGTTGTATGCATACTTCCGTAGCTGATGTAGTTCGTGGGTAACGATTGCCAGTAGATCTGACGGAAGAGTTAAAATCCGATCGCAATATGCACAAACAAGTCAACTGGAAGAACTTGAAAATATACTTCAAATCAGATTTAACCCTTACGGTGGTCTGAACATATGGAAAATTGCAATCCGTTACCCTACAGTACCACACCATATGAGGTCCGTATGCCTTTCAATCTGATTCTTCCCCCTTTCAAGAACCAATTTTCTGCTACAGTGATTATTATTGGAATTTGCATAGTGTAAGTGCGGTGAACCATTGAGATTCTTTGGCTGTCATTTGTTTACATTCATAATCTTCAACGGACAGTCATATGTTATATACAGAGACATCGTGTATTCTGTAAATTTTGTATCTAATGTTTTGAAGTCGTCATTCGCGCCCAACTATAAAATGTTTTTTCTTCGAAAAGTAATTTAATTACACATATTCAAACCCAACGATTTGAAAAAAAAATCCCTTTGCTTTTTGTTGTCACGTACAAATCTACACATCACGGGAATCGAAACTCGATTTTTAGTAATATAAAAGCCCTCGATCTTACCGCATAGCCACTTAGGTATAAACATCGTTCTGTTTTCTGTTTCTTGATTCTATCCAGCAATTCGTTTTAAACCAATTGTTTTTTATTCCTCTTGAAATTCACGCGTTTTTGTTTTTTAATTTTCTGAGTCGCTATACGTAATAAGTAACGTAACATTTTATTTGTAGCTTTGTGTAGTTTTTGTCTGCACTTTGAGTGAATAATTCTGAATGGCATTGTAAGATACATATCTTTATAAAGTACATTGTGCTGCGGTTTTCGTACATTATGTTGTTTATTTGTTTGTTTTTGAATTTCGCGCAAAGCTACACGAAGGCTATCTACGCTAGCCGTCCCTACTTTAGCAGTGTAAGACTAGAAGGAAGGCAGCTAGTCATCACCACCCACCGCCAACTCGTAGGTAACTCTTATACCAACAAATAGTTGGACCGATCGTCACATTATAACGCCCCCACAGCTGAGAGGGTGATCATGTTGATGCGACGAGGATTCGAACCCGCGACCCTCAGGTTACGAGTCGAGCGCCTTAAGCACCAGCCCATGCCGGGCCGTACATTATATCATGTGTTATATGGCCTACATTTTTTGTGTATATATGTATATACTTAGTTTAAGCACATGCTTCAGTTTTAAAGTAACCTGAATGTGATACCCATCAGGTTATAATTTACGTATGAAATGAATCACAATCCATGTTCTTAAACAAGACGCAAACTAAAACATGCCACTTCTTTTAAATGTTTTTTTCAGTAAGTAACATTTTTATTAAAGTTTTTGTTTTGGGACCACGTTTCTAAACAATCTCTGGTATCTAATTGTTTCTCTGAGTTATGCATGCGACACAATATTGCAAATATTATTTAACTTAACAAGTATTAAATTTATTGGGCTAATATTCAGATCAATTTACGTTTGTTAACCTTTACCTTATGATGAGTTACTATGTTAATGAATTTCGTTCGCCGACCTAAACCGGTACTTTGTTCCATTTTCCAACACTGTTCTAACAAAACACAAGACTGACTACTGTACTTTAAATTGACCTTCTAAAATATAGGTCAGTTAAACTGAGGAGCTCCGACCGCTTTTTTTCTTCTTGACATATTAAAGTGTTAACCATCGGTGGGGTCCATATATTGTGTTGTATTAACTAATTAACAGCACATAGTGTAAAGAATTATTAAAGACATTTTTATATAAATTACATAGATAATCCCCAGCCAGTTA